>NW_020175528.1:10943349-10986798 GCF_003031525.2 Neophocaena asiaeorientalis asiaeorientalis
CAGAGACCTCTGGGACAACATTAAACGCACCAACATTCGAATTATAGGGGTTCCAGAAGAAGAAGAGAAAAAGAAAGGGACTGAGAAAATATTTGAAGAGATTATAGTTGAAAACTTCCCTAATATGGGAAAGGAAATAGTTAATCAAGTCCAGAAAAAAAAAAAAAAATCAAGTCCAGGATGCACAGAGAGTCCCATACAGGACAATTCCAAGGAGAAATATGCCAAGACACATATGAATCAAACTGTCAAAAATTAAATACAGAGAAAACATATTAAAAGCAGCAAGGGAAAAACAACCAATAACACACAAGGGAATCCCCATAAGGTTAACAGCTGATCTTTCAGCAGAAACTCTGCAAGCCAGAAGGGACTGGCAGGACATATTTAAAGTGATGAAGGAGAAAAACCTGCAACCAAGATTACTCTAGCCAGCAAGGATCTCATCCAGATTTGATGGAGAAATTAAAAACAGACAAGCAAAAGCTCAGAGAGTTCAACACCAACAAACCGGCTTTACAATAAATGCTAAAGGAACTTCTCTACACAAGAAACACAAGAGAAGGAAAAGACCTACAATGACGAACCGAAAACAATTAAGAAAATGGGAATAGGAACATATATCTCGATAATTACCTTAAACATAAATGGACTAAATGCTCCCACCAAAAGACACAGATTGGCTGAATGGATACAAAAACAAGACCCATATATATGGTGTCTACAACAGACCCACTTCAGACCTAGAGACACATACAGACTGAAAGTAAGGGGATGGAAAAAGATATTCCATGCAAATGGAAACCAAAAGAAAACTGGAGTAGCAATGCTCGTATCAGACAAAATAGACTTTAAAATAAAGACAATAAAGACAAAGAAAGACACTACATAATGATCAAGGGATCAATCCAAGAAGAAGATATAACAATTGTAAATATTTATGCACCCAACATAGGAGCACCTCAATACATAAGGCAAAAACTAACAGGCATAAAAGGGGAAATCGACAGTAACACATTCATAGTAGGGGACTTTAACACCCCACTTTCACAAATGGACAGATCATCCAAAATGAAAATAAATTAGGAGACACAAGCTTTAAATGATACATTAAACAAGATAGACTTAACTGATATTTATAGAACATTCCATTCAAAAACAACAGAATACACATTTTTCTCAAGTGCTCATGGAACATTCTCCAGGATAGGTCATATCTTGGGTCACAAGTCAAGCCTTGGTAAGTTTAAGAAAACTGAAATTGTTTCAAGTATCTTTTCTGACCACAAAGCTATGAGATTAAATATCAATTAGAGGAACATATCTGTAAAAAATACAAACACATGGAGGCTAAACAATACACTACTTAATAACGAAGTGATCACTGAAGAAATCAAAGAGGAACACATATATATGTAATTTAAGAAAAAAAATGTCATGAAGAACCTAGGGGTAGGACAGGAATAAAGACACTGACCTACTAGAGAATGGACTTGAGGATATGGAGAAGGGGAAGGGGAAGCTGTGACAAAGCGAGAGAGAGGCATGAACTTATAGATACTACCAAACGTACAATAGATAGCTAGTGGGAAGCAGGCCCATAGCACAGGGAGATCAGCTCGGTGCTTTGTGACCGCCTGGAGGGGTGGGATAGGGAGGGTGGGAGGGAGGGAGACGCAAGAGGGAAGAGATATGGGAACATATGTATATGTATAACTGATTCACTTTGTTATAAAGCAGAAACTAACAAAAAGTAAAAAAAAAAAAGGTAACACTTTGCAGAGACTCACATCGTGGGGAACTGCAGTGTCTGGCAACTAAAATCTCTTGTGAACAGCCATAGAGTGAATCTGGGAGCAAGTCCTCCAACCCCAGTCAGATCCTGCTTCCCTTAAGATGATGCAGCTCCGTCCAGCATCTTCATTGCAACCCGGTGGGAGACACTGAGTCAGAGTCTCCCAGCTACATGGCTTCCAAACTGCTGATTCACAGAAACTCTGAGATGATAAATGCGTGTTGTTTTAAGCCACTACATTTTGGGAGGTAATTTGTTGCACAGCAATAGAGGATTAGAGCATAGTACGCCTAAGGGAGCATTACAAAGAAGAGAGACAAAACCCAGAATTTATATTGTAGCTCTGAGCCTAAGTTATTACTCATGTTTAATAAATGCTTCATGAAAAAAAAGAGAAAAACACTGAGAATTTTCTAATTGAGTAGCTTTAATTTACCACAACTATAAACTCACCTTCTCCAAAGTACCTTATAAAGTTTTATTCCTTGGAAAAAGATACAGAATTCCAGGTTCTCAAAAGTATATTTTGGCTGATGTAAACACCAGTTTGACTTTAACTCTAAAATGCTGTTTTCTATGCAATAAAGAAAAAAGAGGAAGAAGAAATAATGATTTACCTAGAATTTTCTATCTAGTTAGGGAGGAAGATGGGTGGGTGGAGGGAAGTGGATATGTACAAAAAGCTTAGGCAAATCTTGAATGAGAAGTCTTCAAATTCCTATTAAAACACTAACTACTGGACTTCCCTGGTGGTCCAGTGGTTAAGACTCCACGCTTCCAATGCAGAGGCCACGGGTTCCATCCCTGGTTGGGGAACTAAGATCCCACATGCCACACAGTCAAAACAACAACAACAACCCCACTAACTGCACAAAAAATAATCATAAAGGCAGTCTTACTGATTCAAGTAACCCAAAACTTGCACTTTTCCCCCCCCCCCGTATTGTTTAGTGATAGCTTTTGTTTATGGAAAATTAGGAATGATTTTATGAGCAAATAACAAATATAATTCAGGAATACAATTCTTTTTACTTCGGTTCAGTACTTAATAATCAACTTTTGATTATAACTACATTTGATTGTACTCACAAGATAATTATCCTTTAATATTAGAAATATTGGAAAGTTTACGTTTTGCTCACAGATTCTGCACAAAGCACAGCTTACATTAATGACAACTTTCTTGCCTCTTAATGGTAATGAATTATATTACACCTCTGTAAAACACATGTGCCAGTATTTGCTGGCAAAACTAGATAAGTAGCAGGGTTTGTCTAACAACTGTATTTTCTTTAATGCAGTGCCATTAAATCACAACCACATTTCAGGGTAAAATATTCCACATGTTTCTCAGCACCTTTCTGGGAAGGGCTTAATACTTTTGTAATTCAATATTGGGGTTTTTGAGAAGCATGGAAACAATCATTTGAGAGCACACACAGTGTACGCATGGTGAGGAAGAACATTCTCCCGGTCTGGCTGCTCACTATCACATGAAGGAAAAACACCAATGCATGTGCTGAAGTTTACTTGGAAAATAGAAATGACACCATACTTTGCATCACAATTTAAGACATACATAACTTCTTTTTCTTTCTTTTAAGTGAAACTTATTCTCCGAGCATAACAGATTTAGTACAGGTTACTCTAAAACTTCTGTGCTCAAAGTACCAAATCCTAAATATACTCTTGTATAACACAGAAGGTCATTTACACAAATAGAATTATGTAAAAACTAAACAGGGACCTTGGGAATGAAACCTGTGACTAATGACTAAGAATATGATCTACCATGAATATTAATGAATATTCACGACTTAATCAATTGAAAACAAGCCAAGCTTGGAAATTGTGGCATTTGAGCAGTAATACCAATTCTACATTATCCCTGAAAAATCAGAGGTAAAAATGAAGAAATTATTGAGGCTGACAACCCACAAATCTAATTTTCATTGTTTTCTCCATCAAACCTTCCTAAGAGCTAATGACAAGCAGGCCAAATGACTCATTTGACATTCACCATTTTTATTCCCCCTGACTACTCATAGCTGGAAATATTCCCGAGGAGTGAAATGGCCAAAAGGCATCTAGCCAGAAAAGAAGGGGGACACAAGCCAAGGGTTGTGGATTGCTCACAAATTGGTTACTTAATCACCAAATAATATAATTTTCTGGAAATTGATGAACTGTTTCTAGACAACATTTTTTATTGTGTGTGTACCTGTATGTATGTGTATATTTATATATTCCCACTTCCTGCCACATCTACACTAGGCTGAGTAGGACCGCAGTTTCATCTTGTACTTCTGATCTTAAAGCTTCTTTGTGTTGAGACTTGATGGAGTATTACTATATTTGCTTACATCCACAATACCACTGGCCAGTATTGGCCTATGATTAAGTTTTAGTATGCTGCATGTGTCAAAATCTATATGATGACACAATAGTAAAGAACTTATGTAATACTTTGAATATATGGCCCTTATAGAAGCCATCCTTGACCCTGAAAGACAGGACAAATTCCTTGTCGGCTTGTATGCATGCTTCCAGCAGGTAGATATTATTGGAAGGCCACATAGCTCATCAGCAGTTCTCAAGTCAAGTACTGTGAGCTATGCAATGTTTAGGACATGAAGCTGTAAGAGTAAGCATCAAAATTTAAAATTCAGACACATTTTAGGTTTTGATGGGAAATGATCTAAAAAGCAGGTAGCCGGTTCATAAATGGAATAAGCAGGTCATGGCAGGGGAAAATGAGGTGGAATTTTTCCCCACAGTGGACCAAATGCTTTGTGTATTTTCAGAAAGTCTACTTAGACCTGAACATCCTGATTATTTCAATTCCAACAGCTCAGTTTCCCTCAATAGAGGCTAATATTGGTTCAGGGATGGGCTACTAAACTGGACACCTTGCTCACGCTGTATCTGTTTTTAGTAAGGTTTTATTTGGAAAGATGGTTCACTCAAATGTTTACTTTTAAAATTCCTTAATATGCAAAAGGGAGCCACAAGATGCATTTACATTGAAAGCGGTAGCAAGGGATACATTTTACTTTTGTACAGGTTTTTCAGCACATCTGCAGATAATTAGTTAAACATTTGTTCAAATGAGAGAAAGCATACAGTTCCTTTGGCTATGTATTTCACTTGAATTATTAATCTTGTTGGGAGAGTCTGGCAGCAAGAGCATTATACCCAAAACAATTCTTTCATTTTATTTGACTTAAAAAACCTTGCCAGTGCTCGCAGTAGATCTTTTACTAAAAGGTCATGCTGACAGAGAATTGAGTGAAAGCATACATTTAGAATACTTAATTAAATGATGTCAGTTTGCCACTGGCAGGGAACTGTACTGTTTTCTGCCGTAAAAAAACATGTGGTGGGCTTCCCTGATGGCGCAGTGGTTGAGAGTCCAACCTGCCGATGCAGGGGACACGGGTTCATGCCCCGGTCCGGGAAGATCCCACATGCCATGGAGTGGCTGGGTCCGTGAGCCATGGCCGCTGAGCCTGCGCGTCTGGAGCCTGTGCTCCGCAACGGGAGAGGCCACAACAGTGAGAGCCCCACGTACCGCAAAAACAAAACAAAACAAAACAAAAAAACAAAAAAAAAATGTGGCTATACACAGTAAATATTTCCAAGGATCCAGAGAACTGATTTCACTTCTTCTCACCCAATTCTCAGTAATAATAATCAAGGATTACAATATAGTTTTTGCTATTGAACTTGGCTGAGTTCTTTGAGGTCAGAGAATGTGCTTTCAATATCTGTGGTACTCTGTATAAGCTCTCTACAAACCAGGGTGTTGTGTTCATAGTAAACGCCTAATTAATGTTTTTATTTTAATAATTTTTGGTCCCTTGAGAGCCATAGAGAGGGGATGCTATACCTGGGCTATCAAGTCTCACCTGGTGATGCTCTTACCTCTGCATATTGCACCCAAGTGGTTCAGCTCACACAGTTCGAGTACCTCATTCACTCCAAGTCTGTGGCTTCTGATGGGATGGAAATGCACCTTGTCACGTGTCTGAGCTGTGAAAACCGACAAATAAAACATGAAACCTGCAGGCAAAGAAATGTACTTCTAAAGGCTTGATAAATGTGCCATATGATATATAACAGCAAGTTATAATCAATTCCTAACTTAATGGTGAGGAACTTGGTGTCCTTAGATTTGGATTGGACTGAAGTTTAACCTTCTTATTTTGAATGGATGAAATGTGTAGTGTAAATAAAATGTAACTAGATTATCTTTTTGAAGATGGTTATTTAAAAATATTATTTAATGTTAGTGCTGTTATTAATTACTAATAAATTCTGTTTACCCATTGTAGCAGACCCAATCAGGTATCTGTTTAAGCACACTACCTTGATGGTTTGACTTATTCTTCTAGAAGGTAATATACCTGTATTAAAATAAGACATGTAATCCCAACTCCTAGTTTATCCCTCAATCTGTAAAGCTTTAACTCACTACCAGAGTTTAATAAATCCACTAGATTATCTGCCCTTTAGGGAACAGACCTGAATGTGTGTGTGTGTGTGTGTGTGTCACCTAAGTACTAAACACAGTGCCTGATACATGGCATATAGTTATTAATATTTGGGGAATCAACTAGCGTATTTTGCTCTTATTATTTTGACTTGCAAAGAAATTTTTTTGCTACCAAATTTTACATGGGGATGATATCTTCATTTTGTTAGGGGGCAGTCTATCACAGAAATAAGAAAGCTCAGATATACCTGATTACTTGTTTAGATAAATATAGTATTCAACTCTAGAGTGGGGAATAATAACTGCCAGGTATTGCATATGTTAGTGTGTCTAGTTCTTTAACTCCATTTTCTTAAATAATTCTCCCAATGTTCACAATATCTACAAATGGGTATTCTCATACCATTTAACAGATGAAAAAATCAAGACTCAAAAAAGCAAAAGCAATGATAATAAGTGACTCAAAGTCTTTGTGGTTTCAACAAAGAATTCTCTCTCACCAACATTACTTGTCCATCACATGTTTGCAGGTATACTCCCTATCATCTGTACCCTGGTACTCAGCCTTAAGCAGCAGCCCCTGTCATGGTTGTTGCCAGACTCATGACAGTGATTAAAAACATCAAAGCAGATCTTGAGTTGCCTCTTAAATGTTCTGTCACTTTTGTTCATATATCACTGGTCAAGACAAGTCATGTGGCCAAGCTGATTTCAAGGAAGCACAGATGTATAATCTTCCCATGGAGAGGGGCACCTCAAAAAGGGGAATGGATGTTTTGAACAAGAATACAATCTACCACCATAGTAGCAAAAGCTGATCTGATCACAAGCCTGCTAATAGCAAAATAAAAAGATCCCTGTCCAGAAATGCAAGGGCTGATTACAGCCATGGAGATGAACTTTGAGGCATTTTTGCCTTTTCTTTTCTTCTTAACTTTGCCTCAAGCTTCCTGTCTTCTGCACTTCTGTTATGTAGACTAGGATTTGAATTCCAGCTTATTTATGAGCTGAAACGAGTTATTAGCTTCTCTGATCATTTTTTTCATCTGTAAAATAGGGATCATCATAATACCTACTTTCCAGGATTAGAGATATTGAAAATAATGCACTTTGTATAACGCTTGGTATGCAGAAGGCATTTTAAAGAATGGTACACAATAATGGTACAAGGAACTACTGTCAACCAATCATCAGGAAATGGAATATTCCTCAAATTTGAAATCTAAGAATGTCACAACAATACGTCTGCAGACCCCTTTAAGAAATGTTGAGTTATTGGTTTGATCAAACTGTGTAGAATGCAGGTAGATAGATGGAATTTTAGAAGAATAAACAAAATGATAATCGATAGATCTGTGTCTCAGCAACGGTCAACCAAGCCCTCATAGGAACATTGAGTGTTTGTGTAGGTAAAAAAGTCTGAAAAGTACAGGTTCACAAACTTCTGTTTCCTTGAAGTTTTCACATATATTTTTAAATATAATTTTAACATTATTTTGGGGAAAAATTAGCCAAAGAGCCCTTTTGCTCTTGCCAGTAAAGTTACACAAAAAATGATAACAGCTCAGCATTTATTCCTCAACATATTTCTCTTTAGTTCTTCTCTACTTTAAATCAGAGTCCCGGATTAGACCTGTATAGAGTGATGAATCCACACACTGCTAAGATAATGGGAAATTCTTTAACAGGTTCTCCTCTGCATCCCATGTATCCAGCCACATGCCTGCATGTGTGGTTGTTTGCCTTGTCTAAGTGTTCATATGACACTTATGACACTCCACAGCCATGTCTCATGGAGCCAAAAGTTCAGGAATTTTTTTTATCTGTAAAGTATCAAACAACAAGTTTTGTCAGTTTTTTTTTCATTGTGTGAGTATGTAGAATTGATGACTTGGCCAGAAGGTTTTTTGTTTTCAACAAAAATGAACTCAGGAGAAAATCTAATATTCTGTAAGTAAACCCTTCTTTATCTAAAAATATGAATTATCCAGGAGTTTAGAGAAAGGCATGGATTCAGGTATAAGGGAAGGTGGGTAGGGAGGAGAATCTACAGATAACATGTATTTCAGTCACTCTTTGCCTGATATTTTGGCATGGTATTCACAGGACCTCAACTCTACCAAAAAACAAATAAACAAAAGCAGTCTCTATAGATTTTGCTACACCTACATCTTTTTTTTTTTTTTTTTCCCCATGCTGTGTGGCATGTGGGATGTGGGATCTTAGTTCCCCAACCAGAGATCGAACAGTGGAAGCACGGAGTCTTAACCACTGGACCACCAGGGAAGTCCCCCTACCTCCTGTTTTCAGCTAAACCTTAGTAGAGAAAAATCCAGAGCACAGGGTATTTATTTCAACCTAGTTTTATGTAATGGCCCAATTCTCCATTTTAATAGCGATATTATAAAGTTATTATATATTATCATTACCTTTCGAATTGCTTTAAATTTTGAGACTTGAAATGAGAAGACTTCAGTTTCCAGTATTGGCAGGCTTGGTTATTTGGACCAGCCCTCTTACTGAAAAGAGCTACCAAGCTCAAATAAATTATTGGAAACAATCCTTCTTAAAAAACATGAAGAGCTGACAATACAGGAAGGAAGTACCAACCAAAAACTGAAAGGAAAACAGGACCTTAGAGAGATAAGGAAACCGGGGAGCTGCTTTCCTCCTGAAGGCTTTTGTGACTTTAGCAAATTTGAACTTTCATTTTGAAAGCCTCTTTAGTGAGAGTAATAGAAATTAAATGCCCATGTCTGATTGAAATGGGAATCTAACTGCAGACTCTCTCCAAAATAAGCTGGGACTCCAGCATCACTCAGAGTATCAGAGTAGAAGAGCCCTCACATGCCCTTGCAGCCTGAGATATTACAAAGGAATGTATTTCAAGCCCTGAACATGAAATAAGGGGTCCCAACTGATAGTTTCAAAGCAAAGTCAAATCCTCTCTGGAGAAATAAACCTTCTCTTAAGCCCCAAAATAATCCTTAAATAAATGTTCAAGGACAATGAACAATATACAAAGATTATCAGGCTCAGTAGGAAGTAACTAACATAGCAGGAGTGAAAACAAGCAGAATAGCTTATGTAAACAGCTGCCCTAGCTATTTAAAGGGATCATAAATGGAAGACAGATAAAATTTATTCTTTGTGATTCAAGTAGATATATGACTTCTGGAAGGAAGTCAGGGAGAGGCCACTTTTGATCCAATAAAATGAACACATTAATTGGAACTCTTAAAAAGCAGACTGGACACATTTCCAGGCAGTGAATCTACTTGCACTGAAAATATCAATATTAAGAAGATACTGGAAATTCAAGTTACCATTGTAAAAGAGTCACTGAGTGACAGGTTGAACTAGATACCCTCTCAGCTTCCTTCCAAGTTGTAACATTATTTCAAGAATCAGATTAAGACCAGAATTAGGCACAGTGGATGTGAATACACAGCTAATAAGGCAATTGCTTTGCTGTAGTACCTTTTATTACCTAAATATACTATTCAAATATGCTTTTTTTTTTGGTCTGCTGTGGTATCTATAAGCTAGAATTCATTGTCTACAATGTAGTTTAACTATGGAATACTTATTTGGAAATATTTTACTAAACTGAATTCACAATAAAATTCTTATTTACAGAATTGAAACATATAGATGTTATGAGGTTTAAACTGTTTCCTTTCCAGATATTAGTATGTATTATTTCTCTTTATTTAGTCTTGACATTATTTTACAACATAAAAATATATCTTCAGATTAATATTTTAAAAGTCTAAAATATAATTCTACGTGTTTAATTGGGAAAGTAGTAATAAAATAATATCCTTTTCCCAAGACAAAAACCAAAAAAACCAAGCAGAATCAATAGCAGCAGACCCACAGGAGCTTCAGATGTTAGAAAACCAGTCACAGACAATAAACAAATTACAATTATTATTATTATCTTTAAAGCAACAAAATGCAAACTTAAAGATATTTGCAGGAACAACAAACAATACAAAGTGACATAGATTTGAAATTGATCCAAATAGAATTTCTGGAAATGAATATACAATAAAAATTAAGAATTCAATGACTAGATTGGACACAAAGAATTAGTATACTGGGAGATTGGAAGAAATTATACAGAATGCAGCATAAAGATGGAAAGAAACAGAAAAGAGAATCTGTGATATGGAGTTGGGAATGAGAAGGTCTAACATAATTAATCAGAATTCCAGGAGTTCCAGAGAGAGAATAAAGCAAATGTAATATTTGAAGAGATAGTGTCTGAACGTCAGCAGGATGGAGGGCTAGAAGGTGTCAACACTTATCTCACTCACAAAAAAACAAGAATGAATAAACAACTAAAAACAAGAAAACAGCTCAGGGGAGAATTTTAGACTATAAAGAAGTAGCAACAAAAACCCTGTAGAGCTCAAAAATTAAGGATGGCCACATAAAAAAGTACAGGAAGTGTTTTGCCTGCATTACTCCATGCCCCAGTCTGGAGCTGCTGGACACTAGGAGGAATCCCCTCAGAGGAATTTCACCACGTGGAGAGAAGGAGAGTGGGAGAACCCCAGCAAGCTTCACCACTGTGGATGTTTGCAGGTTTTGCTACAGAGGTCTCCCACAGTCATCATGGATGCTGATCCTAGATAATAGAACAGCCAGGAGTGTCCCCCTGTGCTTCTACTCCCAGAGGCTGGAGCTGTTGCTGAGGTGAGACTTGCCCTCAGGGGCCCCAGTTGCTGCTGTGCTCTGCTCTCATGGTTAAGGCGCCATAGCACCTTACCATATACAGGAGTGGAGCTGCCACTGCTCTGTGCCCACCCCTGACCCCAGGTTAGGGCTTTGTCCCACCATTACCAACCTCCACTGCCCTGAGCCATACCCCCGAAGTCCGAAGTCTCTCTTTGGCTGTCATTATCTGATGGTGTTGCCTCCCACTTAGTCCCACTCACTGAGTTCCAGGTTGCAGCTCTGAATAGCCATTTCCAGAGGCACTGATGTTGCCCTGAGGCCCGTCCCCCTATCCTAGGTCAAGACTCTGAACCATCATTTCTGAGACTGATCTGCTGCTGCCCTACATGCTACCTCCTGGGTTCTTCTAGGTCATGGCTCTTTCCCAGCAATGCTACAACCAGACTGCTGCTGCCCTGATCCCTGCCCCTAGATGAAGGTCATATCCCTGACCATTAGTGCTGAGACTGTGCTGCCACTGCCCTGAAACCCACTGCCCAGACCCCAGCTCACATCTCTGACCAGTCATTGCCAGGGCTGTGCTTCCACTGCTCTGAGCCCAGTTCTCCAGGTCCCAACACATGGCATTAATAGACCACCAGCAGAGTCATGCTGCTGCTGTGACTGCATCCTGTGACTGCCCCCAGGGGCCAGAGTTGAGACTCTGACCCACCATCCCTAAGCTGTGCTACTATTACACCCTATCTGCTGGGCCTGAGTCACTGCTGCACCTTTTCATCTCAGGACCTGTACCACTGCTGCATTCCTGCCTCTCTCCACCCCCACCTGTCAGCTGGAGTCACAGCAGTGAGCCCCTGAGACCCAGGCATTATTAGTTCCATGGGATATCTGTGCATCGCCACACCCTAGACACCAGTGCTGCAGTTACAGCAACTGCACCTATGTCCCAGGACCCAGATGCTGTGGTGGTTCCACATGCACCTGATTCTAGGACCCCGTCTCTAATACCATTATGAGTGCACTGAGTGTCAGCATGCCAGACTATGCACCAAGTAGGGCCCCCCTCAGCTAGACCTTCCTCCTAAAGGCAAACAACAACAACAAAAAATAATAATAATAGGAAGACCAACCAGACTTCACTTCTGAAGATCCCAATAACCTTGGCCAAAGAAGACTTCCACAGTCTGGCCAATGTCAACCTCAGCCAATGGAGTGCATGGAGACTGGGCCATTTTGCCTTCCTAGGAACCAGACATGCTGCATCCCACCTGGCTGGCACCTTTACAGCCAACAGATTTACAGATTTTCTAGGTGAAAATCTTTCCCTACTAAAGCCAGTCTGAAATAAGTAGGATGATTGTGCCCTCAAATGCATACACATCAACACAAACCCATCAGAAACATGAAAAAGGAAGGAAACATGATATACCAAAGGAAGACAATAATATTCCAGTAACCAACCCCAAAGAAATGGAGATAGGCACGTTATCTGAAAAAGAATTCAAAATAATTATTTTAAGGAAGCTCAGTGAGATTGATGAGAACACAGACAAACATTGAACTTGGAAATATGAACAAAGCAAGAAACTTAACAAAAAAATAGAAATCATAAAAAAGAACCAAACAAATTCTGGAGATGAAGACTCCAGAATAATAAAATGAAAATGAAAAGTGCAATAGATAGCATCAACAGTTGGCTCAATCAGGTAGAAGAAAGAATCTGTGAGCTTGAAGACAGATCTCTTGATATGCACTAAGGAAAATAAAGAAATTAGAATTAAAAAAAGAGCAAAAATGCCTAAGTGAACAGTGGGACATGATCAAAAGAAACCATATTCACCTTAAGGGAGTCCCAGAAGGAGGAGAAGAGAGAAAGGGATAGAAACCTTATTTAAAAAAAATAATGACTGAAAACTTGCCAAATCTGGGGAGAGATATGGCCATCCAGGTATAGGAATTTGAAAGATTCCCAAACAGATTCAACCCAAAGAGATCTTCACTGAGACACATTATAATGAAGCTCTCAAAAATCAAAGACAGAGAGAATCTTGAAAGCAGCAAGAGAAAAAAAGAATCATTACATACAAAGGAATCCTGATAAAGGAATCAGCAGATTCCTCAGCAGAAAACCTGTGGGCCAGGAGAGAGTGGTGATATATTGAAAGTGCTGAAAGAAAAAAAAAATGCCTGTGAAGCCATCTGGTCCTGTGCTTTTGTTTGTTGGAAGATTTTTAATCACAGTTTCAATTTCAGTGTTTGTGATTGGTCTGTTTATATTTTCTATTTCTTCCTGGCTCAATCTTGGAAGGCTGTGCTTTTCTAAGAATTTGTCCATTTCTTCCAGGTTGGCCATTTTATTGGCATATAGTCGCTTGTAGTAATCTCTCATAATCCCTTGTATTTCTGCAGTGTCAGTTGTTACTTCTCCTTTTTCATTTCTAATTCTATTGATTTGAGTCTTATCCCTTTTTCTCTTGATGAGTCTGGCTAATGGTTTATCAATTTTGTTTATCTTCTCAAAGAACAAGCTTTTAGTTTCATTGATCTCTGCTACTGTTTCCTTCATTTCTTTCTTATTTCTGATCTGATCTTTATGATTTCTTCCCTTCTGCTAACTTTGGGGATTTTTTGTTCTTCTTTCTCTAATTGCTTTAGGTGTAAGATTAGGTTGTTTATTTGAGATGTTTCTTGTTTCTTGAGGTAGGACTGTTTTGTTATAAACTTCCTTCTTAGAACTCTTTTGCTGCATCCCACAGGTTTTGGGTCATCATTGCCATTTTTTCTAGGTATTTTTTGATTTCCTCTTTGATTTCTTCAGTGATCTATTCACAGGCGAATTCTATCAAACACTTAGAGAAGAGCTAACACCTACCCTTCTCAAATTCTTCAAAAATAAAGCACAGGGAGGAACACTCCCAAATTCATTCTACAAGGCCATCATCACCATGATACCAAAACCAAAGATGTCACAAAGAAAGAAAACTACAGGCCAATATCACTGATGAACATACATGCAAAAATCCTCAACAAAATACTAGCAAACAGAATCTAACAGCACATTAAAAGGATCATACACCATGATCAAGTGGGGTTATTATGAAAGAAATTAAAGATGATACAAACAGATGGAGAGATATACCATGTTCTTGGAATAGAAGAATCAAAATTGTGAAAATGAATATACTACCCAAAACAATCTACAGATTCAATGCAATCCCTATCAAACTACCACTGGCACTTTTCACAGAACTAGAACAAAAAAATTCAATTTGTATGGAAACACAAAAGACCCCAAAGAGCCAAAGAAATCTTGAGAAAGAAAAACGGATCTGGAAGAATCAGGCTTCTTGGTTTCAGACTATAATACAAAGCTACAATAATCAAAACAGTACGGTACTGGCACAAAAACAGAAAGATAGATCAATGGAACAGGATAGAAAGCCCAGACATAAACCCACGTGCATATGGTCAACTTATTTTTTATAAAAGAGGCAAGAATATACAATGGAGAAAAGACAGCCTCTTGAATAAGTGCTGCTGGGAAAACTGGACAGCTACATGTAAAAGAATGAAATTACAACACTTCATAACACCATATACAAAAATAAACTCAAAATGGATTAAAGACCTAAATGTAAGGCCAGACACTATAAAACTCTTAGAGGAAGGGCTTCCCTGGTGATACAGTGGTTGAGAGTCCACCTGCCGAGGCAGGGGACGTGGCTTTGTGCCCTGGTCCAGGAAGAACCCACGTGCTGCAGAGCGGCTAGGCCCATGAGCCATGGCCACTGAGCCTGCGCATCCAGAGCCTGTGCTCCGCAACGGGAGAGGCCACAACAGTGAGAGGCCTGTGTACCACAAAACAAAAAAACAAAAAACAAAAAAAACTCTTAGAGGAAAACATAGGCAGAACACTCTATGACATAAATCACAGCAAGATCCTTTTTGACCATTCTAGAGAAATGGAAATAAAACAAAAATAAACAAATGGGATCTAAAGAAACTTAAAATCTTTTGCACAGCAAAGGAAATGGTAAATAATATGACAAAACAACCCTCAGAATGGAAGAAAATATTTGCAAATGTGGCAACTGACAAAGGACTAATCTGCAAAATTTACAGGCAGCTCATGCAGCTCAATATCAAAGAAACAAACAATCCAATCCAAAAATGGGTAGAAGACCTAAACAGACATTTCACGAAAGAAGATATACAGATTACCAACAAACACATAAAAGAATGCTCAACATCATTAACCATTAGAGAAATACTAATCAAAACTACAGTGAGATGTCACGTCACAGCAGTCAGAATGGCCATCATCAAAAAGTATCTACAAACAATAAATGCTGGAGAGGGTGTGGAGAAAAGGGAACCCTCTTGCACTGTTGGTAAGAATGTAAATTGATACAGCCACTGTGGAGAAGAGTATGGAGTTTCCTTAAAACACTAAAAAAAGAACTACCATACGACCCAGCAATCCCACTACTGGGCATATACCCTGAGAAAACCATAATTCAAAAAGAGTCATGTACCAAAATGTTCATTGCAGCTCTATTTACAATAGCCAGGACATAGAAGCAACCTAAGTGTCCATCGAGAGATGAATGGATAAAGAAGAGGTGGCATATATATACAGTGAAATACTACTCAGCCATAAAAAGAAACAAAACTGAGTTATTTGTAGTGAGCTGGATGGACCTAGAGTCTGTCATACAGAGTGAAGTAAGTCAGAAAGAGAAACACAAATACCATATGCTAACACACATATATGGAATCTAAAAAGAAAAAAAATGGGTATGAAGAACTTAGGGGCAGGACAGGAATAAAGATGCAGACCTACTAGAGAATGGACTTGAGGACACAGGGAGGGAGAAGGGTAAGCTGGGACAAAGTGAGAGAGTGGCATGGACATATATACACTACCAAATGTAAAATCGATAGCTAGTGGAAGCAGCCACATAGCATAGGGAGATCAGCTTAGTGCTTAGTGACCACCTTGAGTGTTGGGATAGGGAGCGTGGGAGGGTGGGAGATGCAAGAGAAGAGGTATGGGTATATATGTGTATGTATAGCTGATTCACTTTGTTATGAAGCAGAAACGAACACACCACTGTAAAGCAATTATACTCCAATAAAGATGTTTAAATAAATATATAAATAAAAATTTTTAAAAAAGAAAATAAAAAGATGTCACAAAGAAAGAAAACTATAGGCCAATATCACTAATGAACATATATGCAAAAATCCTCAACAAAATACTAGCAAACAGAATCCAACAGCGCATTAAAAGGATGATACACCATGATCAAGTGGGGTTTATCCCTGGAATGCAAGGATTCTTCAGTATACGCAAATCAAACAATGTGATACACCACATTAACAAACTGAAGGTGAAAAACCATATGATTATCTCAATAGGTGCAGAAAAAGCTTTTGACAAAATTCAACACCGATTTATGATAAAAACCCTCCAGAAAGTAGGCTCAGAGGGAACTTACCTCAACATAATAAAGACCATATATGACAACCCAGAGCCAACATCATTCTCAATGGTGAAAAACTGAAATCATTTCCTCTAAGATCAGGAATAAGACAAGGTTGCCCACTCTCACCACTATTATTCAACATTGTTTTGGAAGTTTTAGACACAGCAATTAGAGAAGAAGAAGAAATAAAAGGAATCCAGACCAGAAAAGGAGTAAAGCTGTCACTGTTTGCAGATGACATGATACTACCCAAAAAGAATCCTAAAGATGCTACCAGAAAACTCCTTGAACAAATCAGTGAATTTGGCACAGTAGCAGGACACAAAATTAATGCACAGAAATCTCCTGCATTCCTATACACTAATGATGAAAAAGCTGAAAGAGAAATTAAGGAAACACTCCTATTTACCATTGCAAGAAAAAGAATAAAATATCTAGGAATAAACCTACCTAAGGAGACAAAAGACCTGTATGCAGAAAACTATAAGACAGTAATGAAAGAAATTAGGGATGATACAAACACATGGATAGATATACCATGTTCTTGGATTGGAAGAATTAACATTGTGAAAATGACTATACTACCCAAAGCAACCTAAGGATTCAATGCAATCCCTATCAAACTACCACTGGCATTTTTCACAGAACTAGAACAAAAAATTTCACAATTTGTATGGAAACACAAAAAACCCTGAAGAGTCAAAGCAATCTTGAGAAAGAAAATTAGACCTGGAGGAATCAGGCTCCCTGACTTCAGACTATAATACAAAGCTACAGTAATCAAGACAGTATGGTACTGGCACAAAAACAGATATATAGATCAATGGAACAGGATAGAAAGCCCAGAGATAAACCCATGCACATATGGTCACCTTATTTTTGATAAAGGAGGCAAGAATATACAATGGAGAAAAAACATCCTCTTCAATAAGTGGTGCTGGGAAAAGTGGACACCTATATGTAAAAGAATGAAATTAGAACACTCCCTAGCACCGTACACAAAAATAAACTCAAAATGGATTAAAGACCTAAATGTAAGGTCAGACACTGTAAAACTCTTAGAGGAAAACATAGGCAGAACACTCTATGACATAAATCACAGCAAGATCCTTTTTGACCATTCTAGAGAAATGGAAATAAAACAAAAATAAACAAATGGGACCTAATGAAACTGCAAAGCTTTTGCACAGCAAAGGAAACCATAAACAATACGAAAAGACAACACTGAGAATGGGAGAAAGTATTTGCAAATGAAGCAACTGAGAAAGGATTAATCTCCAAAATTTACAAGCAGCTCAATATCAAAAAAACAAACAACCCAATCCAAAACTGGGCTGAAGACGTAAATAGACATTTCTCCAAAACAGATTGCCAACAAACCCATGAAAGAATGCTCAACATCACTAATCATTAGAGAAATGCAAATCAAAACTACAATGAGGTATCACCTCACACCAGTCAGAATGGCCATTATCAAAAATTGTACAAACAATAATTCTGGAGAGGGTGTGGAGAAAAGGGAACCCTCTTTCACTGTTGGTGGGAATGTAAATTGATACAGCCACTATGGAGAAGAGTATGAAGGTTCCTTAAAAAACTAAAGTTGGAACTACCATATGACCCAGCAATCCCACTACTGGGCATATACCTTGAAAAAATCATAATTCAAAAAGAGATATGTACCACAGTGTTCATGCAAGCACTGTTTACAATAGCCAGGACATGGAACCTAAATGTCCACTGACAGATGAATGGATAAAGAAGATGAGGCACATATATACAATGGAATATTACTCAGCCATAAAAAGAAACCAAATTGAGTTATTTCGTTTAGTGAGGTGGATAGACCTAGAGTCTGTCATACAGAGTGAAGTAAGTCAGAAAGAGAAACACAAATAGCATATGCTAACACGTATATATGGAGTCTAAAAAAAAAAAAAAAAGATTCTGAAGAACTTAGGGGCAGGACAGGAATAAAGACACAGACATACAGAATGGACTTGAGGACACGGGGAGGGGGAAGGGTAAGTTGGGATGAAGTGAAAGAGTGGCATGGACATATATACACCACCAAATATAAAATAGATAGCTAGTGGGAAGCAGCCGCATAGCACAGGGAGATCAGCTCGGTGCTTTGTGGGAGGGAGACTCAAGAGGGAGGAGATATGGGATATATGTATATGTATAGCTGATTCACTTTGTTATAAAGCACAAACTAACACAGCATTGTAAAGCAATTATACTCCAATAAAGATGTTTAAAAAAATTCCAACCAAGAATAGTTAACCCTGCAAAGTTGTCATTCAGAAATAAAGAAATAAGACTTTCCCAGACAAACAAAAGCTGAGGGAATTTATCATTACTGGGCCTGCTCTCCATGAAATGCTAAAGGGAGTTCTTCAAGCTAAAACAAAAGAACACTAATTAGTAACATAGAAACATATGAAAATATAAATTTCACTGTTAAAAGTAAATATATAATCAAATCCAGATACTCTGGTACTGGGAATTCCCTGGCGGTCCAGTGGTTAGGACTACGTGCTTTCATTGCCAAGGGCATGGTTTCAATCCCTGCTTGGGGAACTAAGATCCCACAAACTGTGTGGTGCGGCCAAAAAAAGAAAAGAACAACAGTACAAAAAACTCTGGTCCTTCTTAATGGTATGTAAATTTCTTTGAAATCTAGCATATAGAGACAAAAATGTTGAAAGTAACTCTAACTATAAAATTATATTAATAGACACACAAAATAAAAAAAGATGTAAATTATGAAGACAACATTAATTGGGGGGACAAGTAAATGGGTAGAACTTTCTTATGCAATTGAAGTTAAGTTGTTATCAGCTTAAAATAGAGAGTTCTTATGATAAGATGTGTTATGAAAGTCGCATGGTAATGACAGAGCAAAAACCTGTAACAGATATTGTACATAAAAGAAAAAAATAAAGCAAACCACGACAAAAAACTCATCAACTCATAAAAAAAGACAATAAGGAAGAAAGGAATTAAGGAACCACAAAACAACCAGAAAACAATGAACAAAATGTCAGTAGTAAGTCTTTACCTATCAATAATTACTTTAAATGTAAATGGTTTCAATTTGCCAATTGCCAGAGCAGCTGAATGAATAAAAAAATAAGATCTATGTGCTGCTTACAAGAGACTCACTGAAACATTAAAGACACTCACAGGCAGAAAGTGAAGGAATGGAAAAATTATTTCAAGCAAATGGAAACCAAAAGAGAACAGGGATAGCTATACTTACATCAGACAAAATAGACTTTAAGTAAAAAATTGTAACAAGAGACAAAGAAGGTCATTGTATAATGATAAAGGGGTCAATTCATCAAGAGGGTATAACAATTATAAATATACACACACCCAATTTTGGAGCACCTAAATACATTAAATAATTATTAACAAATCTGAAGGGAGAAGTAGACAGAAATGCAATAGTAGTAGGGAACTTTCAACAGTATATAGATAATCCAGACAGAAAATCAATAAGGAAATAATGGATTTGAATGACACTTAAGACTAAATGAACCTAACAGACATATACAGAGCATTCCATCCAAGAGCAGCAGAATGTGCATTCTTTTCAAGGGCACATAGAACATTCTCTAGGATAGATCACATGATATGTCACTAAACGTATATTAGCAAATTTAACAAGATTGAAATAATACCAAGTATCTTTCCCAACCAGAACAGTCTGAAACTAGAAATCAGTAAGAGGAAGAAAGCTGGAAAATTCATAAACATGTGGTGATTGAACAACATGCTCCTGAACACCAGTGGGTCAAAGAAGTCAAAAAGGAAATCAAGAAACATCTTGAAACAAAAGGAAATGGAAGCACAACATAACAAAACCTATGGAATGCAGCAAAATCAGTTCTAAGAGGCAAGTATATAGTGCTCAATATATCAATATATCGATATAAATATGTCTTCTTACAGTAAGAAACAAGAAAGATCTCAAAGACCCTCACTTTACACCTCAAAGAACTAGAAAAAGAACAAAGCCCAAAGCTAGCAGAAAGAAATAAATAACAAGGATCAGAGCAGAAATAAATGAAAAAGAGACCAGAAAAACAAATAGGAGAGATCAACAAAGCTAAGAGCTGGTTCTTTGAAAAGATAAACAAAATTGACAAACCTTTAGTAAGATTAACTAAGAAAAGGAGAGGACCCAAATAAATAAACTCAAAAATGAAAGAGGAGACATTACAACTGATACCACAGAAGTACAAATGATCATGAGAAACTACTATGAAAAAGTATATGCCAATGAACAGTATAACCTAGAAAAAATGGATACATTCCTAGACACGTACCAAGACCTTATAATGAATAAATAGAAAATCTAAACAGACCAATAACAAGGAGATTGAGTCAGTACTCAAAATCCTCTCAACACAGAAAAGCCTGGGACTAGATGGTTTCACTGGTGAATTCTACCAAATATTTAAAGAATTGATGTCACTTCTTCTCAAACTTTCCTAAAAAATTGAAAAGGAGGGAACACTTCCAAACTTATTTTTCAAGGCCAGCATTACCCTGACACCAAAATTACCACAAGAAATGAAAATTACAGACCAATATCCCTGATGAACACAGATACAAAACTCCTTTACAAAATACTAGCAGATTGAATTCAATACCACACTGAAAGGATCACTCACCATAATCAAATGGATTCTCACTTCTGAAGGGGAAACGAAATGACAAGTTCCCCAGATATGCCACCGTACTGTGAATGATGAAGAGCCACTGACCACAAGGCCTTGGACCTCGTGGGCCTGCTGGCTGCTATTTGCTTTCTTTTAATAAAAACCTCCTAGTGAAAGCAATATATTGACATTGCAAGCTGAAAGATTAATGTGATTATTTTGTTGTAACACATATTGAGGATTTAATTTTCTCATATTGAAATAATACCTGAATGTTTAAAAAATTCTAACAGTACTAAAGGATATAAGATGACAACTCAGTCGGTTTTTACCCTGACCTTCAGTACACAAGATTCCCTTCCCATATTTTATTTTTTCTTTTACTTTTAAAATTTTGTATCCTTCCAGTGATATCCATGTAAATATATACAACTGACCTTTGAACAACATGGGGGTTAATCTGTGTATAACCTATAGTCAGCCTTCCATATCCACAATTCCCTCACATCCTTGAATTCAACCAGCCATGAGCCATGTAGACTATAGTATTTACTACTGAAAAATATACATGTTTAAGTGGACCCTCACAGTTCAAGCCCACATTGTTCAAGGGACAACTGTACTTCATAGAACTCCTGGCTTCATAAAAAATGGTAGGTTACAGTAACACATTGTGACGTACCTTTTTCAGATATTCAGAATTTTATTTTATTGATTTACTTTGTAGCTACCAGCTAATCCTGACCAAACTTATATCTTAGTACAGTGACTTTATTAAAATAAATGTTTTATAAAACATTGCAGAGGCCATAATTGTTAACACAATTTGCCAAAGTGTATTTAAGTGGTCTAGTTTGTTAAGCATATCTTGGATAGGAAAGTAAATACCAGTATTGTGTAAGTACTTCTACTGCAGCTTAGGGAAATGAAAGAGAAATTACTTCTCAGATGTATAAAACAGGCAAATAAAATGGATCAAAAATTTCCTTCCCCTGATGAAAAGCTGCATTCATAGAAATATTCTGGTAAATAAAAACTATACTTTTTGCATTCAAGAGATTCCACATGCTGGGTTGAGATATGTAGAAGTGGCAAGTTTCAGGTTCAACGTAGTAGATTTTGATATTTTCTTCCTTCCCCCTCCCTTCTTTTCCTCCTGTCTTTCCTTCCTTCTTTCTCTCCCTTTTAGTATCAAATAAAATGGCCCTTTAAGCTGTAGTATTTTCACTCTGAAATAAATGACCTTTGTAATGCATCTTTTAAATCCTTTCATTCTCCTTTAAGACGAAACCATTGCAGTTCTAGGTGCACATCACATGTGCTTATTACAAACAGCTTTTCCTGACATGTTTTCAAGTAGGTCAGAGAGGTACAATTAAGGCTGCACTAAAGAACAAGGCTCACATACATCCATATTGTATGTTTTAATTCCAATTTAGTAGCTGCTCTGGCTACAGATAGCCACAAGGAAAACAAGATTGTTTTTTTAAAACAATATAGTAGCAACTGAATTTCCTAATTGTATCAGTTTTCTATTGCTGTATAAGAAATTACCACAAACTTAGCTGCTTAAGAACAATAAAACAAATCTATTATTTCACAATCCATGGGTTAGGAGGAGTCTGGCACATTTTAGCCAGATCCTCTACTAAGGGCCTCACAAGGGCTGAAATCAAGGTGTCAGCCAGCTGCATTCTCACCTAGAAGCTTGACTAGGGAGACCTCTGCTTTCAAAATCACTCAGATTGCTGCAGAACTTAGTTCTTTGGAGTTCTAAGACAGAATTCTCAGTTTTCTTGCTGGCTGTTGGCTGGGGACCACTTGTAGCTCCTAGATGATATTCTCATGTCCCTGCCACATGGCTCCCTCCATACATTGAGATGCCACATGGCCCTCTCACGCTTTCACCCTTTTAACCCCCTCCTTCAGGAAAAACCCAATCCTTTTAAAAAAGCTCATCTGATTAGGTCAAGCCCACCAAAGACAATCACCCTTTTGAAGAACTCAGTTAACTGATTTGGGACTTGATTACATCTGCAAAATCCCTTTACCTTTTTTATATAAAGTAACCTAATTACAGGAGTTTTAGTCATATTCACCGTCTCACTGACTCTCAAGAGGAGGAGATAATACACAACATATACAGCTGGGGGAAGAAATCTTGGGATCACAGCATTCTCCCTGCAATGTCAATTTAACCCTTTGTTGCTCCAAGACCACTTGTCACTTGAGCACCTTAGTGTCAAGGAATAAAATGTCTAGCATATGACCACAATGCTTCTAACATTTGGCAAAACCCAAAGCACAAAGTTTAAGCTACATGTTGAAGGGATTGGACAACAGAGTGAAGGCATTAGAAGGTGAAACATCTGCAAATCTTGTTCTTTTTCTTCTCAAGAGATGCTCAGTCTTTCAGATTGGCCCCAAACCCTTGACCATGCCCCAAACCCCACCCCTCACTCCAGGATCCACACCTTTCTTGTTTGGCTCACTTTGCCTTTCTTGTTTCTTTCTTTCTTTTTTTTTCAAATTGTGTAACTCTGTCAATGAATTGGTAATTTTCATGAAATTGTCGATTTAGACTGAAATACACTTATTTCAAACTAATTCTTCAAACAATCTTGGTAAAATGTAGAACTTTTTCATATTGCGTTATTGTTTATCTTTTAGTGTCTTTTAAAATGTGAAGTCTTCAAGATGGGTTCATAGCATCTATTCCATAAACTTTATAATTACCACAAAGATTTTATCATCAATTGAAGTTTAGCCTCTTCCTGTAAGTTTCTGATCTATGGTTTATCTGTTAATTTTTTTTCTACGTAAAGAACTTACGTAGGGTCTTCTTGGTCCTCTACTACTAAAAACATTGTCATTTTTCCCCTGTATGTTCTTTTTCAATTGATCTCATTTTCCTTTTCAGAAATATTTGCCTTCAGATTTACTTCAGTCTTCATTTCCTTCATTCCCATCATCCTGGTTCTCTCTAATGAGGTTGTACTTCCTTACCTTCACCCAATCCCCACTGGATGACCTTCCTCCCACCTTCTGATCAGATGCTTTGTGGAGGATGTGTGTGTTTTCCTGCTGCCACCATCTCAGTCCAAGTATGATGTGTGTGAAGGGGCGAGCAAGAGAGTGACAAGTGAGCATTATTAAGTCACTGAATTTGCTTTTTTTGACCTGACTTAAACCCAATACAGATCTGGTCTTTCTAAGTTTTAGTAGAATTTGTAGAAGAGATTTAAAAACAAAAATAGCTAGCATCACTCTATCCCATTGGCTGCAAAAACCACTACTGGATTCCAGAATAGTCACTTTCCTCTTTGGAAACTTGCATCTGTCAGAATTCTTTTGAACGTAAATGACAGAAAATTCCTTCCAACGTGACTCGGGCAAACAGGAAGATTTTCATCTCACTCTGCTGAACAGGCCCAGAGGACACCACTGGGAGCTGGGTTCACTCCTCTTCTGGCTCGTTTATGCACCATACTGCTTCCATTCTCAGAATTCTCTCAAAGATGGCTGTGAGGGCATCCATTCCCAGTGAAAAAACAAAATCCCAGAGTTTCTTCTGGGACAATACATTTTTGAAAAGTGGGTAATGCCTTCTCTATATAGCAGCAAAATGAAAGATTTAACTGTCCCTGTAAATGCCTTTGGGTTTAAGGTAACTTTTGAGTTACTTTATATGGTACATACCCAATAGAAGTGTTAACTAAGTGATAAAGGAACACATGAATATTTATGTCCAAGTGTTAATTGCTCCAGAAAAAAAAAAATTTCCAGTGTAAAGGAAAGGAAGATGAATGAGAAGGAAGAAGAGAGGAAAGGGTATTATTTTGGTGACCTAGATTTGGATTTTATCTCAAGCTGTTAATAGATGTATAACCTGAGCAAATCACTTGATATTTTTAAGGCTCAGTTTCTCTCCACCATGGAGATAATACTTGTAGAGTGCTTTTCTCCCAGTACCATGCTGATGAAATGCAATGCTGTAGGTTAAGCTCTTTAGACAGCTTGCATGTAGAAAGCTCTTAATATCAGTCATCATTATTAGTTTAATTATCATTAAACCTGAAACATAATAATAGACTCTCAGATGCTGGTTTCCTCCATTTTTACTCTGTTCATTCTTTCCTTTAGCTGTAGTATTTAGTTTTATTCTATTAGTTTATTCTATTCAAGGACTGACCCAGGTTTTGTGGGGCCTAAATCTCATACAGTTTTGAAGGCCTTTTAAGAGAAAGCATATAACATTGTGAATAAAAATTAGAGACACATGTTTAAATTTGAAAATTTAAATTTAAAAAATGATAAACTACAAATACATAAATAATGGTAAATCTTGTTATAATTATCACAAATCCAGAAAATTGATAATATTTTAATTTTAATAAATTACCTCCAGACACACTTCTAAACTACTTATTTTTCTTCTTTGGTTGTACATTCTTTGGTTGCTGTATCCTACCACAGCAGTTTTTTTGTTTTTTGTGTTTTTATTAATACAGCAGTTTTATAATGTTTTCAATGGGGAGAATAAAAAAATAATCCAGTCTTTTCTTAGGATGGTCAAATTCATTTTTAAAGTATTGATGGTTTAGCAAAGTTTCTTTCAGCTTTACAGCTCATGACTGATAATGCCACACATGTAACTCCAGCTCCAGTTTCACTGAGATGGCACTACTTTTAGGGGCAGATCCTCAGATGATTGAAGCGCTTTGATCTCAATCTGGATATTCCTTGGTAGCTTCGATTTCTAGGTTGGCCAAGTCCTAGCTACTGCTGTTTCCTGTCTCACGGCTGCCACTTGTCCTGGTGTGGGCGGGAGGAGGAAGTGGTGAAGACCCATGGAGTCCTATCAGTGAGAGACCCTTGAGTGGGGAGCAGGGCAGAGTTTCATTCATGTCCTTTTCCTTGGCATCAGGGAGTCTGGATACTCTTTGAGGTTTTCCTGGGACAGGGTTGTCATTGGGCCCTGGAGGATGTAGAGGTAGGGTAACCTGTAAACCTCATCTATGGATCTAAGACCACACACCAAGAGGGCAGAGAGGATGACGCCCCAACTTGGGGTGCTGATTCTTCCCTGCGTAGGATTTAACTAGCAATTAAAAATATAGGATGCAGGCAATATTTGGGAAAAACTAAAAAATTATTCACTGTTTATCTGAAATTCAAATTTAACTGGGCATCCTGTATTTATTTGGCAACACTAACACTGTGGGCCTACATGGCAGCTTTGGAAAGAGTCCATGAAAATAAGATGCCCTGAAAGTTAAGTTTCCTCAGCCTCATTTTAAATCTGCCCTCTGATTCTAGCGTAAAGCTTAACATTTTTTCCTGTTAAATGAGATGTTGAATTCTAAAGTATCTGATTTGAATAGAAGCTCAAAAAGATGTTTTTTGTTTCCTTTCTCCTTTAATTTTTTTCAGTTTGAATCATTATTCCAACATGTTGATCATTTAGGGTCTTAATTCTATAGCACATTATAGTACTAGTTTTGTCTGATCCTTAAATTATGGTCAGTCAGCTCCCTTAACATTACAACACAGGCAAATTATCTTTGTTGTTGAAGATTGTAAGAACTGTCAATTCTGGGTCCTACTGCATTTGTAAAACAGAAGGCCTAATAAGGGCTAGATTCCCAAACTAGAGAATGTAAATTTATTCTTTGATTATGGGAATCCTCTCACAATGTATACATATATTAAACCATCACATTGTACAGTTTAAATATATTACAATTTTATTTGTCAATTATACCCAATAAAGCTAAAAAATAAAACTCAACACTTGAAAGCAAAAATCTACATACCTCACTTATGTGGGATTTGGTCAAGAATTATGTTCAGTTCTAGTTGTGGTTATCAGCTTTTGGCACCTCAGGCCATAAAAGAAACAAATGTGGAATGTACTAGACCACCTGGAGAGAAAATAATTCTTATGTAAGAAAAGCTTACATAGCTTTCTATGTAAAATGTCATTGCTTATAAAAATGAGAATTAAAAAAAAAAACTGTAGTCTTGAAAAAATACAAAATTTAAGAGAACAAAAAACCTAGAGAAATTTATTTTCTATTCTAGCATTTATTATTTCCAATGACAATATTTGATTGGGTCTATTTATTCTATTTGTGTGGATTTAATATGGGGAGCCCCTAAGGGAAGATTTTTTTTGGGGGGGTAAGCCATCTCAAAGGTGGTCTTTCTGCCCCCATAGGGTTGGTTACATGAATAGTCGCTTTGGCTCATGCACTGTGACCTTGGCCAATCAGCTATGGCTAGAGAAGGAGGTTTGGATTTACTCAGTACACAGCATAATCTATAGCAATTTAGGAGTAAAGAATTGGCTTGGGTCACTCTCTCAATGGTAGACAGATGCCTTAAGATTTATAACTTCCACCTGAAATGTGATAAGAACAACAGGCTGTTGACTTTCATCAAAACCATAGAAAAATGTTGATGAGGATGAGGCCAGAAAGAGAAAACTAAAGCCCATCATTAGATTAGTCTGCACCCTTTGGATGGGGAGATCATCATTCAATCACTCACAGCTAACTGTTCTAATATCTAGACCATCTCCCCCTTCCCATTGTGTACACGAGGCTATCATGAAAAAGTTTGCTAGTAACTTGTTGAAATCTAGTTTATAACATCTTCTTCCACTTACCAAATTTAGTAATACTGTCAAAAACCAAGCAATGATGTTGGTCTGCAGTTACTTGTTCTTGATGAAGCCATTCTAATTCTGGTCTTCACTGCTTCCTTTTCTAAGTGTTCATGTATTTTTTAAAAAAACTATCTTTTCTAGGATTTTTGTCAAGTCCTATAATCTGTAATTCAATAAATCTACCTTCCTCCTCTTTTGAAAACTGTAGCAACACTTTCCATTCTTCAGTCTCCTGGCATGTCTCCTGTTTTCCATGGTTTCCCGACGATTACCGGCAGTGGTTCAGTAATTATAGCCACATATTCTCTATGTTCCCTGAGATGCAGTTTAGCCAGGCCAAGAGATTTGAAATAATCAGAGCAACTAGGAAATTTCTCCTGCTTCCTAGGTTTCAAATCACTAATATTTACTCTCCACTTTTCCTGATTCCATGAGTTGGCAGAGATAGATGCTTATGGGATCCTTAATAGTTGCCATTGGTCACATCTAGTTCCAAGTCTTTGGAAGGACCTGCACCTAATCTTCAGAGGCAGAGTCAAAGGCACATTCTGAGGCACAACTAATAAACACTTAATATTTTATACTCTTAGAAGTTGCTTACAACTGTGATCCTTCACTTCTGTGACCACCAGAAGCACGAAGACCATGGAAATCTATTATTGCATGTTCTATTGTTTCCTGAGTATATTTATTTAATAATTATGAAGTAAAGCCTAAAAAGCCTGGTGCCAGCAAGTTCTAGTTCAAGATGGTAATGTAGGAGTATCCTAAACTGACTTCCTCTCACAGACACACCAAATCTACAGCTACATATAGAAAAATCTCCTCTGAAGGAAACCTGAAAACTAGGTGAGCAATTCCTACACATCAGGTAAGTGAGAAAATCCCACACTGAAATACGTAGGAGAGGCTGAGACAATCTCACTGTAATTCCCACCCCTGGCATGGCGACCTTCAAGTGGAAGGGAACTCATAACCCTGAGTGTCTCCCTGAGGAGCTGAAGATTTGAATTCCATATCAGGCATCCCAACTTTTAAGACCTGATCCTAAGAGATTGGCCCCCAAAATATCAAGCTTTGAAAGCCAAGAGGGCTTGTGTCCACAAGACCCACAAGGCTCTAGTGAATTGAGAAACAATTCTTTAAGGGCTTGCATAGATTTGGCTACTCCCAAGGACCAGAGCCGAGGCAGCTGATGGAAAAACACTCAGTCTTCCTATGAAAGAGTCCTATTTGCTTATCTTCATAACTACGGCCTGAAAACAGAGTTCTAGCTAAAAATATATCTAAGGGGCTACTATCAACCCTCCAAAGACCTCGGAGAGTAGGTACTATCTTTACCTTCTCCCTCGGCCTCACTCCCAGTCACCAGTATCTCTTGGAAAGGAATTTGTACACACATCTGGTACCCCCTTTTCTGCAGCTTCTACCCAGGGAACACCCCTTGATCACCTTCCTCTGGTGGCCAGCAGGGCCTATGTTTGCAGGTCCCTTAGCACTGTAACAAATGGAGAAACAGTTTTGGGGGGTTTTTTTTAGATTTTTTTTAAAGTTTATTTTTCAGATTTACAGAAAAATTGCAGAATTTCCATAAACCCCACACACAATTTCTGCTATTATTATTAACATAATAACATTATTAACATCTAACATTAGTATGGTACTTTTTAAAATTTTTTTTTATTCTTGAATTTTATTTTATTTTTCTATACTGCAGGTTATTAGTTATTTATTTTATACATATTAGTGTATATATGTCAATCCCAATCTCCCAATTCATCTCATCCCCCCCAACCTTCCCCCCTTGGTATCCATACATTTGTTCTCTACATCTGTGTCTCTAACTCTGCCTTGCAAGCCAGTTCACCTGTACCATTTTTCTAGATTCCACATACATGCGTTAATATGCGTTAATATACGATATTTGTTTTTCTCTTCCTGACATACTTCACTCTGTATGATAGTCTCTAGATCTATCCACGTCTCTACAAATGACCCAATTTCATTCCTTTTTATGGCTGAGTAATACTCCATTGTATATATGTACCACATCTTCTTTATCCATTTGTCTGTCAATGGGCATTTAGGTTGCTTCCATGACCTGGCTATTGTAAATAGTGCTGCAATGAACATTGGGTTGCATGTGTCTTTTTGAATTATGTTTTTTTTCTGGGTATAGACCCAGTAGTGGGATTGCTGGGTCATATGGTAATTATATTTTTAGTTTTTTAAGGAACCTCCATACTGTTCTCCATAGTGGCTGTATCAATTTACATTCCCACCAACAGTGCAAGAGGGTTCCTTTTTCTCCACACTCTCTAGAGCATTTGCTGTTTGTAGATTTTCTGATGATGCCCATTCTAAGTGATGTGAGGCAATACCTCACTGTAGTTTTGATTTGCATTTCTCTAATAATTAGTGATGTTAAGCAGCTTTTCATGTGCCTCTTGGCCATCTGTATTTACAGAACCAGGACAGAAAATCTTAAAATTTGTATGGAGACACAAAAGACCCAGAATAGCCAAAGCAATCTTGAGGAGAAAAAACGGAGCTGGAGGAATCAGGCTCCCTGACTTCAGACTACAAAGCTACTGTAATCAAGACAATCAATATGGTATTGGCACAAAAACAGAAATAAGTCAATGGAACAAGATAGAAAGCCCAGAGATAAACCCACACACCTAAGGTCAATTAATCTATGACAAAGGAGGCAAGGATATACAATGGAGAAAAGACAGTCTTTTCAATAAGTGGTTCTGGGAAAACTGGACAGCTATGTATAAAAGAATGAAATTAGAACACTCCCTAACACCATACCCAAAAATAAACTCAAAATGGGTTAATGACCTAAATGTAAGACCGGATACTCTAAAACTCTTAGAGGAAAACATAGGAAGAACACTCTTTGACATAAGTCACAGCAAGGTCTTTTTTGACCCACCTCCTAGAGTAATGGAAATAAAAACAAAAATAAACAAATGGGGCCTAATGAAACTTCAAAGCTTTTGCACAGCAGAGGAAACTATAAACAAGATGAGAAGACAACCCTCAGAATGGGAGAAGATATTTGCAAATGAATCAATGGACAAAGGATTAATCTCCAAAATATATAAACAGCTCATGCAGCTCAATATTAAAAAAAAAAACAGCCCAATCAAAAAATTGGCAGAAGACCTAAATAGACATTTCTCCAAAGAGAAACAGTCTTTAACCAGAGCACAGTACAGAGACAGCAGACTAAAATACACCCCCAGTCTTTCTGTGAAAGCCTATCATCTTCCTAGCTGTGGCCTGATGGTTTATAATTAAATACAGATTTAAGGGCTTAGTACCATCCTCTCCAGAGACTGGGAAGACAGATGGTACCATCTTTGTGCTCTCCCTCTGCCCCAACCCAGGTTGCTGGTTTCTCTGAGAAAGGAGCTTGTGTACACATCTGGTGACCTGGCTTTTGTGGCTGTCACCCAGAAGACACATCCCTTGACAGCCTAGATTTGGTGGCAAGTAGAGCTTTGTGTTCACAGTTTCAACAGGATGGTAGAAAACAATAAAACAGTTCTTAACTGGCTGTTACCCCAGAGCTCAATGCAGAGGGGGCAGACAGAGATGCCCATCTCACAGTCTTCCTCTTAAAGAGCTGTATTTGCATACTTTAAAACCTGCTGCCTGAGGGTCTGGCTTCTAGTCAGCCTGAATCTAGGTGCCAACTGAAATCCTCCCGTTTGGGACACAGACAGGTCTTTGCACACCCTCAACTATGGGGAGCCACCAGGAATAAAGTTGGCTACTTGGATAATCAGAACTTTGAGAGACAGTCAAGAGCTAGGACAGGGTTGATCACCTATATGAGGCCATTCCTTCAAGACTGGAAGACGTGGTTGTTTATCTAATCAGAGAAACCAGCACAGAGAGAGAAGGAAAATGAAGAAAGAGGAATATATTCCAAACAAGAGAATAAGACAAAACTACAGAAAAAGACCTTAATGGAGATAAGTGATTAACATGACAAAGAATTTTAAATGATGGTCATTAAGATGCTTACTGATGGGGCTTCCCTGGTGGCGCAGTGGTTGAGAGTCTGCCTGCCGATGCAGGGGACACGGGTTTGTGCCCCGGTCCGGGAAGATTCCACATGCCACGGAACGGCTGGGCCCGTGAGCCATGGCTGCTGAGCCTGCACGTCCAGAGCCTGTGCTCTGCAACGGGAGAGGCCACAAAAGTGAGAGGCCCGCGTACAGCAAAAAAAAAAAAGATGGCTTACTGAGCTCAGGAGAAGAATGGATGAACAAAGTGAGAATTTCAACAAAAAAAATAGAAAATATAAGAAAGTACCAAATAGAATTCAGAACTGAAGAATACAATATCTGCACCGAAAAATACACTACAGGGGTTCAACAGCCGACTAGACGAAGCAGAAGAAAGGATCCACATACTCAAAAATAGGGCAGTAGGACTCAACCAATCAGAGCAGCAGAAAGAAAAATGAAAAAAAGTGAAGATAACTTAAGGCACTTATGGGGCAACCTCAAGCAGATCAACATTTTAATATTATAGGGATCCCAGAAGGAGAAGAAAGAGAGGAAGGGGCAGAAAACTCATTTGAAGAAATAATGGCTAAAAACATCCCTAACCTGGGAAAGGAAACAGACATCCAGGAAGTCTAGAGAGTCACAAGTAAAATGAACCCAAAGACTCACACCAATACATACTATTGTTAAATTGTAAATAGCTAAGGCAAGGAGAGAATCTTGAAGCAGCAAGAGAAAAACAACTTGTTACATACAAAGGGAACCCCAAATGACTACCAGTAGATTTTTCTGCAGAAATGTTGCAGGGTGGAAGAGAGTGGCACAATATTCAAAGTGCTGGAAGAAAAAACTGCCAACTAAAAATATTCTACCAAGCAAAGTTATCCTTCAAAATTGAAGGAGATAAAGTTTTCCAGATAAGCAAAAGCTAAAGGACTTCATCAACACTTGACTGGCCTTACAGGAAATATTAAAGGGACGTCTTTAAATTGAAAAGGAAGAATGCTAATTAGTAACCGGAAAACGTATGAAAGTATAACTCTCACTGGTAAAGGTAAGTATATAATAAAATTCAGAACAATCTACTGTAAGACTGGTGAGTTAATCACTTATAGTGCTAGTATGAAGGTTAAAAGACAAAAACAGTAAAAATAACCAACACTAGAAAAATTTGATAATGGATACAAAAGATAAAAAGATGTAAATTATGACCTCTAAAACAAAATGTGGGAGGGATGGAGTGAAAATGTAGAGCTTTAGAATGCATTCAAACTTAAGTTGTTATAAACTTAAAAGAAACTGTTTTATATAGCTACAGGGTAACTACAAAGCAAAAACCTATAGTAGATACACAAAAGATAAAGAGAAAGAAATCTAAGCATACTGCTACAGAAAATCATCCATTTACAAAAGGGAGAGAGCAAGAGAAGACAGGAACAAATGAATAACGAAACAGCCAGAAAACAGTTAACAAAATGACAATAAGGACATACCTATCAATAATTATCTTAAATGTAAATGACACACAGTGGATGAATGGCTAAAAAAAAAAACAACCCATCTATATACTGCCTACCAGAGACTCACTTCAGATGTTAAGGATGCACAAAGACTGAAAATAAAGGGATAGAAAAATATACTCTATGCTGATGCAAACCAAAAGAGGCTGAGGTAGTTATATTTGTGTCAGAAAAAAAATAGATTTTAAGACAAAGACTGTAATAAGACACAAAGAAAGCCATTATCTAATAATAAACGGGTCAATCCAAAAGGAGGCTATAGGATTTGTAAAAATGTATACACCCAACATTGGAGCACTTAAATATATAAAGCAAATATAAACAGACCTAAAGGGAGAAACAGACAACAATACAACAATATTAGGGGACTTAATATTCCACCTTTCTTTGATGAATAGATCATGAAGACCAAAAAATCAATAAGGAAACATTGGCCTTAATGAGATGTTATACCAGATACATTTAACAGACACATACAGAAAATTCCATCTAAAAGCAACAGAATATACATCTTCTCAAGAGCACATGGTACATTCTCCGGGATAGATCATGTTAGTCCACAAAAGAGGTCTTAATAGATTTAAAATCATAATCTTTTTTACCACAACATTATGAAACTAAAAGTCAATTATAAGAAGAAAACTAGAAAATTCACAAATATGTGGAGATTATACAACATGCTGTTGAACAATGAATGGGTCAAAGAAAAAAAAAAAGAAATAAAAACATATCTTGAGATGAATGAAAATACAACATACCAAAATTTTGGGTTTCAGCAAAAGCACTATTAAAAAGAGAAATTGAGGGCTTCCCCGGTGGCGCAGTGGTTGAGAGTCCACCTGCCGATGTAGGGGACACCGGTTCGTGCCCCGGTCCGGGAAGATCCCACGTGCTGCAGAGGGGCTAGGCCCGTGAGCCATGGCCGCTGAGCCTGCGCGTCCGGAGCCTGTGCTCTGCAACGGGAGAGGCCACAACAGTGAGAGGCCCGCGTACCACAAAAAAAAAAAAAAAAAAAAAAGAGTGGTGAGAGTCAGCATCCTTGTCTTATTCCTGATCTTAGAAGAAAAGCTTTCAGCTTACCACTGTTGAGTATATTATTAGTTGTGGACTTGTCATATATGGCTTTTATTATGTTGAGGGACAGTCCCTCTTTACCCACTTTTTTGAAAGTCTTTATTGTAAATGGATGTTGAATTTTGTCGACATATTTTTGTGCATCTGCTGAGATGACCATATGATTTTTATCCTTTGTTTTGTTAATGTGGCATATCACAGTGATTTTTGTGGATGTTGTACCATGACTGCATCCCTGGAATAAATCCCAGTTGATCATGGTGTATGGTCCTTTTAATATATTGTTGAATTTGGTTTGCTAATACTTTGTTGAGAATGTTTACATCTATGTTCATCAGGGATATTGACCTATAATTTTCTTTTCTTGTATGGTCCTTATCTGGTTTTGGTTTTTGGGTGATGTTGACCTCATAAAATGAGTTTAGATTGGTCCATTGTCTTCTGTTTTTTGGAAGAATTTGAGAAGAATTAGTATTAATTTTTCTTTAGATGTTTGGTAGAATTCACCAGTGAAGCCATCATGTCCTGGACTTCTGTGGAGAGATTTTTTGACTACTGATTCAATATCCTTACTAGTAATTGGTTTAAGTTTTCTATATTTCATGATTCAGTCTTGGTAGGTTGTATGTTTCTAGGCTTTTAAAAAATTTTTCTTCTAAGTTGTCCAATTCGTCGGCATATAATTGTTCATAGTAGTCTTTTATCATCCTTTGTATCTGTAGTATCAGTTGTAGTCTCCTCTTTCACTTTGGTTTTATATATGACTCCTCTCTCTCTCTTTCTCAGTGAGTCTAGCTAAAGGTTTGTCTATTCTGCTTATCTTTTTAAACAGCCAGTTCGAAATTTTATTGATATTTTCTGTTGTCTTTTTAATCTCTATTTCATTTATTTTCACTCCATCTTTGTTTACTTTTCTACTAACTTTAGGCTTAGTTTTTTTTCCTTTTCTAATTCCTTGAGGTGTAAAGTTAGGTTGTTTATCCAAGATGTTTGTTTCTTGATGTAGGCAGTTATCACTAGAAACTTTCCTCTTAGAACTCTCAACCACTGCGCCACCAGGGAAGCCCCTCACCACTCTTATTCAACATAGTATTGGATATCTTAGCTACATAAATCAGAAAAGAAAAAGAAATAAAAGTCACCCAAATTGGAAAGGAAGAAGTAAAACTGTCACTAATTGCAGATGACATATATTATAGAAAACCCTAAAAACCCCACCAAAAAACTATTGGAATAAATGAACTCAGTAAAGTTGCAGGATACAATAATCAGTTGCATTGCTATACACTAAGAATGAACTATTAAAAAGAGAAATTGAGGGCTTCCCCGGTGGCGCAGTGGTTGAGAGTCCACCTGCCGATGTAGGGGACACCGGTTCGTGCCCCGGTCCGGGAAGATCCCACGTGCTGCAGAGCGGCTAGGCCCGTGAGCCATGGCCGCTGAGCCTGCGCGTCCGGAGCCTGTGCTCTGCAACGGGAGAGGCCACAGCAGTGAGAGGCCCGCATACATAAAAAAAAAAAAAAGAGAGAGAAATTGAGAAAACAATCTCATTTATAATTGCATTATAAAGGATAAAATACCTAGGTATAAAATTAACCAAAAAGGTGAAAGAGCTATACACTGAAAACTATAAGATATTAATGAAAGAAATTACAGATGACACAAGTAAGTGGAAAGATATTCCATGATAATGGATTGGAAGAATACTGTTCAAATGTCCATTAAATCTGATCTACAGATTTAATGCAATCCCTATCAAAATTCCAATGGCATTTTTCACAGAAATAGAACAATCCTAAAATTTGCTTTGAAACACAGAAGACCCCCCCAATAGCCAAAGCAATTCATGAGAAATAACAAAGCTGGAGGCCTCATGCTCCCTGACTTCTAATTCTATTACAAACTACAATAATCAAAACAGAATAGTACTGGCATAAAAACAGACACACCGATCAATGAAAGAGAACAGAGAGCCCATAAATAAACCCACATTTATATGGGTAATTCATCTATGGCAAAGGAGGCAAGAATATAAAATGGGCAGAAGACAGCCTCTTCAATAAATGGTGCTGGGAAAACTGGATAGCTACATGTAAAAGAATGAAACTGGACCACTATCTTATACCATACACAAAAATTAACTCAAAGTGGATTAAAGACTTGAATGTAAACCGTGAAACCATAAAACTTCTAGAAGTAAACAAAGCAGGGACTTTCCTGGTGGCACAGTGGATAAGACTCTGCACTCCCAATGCAGGGGGCCCAAGTTCGATCCCAGGTCAGGGAACTAGATCCCACATGCATGCCGGAACTGAGAGTTCGCATGCCACAACTAAGGAGTCAGAGAGCCGCAACTAAGGAGCCCACAAGCTGCATCTAAGACGTGGCACAACCAAATAAATAAATATTTAACAACAAAAAAAGAAGAAAACAAAGCATTGAGCCTCTTGACATTGGTCTTGATGATTTTTTGGATTTGACACCAAAAGCAAAGACAACAAAAATAAAAAGTGGGGCTGCATCAAACTAAGAAGCTCCTGCACATCAAAGGAAACTATCAACAAAATTAAAAGGTAAAAAATAAAATGGGAGAAAATATTTGGAAATCATTTATCAGATAAGGGCTTAATATGCAAAATGTATAAAGAACCATACAACTCAGTGGCAAAAAACCCCAAGCAATCTGATTAAAAAATTGGCAAAGGATCTGAATAGACATTTTTCCAAAGAAGACATACAGATGGCCAACAGGTACATAAAAAGATGCTCAACATCACTAATCAGAGAAATGCAAGTCAAAACCACAATGAGATATCACCTCATACATTAGAAAGGCTATTATTAAAAAGACACAAAATGTTAAGCATTGGTGAGGGTGTGGAGAAAAGGGAAAACTTATCCACCGTTAATGGGAATGTAAATTGGTGCAGCCACTATGGAGAACAGTATGGAGGTTCCCCAAAAAATTAAAATTAGAACTACCATACAATCCAGCAATTGCACTTCTGGGTATTTATCCAAGGAAAATAAAAACACTAACTGGAAAAATTATCTACACCCTGATGTTCACTGCAGCATTATTTACAATAGCCAAGATACAGAAACAACCTAAGTGTCCACTGATGGATAAATGGATAAAGAAGATGTGGTATATGTATACACACACAGACACACACACAATGGAATATCATTCAGCCATCAAAAGAATGAAATCTTGCCATTTGCAACAACATCAATGGATATTAAGGGCATTATGCTAAGTGAAATAAGTCAAAGACAAATATTGCATGATCTCACTTATGTGTGGAATCTTAAAAACAAACAAGCAAACAACAACAAAGCTCATAGATACAAACAAGTGACTGGTGGTGGCCAAAAGTGGTGGGTGACAGTACTGGGCATATACCCAGAGAAAACCACAATTCAAAAAGATACATGCACCCCAATGTTCATTGCAGCACTATTTACAATAGCTAGGTCATGGAAGCAACCTAAATGCGCATCAACAGACGAATAGATAAAGAAGATGTGGTACATATACAGAATGGAATATTACTCAGCCATAAAAAGGAACGAAATTGGGTCACTTGTAAAGACATGGATGGATCTAGAGACCGTCATACAGAGTGAAGTAAGTCAGAAAGAGAAAAACAAATACCGTATATTAACGCATATATGTGGAACCTAGAAGAATGGTACAGATGAACCAGTTTTCAGGGCAGAAACTGAGACACAGATGTAGAGAACAAACATATGGACACCAAGGAGGGAAAGTGGTGGGGGGGCAGGGGTGGTGGTGGGATGAATTGGGAGATTGGGATTGACATGTATACACTGATGCGTATAAAACTGATGACTAATAAGAACCTGCTGTTTAAAAATATAAATAAAATAAAATTCAAAAATTAAAAAAATAGGGGGGTGGGTGAGGGGTGGGTAAAATGGGTGAAGGGGGTCAAAAAGTACACACTTCCAGTTATAAAATAAGTCCTGGAGATGTAAGTTACAGCATGGTTACTATAATTATGATACTGTATTATATATTTGAGAGTTGCTATGCTAAGAGAATAGATTTTAAAAGTTCTCATCACAAAAAAAGAAAATTTGTAACCATATGTAGTGATGGTCATTAACTAGACTTACTGTGGTGGTCATTTCACAATATACAAATATCAAATGTTGTACAGCTGAACCTAATATAATGATACCTGTCAATTACATCTCAATTTTTTTAAAACAAAGGGCTGGTGGGGACTTCCCTGGTGGTTCCGTGGTTAAATCTCCACACTTCTGCTGCAGGGGGTGCGGGTTAGATCCCTGGTGGGGTGGGGGAACTAAGATCCCACATGAGGCCAAAAAAAAAAAAAAAAAGGCCTGGTGCTCTTTTCTTCATGAAAAGAACGTGAACTGTTTTTGTTTGCTCGTTTCTTTGTTTTATTTTGTTTTTATTCTCCCTCACTTAAATAATGATGTAATAATGGTTTATAATATCTCATTTCACAATCAAGTGATAGTAAAAGAAACGTTAAGATTACAGCCTAATTGGAAAGAGAAATCTAAATCTTTGTGTGATACATTGGAATATAAAAGTGAAAAAAGAGTATCTAGTTCCTATATTAAACAAGCTCAATCAGTAAGCCTTTGATATTGCTTTTTTCCATTAACATTGCTGATATCAGAACCTGAAATGAGTTCCCACAAAGAAAATTTGATAAAAAGTGTTCAGGATACAAGCACTGCTTTGATGCCCCAAGTCTAACACAATGTCAGACACTTAGTAGACACATAACAATGTTTGCTTGATCGAGTTTACATGCCACATGAAAAAAATGCAAGTTAGGGGCTTCCCTGGTGGCGCAGTGGTTGGGAGTCCGCCTGCTGATGCAGGGGACGCGGGTTCGTGCCCCGGTCCGGGGGGATCCCCGTGCCGCGGAGCGGCTGGGCCTGTGAGCCATGGCCGCTGAGCCTGCGCGTCCGGAGCCTGTGCTCCGCAACGGGAGAGGCCACGGCAGTGAGAAGCCCGCGTACAGCAAAAACAAACAAACATAAATGCAAGTTAATCTTGGACTCTGAAAACCATTATAATTATTTCACAGAAAGCAAGGGTTCAGGGAAAAAGAAAGGGGATTAGGACTGAACATACGTTATGGGGACTGTAACGGCAACAAATGGAAATATGTTGCATAACAAAATATTTTACCTTTTACTGGCATTTGAAGCAGCACAATAAGGAGAAAACTTTTTCTTTCTGCCAGTGTTCTTTAAAAACATGGGATAGAAACAAACATTTCAGGCAGATAGGAGCTAAAAACCCCAGCTTCATGGCTATTGGAAACGGGCTTTGTTGTTGTTAAGAGCTTACCTGCTGGTACAGATCTGTAGAATTAGGGACTTAATTCTTACCTTTTCCCAGCTGAATTCATATGAGACTACAGAAGTCACAAGTCACAAGCAATCCTCAAAACTGATGGCTTCCCCACGGAGGCTTGCTTGTAACCTCGAAGGAGACTCAGAATCTGAACCTCCTCGTACCTGTTCTCGAAAGGAATGGGAGGAGAGGAGTGAGCTAAGCCTGCCTGGTTCTTTATTTCAAGCTCATCAGCTAGGCAAACGCACTCCACCTGGAAGTTTGCGTGCAAAGGGCGGAGCATGAGACTTCTGCCTGGAGAAATTCTTCCTCGTGAAAACCAGAGAGTCAGAAAATTGTTTTTGCTCAAGAGTATTTTAACACTTTTTGGCTTACAATGTGTTTACATATTCAACTCCTTCCCAAACTCTAGAAGGTAAGCAGGGCACATATTACCTCTAGTTTTGTAATTACGAAGTTGAGATGCAGTAATGATGTCTCACAGTCACCTGAAAGTCATTACACCAGAATGCATCTGTAATCTAACACCCACCCTTCCCCAACACCTAACTGGTAGTTCCTCAGGAGTCAGATAATGAGGAGTAATCCTTGATGATTCCCAGGTTGTAATCCTTTCACCTAAGATGATTTCAACAGCCTCTATCTACCTATCATCTATGTATCTATGGGAGAAGCGGAGCAGTGAGGGAATTTGGAGTGAGGAGCCTTTGGCAGAACCTGTGTTAGCTCCAGCCCTAGTGACACAAATAAGTCTCTCGTCCCCTTAACTGAGTGTCAATAGTGTAATTTTTGGGGGTGGAAGTGAGGAAGACTTTTTAAAAATAAATGCACACATCATAAGCATAGCACTCAATGAATTTTTACAAGGAATGTCATCTGCAACAATGAAGCAGCATAGTTTAGAATTTTTTAACAGAATTGTAGCATATATATCTTATAAGTGAACAGCTTAATAAATTTTCACAAGTTGAACCTGTGTGTAACCAACACCAGATCAAAAGACAGAATGTTACCATCTCTTCTAATCTCTTGTTCTCCTTTGATTACCCCCACCCAAGGGTAACTTTATCTGAACTTCTAAGAGAATATATTAATTTTTAAACTTTTTAGGAATGGGCTTATATAGGATGTATTCTTGTGTCTGGCTTCTTTTGCTTAACATTATTTTTGTGATATGTATCCATATTATTGTGTGTATTTGTAGATCACCCATTCTCATTAGTGTATTGTACTACATTGTGTGGATCTACCTGTTTAGTTATCCTTTCTACTTTTGATAGCATCTGGATAGTTTACAGTTTGGAGCTATTATGAATAGTACTGATGTGAACATTCTTATTCAATATCTTTTGGTGGACAAATGTACTTACTTATCCTGGGTCTATAACTAGAGTGGTATTGCTAGCTCAGAGGCATGCAATTGTTTGGCATTTGTAGGTGTTAGCCATTTTCCACAGCGTTTACTAATTTATACTCCCACTGCAATATATAAGACTTCCAGTTGCTTCACATTCTCACAAATTGTTGCTATAGGCCTCCAAAATGTCCACATCTTAATCCCTGGAACATGTAAATATGTTATCTTTCCTGGCAAAAAGAACTTTGGAGATCCATACTGGAAATCCACTATTAATTCAGTTTCTTTCTGAGGATCTTCTCAGTTCTTTACTATTAAAATCTTGAATAACCCTCACATTGTAAGCATGAAGATTATCGGAAAAAATTATTTGAACCACTGCAGAGGGGAGACATCTGAGGGACTTTGGTTCCAGACAGTGGGAATCATGGTGAAGTTTTTATAATGTGTATGGAAGAAATGATTCGGTTTAAAGTTGAAAAAACCAAAACCTCAGAACACCTGGCGTACATTTTGAAGTTATTTATATCTGACACGATAAGCAGTAATTAACAGTCATAAACTATCAGTTTCTCTTACATTAGTCATATTTTGGATTTTCTATAGCTATTCAAAATGTTTTATGAACCTCATGTCAGAAAGTCAGACATGTCTGTTAAAGCAGAACAAGTTTTAGACAGCATATCTTCACATTGAATGGGAGGCTAACAAAATAGTGAAGTTGGCAATGATACAAAACTGAATTGAGTCATATATAATCATATAGAACTTCATGTCAGGGCTTCCCTGGTGGCGCAGTGGTTGAGAGTCCGCCTGCCGATGCAGGGGACACGGGTTCGTGCAATACAAAACTGAATTGAGTCATATATAATCATACTTTAGAACTTCATGTCAATAAGATTAGCTCACCACAGTTCTTCATTTAATTTACTAGGTCATAAATTCAGTTTTCTTGTAACAATATAAAAGGGACTTAAACACATCATGTGAGTACTTTTAGATATTTCCTCATAGTTGTGCATTCATTAAAGTCGACGCTCTCCTTTAAGGAGGATGATGTTTCTGATTTTATATTTTGTATTTTTACCAACTGGCTTTTCTCTCTGTGCATATGTTTCAGTTCTTTTTCTTCAAAGTGTTTATATTTCCTTATTACTTCATCTTCCTAATACCTCCTATGCCCTCTTCTGAAATCCATGGCTGTTTCCCCTCTCTCCCACCTCTCAAGCATGTATAGAAAGTAGAATACACGTATGTGTGTGTGTGTGTGCATGTATGTATGGATGGGTGGGTGGATGGATGCAGGTCTGGTGCCCATGTGGAACCAATCATCTGTGGAGGGGAGAGGAACTGAGGGCCAATGAGAGTTAAGCACTACTACTTATGACTGTCCCTTAAGCAGGGCAGCTTCCTTAGAGAGAGCAGTGTATGTGAATCTCCTGTGACTGATATCCTTAACACATTCTTTGTCTTCTTCTCAATCTCTTCTCCTGTGCTGTTCTTTAAATTACTGTTGCTTTCACCAACTCCTTTCACTCTTTCAATTTTTCCTGGGTGACCTCATGGCTTTAACAGCACTTGCTCTATCTTTAACTCAAATGACTTAAATGAACTCCAGATTCTGGATATCACATAGGCACTAAACTCAGCATATTCCAAAAGAAACCCATATTTTTCTTCTCCATGCTGTAAACTGTTCCTTTTCCTGTATATCTTATGTCAGAATTATGAAATGCATATGAATATTTGTTTATTTATATATATTTAACATGATATAAAACACACATGCTATAATTAACTTACTGTGTTTTATCACCATGGCCAAAATCTCCCTTACTTTAACATAAATCCAATTAGTTCATAAAGATATTATAAAATAAAAACACAAAAATGTATATAGAGACAAGCAAGTCTTCCTCTCATTTCTGACCTCCAGACTACAGTTCACTTCCTCATAAGTAACCATCATTCCCAATATCAGCTGCATCTTTGCAAAGATATCCTTCGTATAAATTTATATGCATGCATATTTTTCTTAAAATGTACATCTTGCATTATATTCTTCTAAAAGTTTGGGAATCATTTGTGCATACTGTTTTTTCCTTGCTTTTTTTTTTCACTAACAATATGACTTAAATATTTAAAAATAAAATAAACACAGAAATATTTATAGTTAGAATTTACATAAGAAAAACTGCTTATACTTTTCTCATTTGGGTTCTTAAAACTAATTGTACTTTAATCCTGTTAAAATATATCATTTCGGGCTTCCCTGGTGGCGCAGTAGTTGAGAG
>NW_020175528.1:10986843-11036194 GCF_003031525.2 Neophocaena asiaeorientalis asiaeorientalis
GCTACTGGTGATTTGAAGTTTGTTTTATATACTTTTTATTGTTAAACTAATATATTTTTATTAAAGATATTTATGCATGTTTTCACTTATTATCTAGAAGCTATACATTTTTACATCTTTAGCTACTTTTTTTCATATGTACCACTCTATTTCTAAACAAGAAGCTCATCTTTAAAAATACGTTCTATTTCACCAATTCTAGACATCATCCACTGATATTGTTTTTGTTAAAAAAAAATGGTTTAACTCTCTTACACAGTCCCTCTTCTATTAATTCCCCTACTCCAATCTTCTAATATAATTATATAAGAATTTTGATTAAAGAGGTCAAGGTGGTGAAACAGGAAGATGTGGAACTCATCTTCCCCCATGAACACGTGGAACAATGCTCAAGGAAACCTAACTGGAGACTGGCAGAAAGATTCCATTACAACCAAGGCTGTAAGAAAGATCCACATGGAATCAGGCAGGAAGGGAAAAGTGATTAGGTCAGGACTTGTGCCCCTGGGAGGGAACTTACAAGAGGAAGGAGATTACACAGGTAGAGATTCTCCCTGGGGAGTGAGCAGTTTGAGCCACATATTGGGCATCCCAGCCCTGGGGTCTGACACTGGGAAGATGAGTACCCTTGGCTGATTGGAGGGCTGGTGGGACTAGCAGGAGTGCTGTGAAAAGCTTGGACACCACTTGTGAGGAGTGCACACATGCTTGCTTACTCCCAAAACAGGGCAGAGAGGGCAGATTGAAACTACGTCTAATGTTTCCCATGACCACTCAGCTTGCATCCCTGTCTGACCCTAGTGGCTGCCCGGGCTGCACTTGCCTCATGTCACAGTCCACACTGGGGTGAGAGCTGCTGCAGCCAAGGGGAGCTTGGCTGTGAGGCACAAAGGTGGCTCAGACCTGGAGCGGCATCTGAGCTGAGTGGGGTCAGCCCCTACTGGTGCTTACAAGGCACATCAGAAGTGGTTCTAGTTGCTGATGGTAGCTGGGGCTGACACAGCCTGCGCCCAGACCCACATCAAGTGCCCACACCAGCCCCTCTTATTCCAGCACTGTTCACCTCTGGGGAGAGGGTGCCAGTGCTGAGAGAGGGGAGGGCACACACTTAAAGGGAACAGGGCCATCTCAAAGCTGACCCTCAGGGTTTCTGCTCCAGAAACTTGGAACCTGCCCCCACACCAGATAGGGCAATGACAGCCACTGAGCAGAGGAGAAGCCCCAGCTCACATATGGCTCTGGCCCTAGCCTCTTCATCTCAAGCCCCAGTTCCCGCCAAGCTGACAGTTGCCAGCACACCCTGCGGAAAGACATGACTTGTGTTCATGTCAGATCCAGCTCTCCCACCAAAGCCACAGGGCACACACAGACTGTATAGGAACACTCCCACACAAGGAAACCCCTTCAAGGCTGCATAGAAAACTGGTTCACCTAATTTCACAGAGACAGAGAAAGACAAGCAGAATGAGAAGACAGAGGAATTTGTTTCAACTGAAAGAGCAAGAGAAAACACCTGAAAAAATAACTAACAAAACATAAATAATTTACCAGAAAAAGAGTTCAAAACACTAGTAATAACAATGTTAACATAATTAAGGGAAAAGAATAGATGAACGGAGTCAGAATTTTAACAAGGAACCAGAAAATATAAAAAAGAACCAGTCAGAACTGAAGAATACAATAACTGAAATGAAAAACACACTAGAAGAAATGAACAGCAGACTAGATGATAAAGAAGAACATATAAGTGATTTGGAAGATAGAATAATGGAAATCACCCAATCAGAACAGCAAAAAGAAAAACAAATTAAAAAATGAAGACAGTTTAAGGGACCTCTGAGACAACATCAAACATACCAACATTTGCATTGTAGGGGTCCCAGAAGAAGAATAAGAGAGAGAAGGGGGTTGAAAATGTATTTGATAAAATTATGGCTGAAAACTTTCCAAACCTGAAGAAGGAAACAGATACTCAGTTATAGGAAGCACAGAAGGTCCTAAACAAGATGAACCCAAACAGACCCACACCAAGATATTTCACAATTAAAATGGCAAAAATTAAAGGTAGAGAATTCTAGGTGCTATCCTGGTGGCACAGTGGTTGAGAGTCCGCCTGCCAATGCAGGGGACACGGGTTTGTGCCCTGGTCCGGGAAGATCCCACATGCTGTGGAGCGGCTAGGCCTGTGAGCCATGGCCGCTGAGCCTGCACGTCTGGAGCCTGTGCTCCACAACGGGAGAGGCCACAACAGTGAGAGGCCCGCATACTGCAAAAAAAAAAAAAAAAGGTAGAGAATTCTAAAGGTAGCAAGAGAAAAACAAAAAGTCATATACAAGGGAACCCCCGTGAGGTTATCAGCTGATTTTTCTGCAGAAACTTTGCAGGCCAGAAGAGAGTGGCATGATATACTCAACGTGCTGAAACATGAGATACTCTTACCAGCAAGATTATTATTTATAATTGAAGGAGATATAAAGAACTTCTCATATAAGCAAAAATCAAAGGACTTCATCAACATTAAACTGACCCTAAAAGAAATGTTGAAGGCTCTTCTCTAAGTGGGAAAGAAAAAGGTATAACAAGAAGTATCTAAAGGAAAGGAAAAATCCCACTAACAAAGGCAAATTTATAGTAAAGCCTGAGGATTAACCATGTAAATAAGCTAGTACAAAGATTAAAAGACAAAAAAATGCAAAATCAAGTATAACTACAATAATCAGTAAAGGGATAAACATGAAGATGTAAAATATAACATCAAAAACACAAAATGAGGGGGAGGGAAGTAAAAAATGTATATCTTTTAGAATGTGTTTGAACTCAAATGACTACTAATTTATAAGAAGTAGATATAGTTATAAGTCAACATATAGGAATCCCATGGTAACCACAAATCAAAAACCTGCAATAGATACACAAAAACTAGAGAGAAAGGAACACAAGCATACCACTAAAGAAAATCATCAAGCCACAAGAGAAGAAAATAAAACAAGAAGAAAACAGAGAAGAACTACAAAAACAACCAGAAAATGAGTAACAAAATGGCAATAAGTACATACCTATCAATAATCACTTTATATGTCAACGGATTAAATGCTCTAATCAAAAGACATAGTGTTGCTGATTGGATAAAAAAACAAGACCCCTGTAATGCTACATACAAGAGACTTGCTTCAGAGCTAAAGACACAGACTGAAAGTGAGGGAATGGTAAAAGATATTTCATGCAAATGAAAGTAACAAGAAAGTGGGGTAGCAATGCTCATATCAGACAAAACAGACTTTAACAAAGTATATAACAAGAGACACAAAGGGTACTATATAATGATAAAGGGATCAATACAAGAAGAGGATATAATACTTATTAACATATATGCACCTAATATAGGAGCATCTAAATATATAAAGCAAATATTAAGGGACATAAAGAGAGAAACTGACGATAATACAATAATAGTAGGGGACTTTAACACCCCACTTACATCAATGGACAGATCATCCAGACAGAAAATCAATAAGGAAACAGTGGTTTTAAATGACACATTAGACTAGTTTAATATATATCTTCAGAATATTCCACCCCAAAACAACAGAATACACCTTCTTTTCAAGTACACATGGAACATTCTCCAGGATAGATAACATGCTGGGTCATGAAACAAGTCTCAACAAATGTAAGGGGATAGAAATTACATTAAGCATTTTTTGTGACCGCAACAATAAGAAACTAGAAATCAATTACAGGAAGAAAAATGGGAAAAGCACAAACAAGTGGAGACTAAACAACATGCTACTAAAAAAACCAATGGGTCAATGAAAAAATCAAAAAGAAAATCATAAAATATCTCAAGACAAATAAAAATGGAAACACAACTTTCCAAAATCTAGGGGATATGACAAAAGCAGTTCTAAGAGGGAAGTATATAGTGATACAGGCCTACATTTAGAAACAAGAAAAATCTCAAGTAAACAACCTAACTTACCACCTAAAAGAATTAGAAAAAGAAGAAAAAATAAAACCCGAAGTCAGGAGAGGGAAAGAAATAATAAAGATCAGAAAGAAAATGAATAAAATGGAGACCAAAAATAGAAAAGGTGACTGAAACTCAGAGCTCCTTTTTTGAAAAGATGAACAAAGTCAGTAAATCTTTAACTAGGCTCATCAAGAAAAAAGAGAGAGGATCCAAATAAACAAAATAAGAAATGAAAGAGGAGATATAACAACAAATATCACAGAGATACAAAAAAACCATAAGAGAATATGATGAACAGTTATATGCAAACAAATTGGATAACCTAGAAGAGATTAAAAAAATGTCTAGAAACACACAACCTTGTAAGACTGAATCAGGAAAAAATAGACAATCTGAACAGAACAATCACTAGTAGTGAAATTCAATTTGTAATTAAAAAAACAAACAAAAAAAAACTCCTAGCAAACAAAAGCCCAGCACTGGATGGCTTCAGAGGGGAATTCTATCAAACATATAAAGAAGAGCTAATACATATCCTCAAAATATTCCAAAAAACTGAAGAGGATGGAAGATTCCCAAATTCATTCTATGAGGCCAGCATTACCTTGATGTCAAAACCAGACAATGACACTAAGAAAAAAGAAAATTACAGCCCAAAATCTCTGATGAATATAGATGCAAAAATCCTTTTAAAAAATTAGGAAACAAAATTCAACACTATATAAAAAGAACAATACAACATGATCAAGTGGGATTTGTTCCAGGGATGCAAGGATGGCTCAATATTCACAAATCAATCAATGTGATAGGCCACATTAGAAAAGGAAGGATAAAAACCACAGAATCATCTCAACAGACACAGAAAAAGCTTTTGACAAACTTCAACATCCATTCATGATAAAAACTCTTATTAACATTGGTATAGAAGGAACATAATAAAGGCCACTTATGACAAACCCACAGCTAACATTATACTCAACAGTGAAAAACCTGAAGTCTTTTCTCTAAAATCAGGAACAAGACAAGAATGCCCACTCTCACCCCTTCTACTAACATAGTATTGGAAGTCCTTGCCACAGTAATCAGACAAGGAAAAGAAATAAAAGACATCCCAAGTGGAAGGGAAGATGTAAAACTGTCACTATTTGCAGATGACATGATGTAGATATAGAAAACCCTAAAGTCTCCACCAAAAAAACTACTAAAACTAACAAATCAATTCAGGAAAGTTGCAGGATGCAAGATTAATATATGGAAATCTGTTGCTTTTCTATACACAGATAGAGAAGGCAAGAAAAAATCTCATTTAAAACTGCATCAAAAAGAATAAAATACCTTGGAATAAACTTAATCAAGGAGGTGAAAGACCTCTGAAAACTATAAAACATTGATGAAGGAAACTGAATATGATAAAAAGGAATGGAAAGATATCCCATGTTCTTGGATTAGAAGAATTAATATTGTTAAAGTATCTGTAGTACGCAAAGCAACATACAGATTTAATGCAATCCCTGTCAAAATACTCATGACATTTTTCGGAACAGATAATCCTAAAATTTATTTTTAAATTTTTTTCTAATTAATTAATTAAGGCTGTGTTGGGTCTTTGTTGCTGCACATGGGCTTTCTCTAGTTGTGGCGAGTGGGGGCTACTCTTTGTTGCAGTGTGCAGGCTTCTCATTGTGGTGGCTTCTCTTGTTGTGGAGCATGGGCTCTAGGTGCACGGGCTTCAGTAGTTGTAGCATGCGGGCTCAGTCATTGTGGTTTGCGGGCTCTAGAGCACAAGCTCAGTAGTTGTGGTGCACAGGCTTAGGTGCTCCACAGCATGTGGGCTCTTCCCGGACCAGGGCACGAACCCATGTCCCCTGCGTTGGCAGGTGGATTCTTAACCACTGCAATCCTAAACTTTATATAGAACCACAAAAGATCCTGAATTGCCAAAGCCAACTTGAGAAAAAAACAAAAACAAAGCTAGAGGTATCACACTCCCTGACTTCAGACTATACTACTTAGCTACAGTAATCAAAACAGCATGGTACTGGCATGAAAACAGACACAAAAAGATAGAACAGTAGGACAGAATAGATAGCCCAGATATAAATCCATACGTATATTGTCAAATAATTAATCTACAAGTGAGGCAAGAATATACAAGAAAGAAAAGACAGTCTCTTCAATAAGTGGTGCTGGGATGTAAAGGATGAAATTAGAACACTTTCCCACATCACATACAAAAATAAATTTAAAATGGATTAAAGATCTAAAATTAAGACCTGAAATCATACAACTTCTAGAAGAAAACACAGGCAGAACCTTCTTCAATTTAAATTGTAGCAATTTTTTTTTGTGTGTGTGGATCTATCTCCTAATGCAAAGGAAACACAAGCAAAAATAAACAGATGACACAATTAAAAGTAAAAGTTTTCACACAGCAAAAGAAAGCATCAACAAAACGGAAAGACAACCTACTGAATGGGATAAAATATTTGTAAATCATATGCCTGATAAGGAGTTAATGTCCAAAATGTTTTAATAGCTCATATAACTCAGTATCAAAAAAATAAAGAACCCAATTAAAAATGGGCAAAAGACCTGAAGGGACATTTGTCCAAAGAAACAAACAAACACATGAAAAAAGGCTCAACACCACTAATCATCAAATACAAGTCAAAACCACAAAGAGATATCACCTCATACCTGTTAAAATGGCTACAACCGAAAATTCTACAAATAAAAAATGTTGGCGAGGATGTAGACAGAAAAGAACTGTAGTACACTGTTGATAGCAATGTAAATTGGTACAAACACTATGGACAACAGTATGGAGGCTCCTCAAAAAACTAAAAACAGAACTACCATACAATCCACCAATTCCACTGGTAAGTATATATCTGAAGAAAATGAAAACACTAATCTGAAGAGATACATGTCCCCCAATGTTCATAGCCATATTATTTACAATTGCCAAGATGAGTAAGCAACCTAAGTGTCCATCAACAGATGAGTAGATAAAAAAAGACGTAATGTATATATACAATGGGATATTACTCAGCCATAAAAAAGAATGAAATTTTGCCATTTGCAACAACACGATGGACTTGGAGGGTACTATGATAAGTGAAATAAGTTAGAGAAAGACAAATATTGTATGATATCACTTATATGTGGAATCCAAAAAACAAAACAAAAAACAAAACTAGTGAATATAAAGAAAAAGAATAGACTCATGGATACAGAGAATGAACTAGTGGTTACCAGTCAGGAGAGGGAAGGGGCACGATAGGGATATGGGATTAAGAGTTACAAATCACTATGTATAAAATAAATAGCAACGAGGATATACTTTATAGCACAGGGGAATACAGCCCTTATTTTGTAATAACTTTAAATGGGGTATAATCTATGAAAATATTGAATCACTATGTTGTACACCTGAAACTAATATGATATTGTAAATCAACCATACTTCAATTTAAAAAATAAAGAATTTTGGTTAAATTGAGACTAAGTTTTACATTATTATTACATTGTAAGAATTCTCTTCTGTGTCAAGTGATGGTCTATGATTATCATTTGTATTTTTCCTGGAATATATAATAAATGTCTGTTTCCTCATTTACTTATGTTCTATGTGTCTACTGATTTTTTTCTCCAAATGCTAAAACATGTCTGTCAAATTCTATTAATATTTGCTGCCTACTCAAACGCATCAGGGCAATACTTACCTTGGAGCACATCCTGCAGAGGCCTCTGATCTGTCCTAGTTGCTCTTAGTAGCTCTCCAGGCTGCTACAGCACAGTGGTCTTACTCGGATTTCCTTTATTGCTTTCCTTCACAGGGTTTCCTGTCTTCTGTATCTTACATCTTCCTTTTTTTGGTACTGCAACCTCTAAAACTTTTTAAGAAAGAGTGCATGGGACGTAAACATGTTGCATGTTTGCAAGGATATAGTAAACTCCCATGTCTAAATGACAGTTTGGTGGGGTAAAACTTTTAAATCAAAGGCTATTTTTCACAGAGAATTTAAAAGGCATTGCTCTGTATCTCCCCTTCCCCTACATTTTAGGTTTGCTGCTGAAAGTCTAATGCTATTTGATTTTCCATTCTTCTCTTCAACGAGCTGTTTTCTCTTCCTAAAATCTTTGCGGGTCTTCTCTTTTTTTATATCCCAGGGTTCTAAAATTTTATCATGATGTGCCATGTTGTGTGTCATCCATTGTACTGTGTATGAGATAAACCCTTCCCATCTGGAGATTTTTGTCCTTTGATTCTGGAAACTGTCTTATATTAGTTCCGTAATTTTCTCTCCTTTGTCTTCTTTGCTTTTTCATCCTTGAACGATTATTTGAGATGTTGGGCCTTCTATACTGATCCTCTAACTTTCTTAACTTAAAAAATTTTTTTCTGTCTTTTTGTTCTAGCTTTCTGAGAAATTTCCACAACTTTATCTTCCAAATCTCCTGTTGAATTTTTATTTTAGTTATTCTAATAATTGTTTAATTGTTTTAAAGTTCTTATTTGGTTCCTTTTAAAGAAACTTTTATTATTGCTTCGTGATTGAAATACATTCTCTCATTTTTTGAGATAAATGATATATTTTTGGAAGTTTTCTTGTGCTCCTTGTATATGCTGTTTTCTCTGGTCTCCATTTCTGTTATTTTTGGCCTGTTCTTATATCAGAGACTTCTCTCAAGTACATGGCAATGCTTTGCTCCCCACTCGTATTTAGAAGGAGACTCTAAGAAGCAAATGGAATCATGGAGTGTAAGCACAGTCAGCTAGTAGACTTTACTGTAGGTTAATAAGGCGGCAAGGTGGTCTTATTACAGGAAACATGATGTGTATTCTCTTGAACTGTTCAGTTTCACAGTGAAAACTCCCATAATCCTCTGCCTTATTTTTTTTTTAACTTTTCATGACCCTTTATCCAGAAATGAATTCTGAGAAACCAAAAGCACAAACAACAGTAGAAAAATAGGTAAATTGGACTTCATCAAATTTTAAAACTATTATGTATCAAAGTACATTATTGATAAATTGCAAATACAAACTGCAAATGGGTGAAAATATTGGCAAATTATATACCTTTTTTTTTTTATATCTTTATTGGGGTATAATTGCTTTACAATGGTGTGTTAGTTTCTGCTTTATAACAAAGTGAATCAGTTATACATATACATATGTTCCCATATCTCTTCCCTCTTGCATCTCCCTCCCTCCCTCCCACCCTCCCTATCCCACCCCTCCAGGCGGTCACAAAGCACGGAGCTGATCTCCCTGTGCTATGCGGCTGCTTCCCACTAGCTACCTTACATTTGGTAGTGTATATATGTCCATGCCTCTCTCTCGCTTTGTCACAGCTCACCCTTCCCCCTCCCCATATCCTCAAGTCCATTCTCTAGTAGGTCTGTGTCTTTATTCCTGTCTTACCCCTAGGGGGTTTTGAGAGAGTGAGGCAAGGCCCACAGCTCAAGGAGTATAGGCTTTCCCTTACCATGCTTACGTGTGGCTTTAGCTCAGTTTCTGCTGTGCCTTCAGGTCCTGAGGCCTTATAGGCTTCCAGAGGGCATTTTGGCTCAATTCACCCTTGTAATCCCCTTAGTAAGTGCCCTCATGTTAGCTTTCTCCACTTTGCTTGGCCAGGTGCCAGTTTCCAACTATTTGTTAGTCATTTTTCTTTTCCAATGATTTATTGACATTCTTCATCTGCTGCCATCACCTCACCTTTCTCACCTTTGCCTTTATATTTGTACCTTTTAAAATATTTTACTGTCAACTTAATAAGGTTTCCAGAGGGAAAGGAAAACAAACTTATGTGGAGAATGTATAATGTTTAATTGAAATAGCCATGAACAGGGAGGAAGCAAAGGGTACTAGGTGCTGAAGGATAGCTGGGTAGGGAATCTCTAGCACAGGGCTTAGCCAATTACTGCCTGCTGGCCAAACCTGCCCTGCTTTGGTATGGCCCATGGGCCTGCTTTTGTATGGCCCATGAGCTAAGCCTGGCTTTTACATTTTGAAAGGGTTTTAAAGTAAAACAAAACATAGAGGAATATGTGATAGAGGCCATATGTGGCCAACAAAGTCTAAGTAATTATCTGTCTCTTTACAGAAAAATCTTGCAGACCCACCTCTAGTGCAGTGACTCTCAACCTGGGAGCTTTAGAAACATACCTAGGGCTATCTCCCACTCTAGACAATTAGCAAAAATCCCTAGGGGTGAGCCTCAGGAACGGGGTGGTTCTAATGTTTAGCCAGACTAGTATGAAGAGTCTCCCTACGAAAAAATAGTATCACCCAACCCACCAAAACACCACTACAGCCACTAGCAACAAGACAACTTAAGACCCTGAAAACCTGCAGAGACATATTTGACTATTTGATAAGTTTCTATGCCCCTTCTCTTCTGTTTACTTTCTATTTATTTTTGGCGATATTATAGGTGCACATAAATTGTCTCTGCAAGTTTTCTTATAAAATAAATAATAATTTATTCCCCTCTTTCCCATTCTGCAGGAACAATCTCTTCAAAATTTTTTTGGTTGATTCTTCGCTCCACATTTCTAAATAACATGTTTAAATTGCTTCTTCGGTATTTTTCATTTTTACACATTTTTTATTAACTCCCACCATGGAGAAAGACGATGTTTTTCTCTTTCGCGCCCTCGCCCTACCCTACACATGCAAGCTTCCTATTCCGTACCCCATCCTTTTTAATTTAATGTTTTGTTAGAACAATATACATTTTGTTAAACGTTAATTAGTATGTAAATATTATTCACAGCTGAGCAATGTTGTATCCAGTGATTGTTCCTGCACGCTTTTATATTCTTTCTGAAATTAGAAAGATTTAATAATAGTAATTATCTTGTTATTATATCTTTCCTTAGTTTTCCATATACATGCAGTAATTTTAATACCAAATTGTTGCCAGTTGTGTAGAACTCCTGTCAGTAAGGACATCATGTGTTCTACCAAGCTCATCTTTGTGAAACAAGGTGCATAGCTGTCATCCTGGACTCTCTCTTAAACTTCCTCTGGGACTTCCTTTGCCTCTGTGTTGTGTGAAGTCCTCTGGTTTCTAGAGCCCACATCTTCCTCTTTCTTGGTAAGACTTCATTTTGGAATATATCCTTCAGTAACTTCTTGAGGAAAAGTGCATGGGAGATCTCAAATGCTTGAGATGTTGTGTGTCTGAAAATGTCATTATTTCATCTGCATGTTATGGATAGTTTCCTTACAAATAAAATTCCAGGTTAAAACTTATTTTCCTTTATATTTTGATGGCATCATTCCACTGTCATCCAGCTTTCACCCTTGCTGTGAGAATACTCATTCTAATTTCTTATGTTGTGGTCTGGTAGCTTGTATTTTCCAAAAACGGCTACAAAATATTTTTTTATCTCACAAGCTCTTCTACCATATGAACTTTTCACCCTCTGATTGAGTTGTGTGTACTTTTCCCTCGAACTGGGGTGGCTAGTGATTTGCTTATAATTAATACAATGCGATAAAAGTGATGTTGTGGGAACTTTGAGGCTAGGTTAGAAAAAGCAATGTATTCTCACCTTGTTTGTGGGGACAGGTGTTTGTGGAACACTGAGTTGCACTGTAAGAGTTTGAATACCCTGGGGGGAAAGGCAAGATAGGGGAAGGGGAGTAAGAGGTACAAATTACTATGTATAGAATAAATAAGCTACAAAGATACATTGTATAACACAGGGAATATAGCCAATATTTTATAATAGCCACAACCTTTAAAAATTGTGAATCACTGTTACACACCTGGAACTTACATAATATTGTACGACTATACCTCAATAAAATTTTTTAAATTAAAAATAAAATGTAAAAAAAAAAAGAGTTTGAGTGCTCTAGACACCATTTTCTAAGGAAACCCAGGGCAAAGAGAGAGGCCACAGGGACCGCTTCTGTCAACAGCTCCAGCTGAGGTTCCAGCTGACAGCATCAAATGCTAAATATGAGAGTGAATGAGACTTCAGATGATTCCATCCATCTACTGGATTAGCTCTAGCTGTGAGTCTTCCCAGAGGAAGCTGCAGATGTTGTGGAGAAGAAACAGTGATTCCTATTGTACCCTGTCCAATTTTCTGATCTACAAAATCAAAGCGCATAATAAAATTGTTTAAGTCACCAAGTTTTGGGAGAATTTGTAGCATGATACTAGTAACTGGAAGAATATGTGACTTAAAAATTTTTTTCTGCAAGTTTTTAGGGTTTTATATTTGTTTTCAGCATTCTGAAAGTTTATGATGGTCATTTTACTCATTATATTTGGCACTATGTGTGTACTTTCAATCCGAAAAAAAGTTCTTATCATTCAATCCTTGGAAATTTTCTTGAATTGCAACAGCAGTAATATTTTCCCTCTATTGTTTCTTTTTCTGGAGCTCCTGTTATTTAGATGTCAGACCTCCTGGGCTAATCGTCAATTTTTCCCATTTCTTATTTATTTTATCTTATTTTCCAGCTCTTAATCTTTCTATTCTAATTCCTGGGATACTTCCTAAACTTTGTCTTCCCTGTACCTATCATAGTTTTAATATCCAAGACATTTTTTTCAGGCATCCTATTCTTTTATCTTTTTTAAAATGTATGTAATTTCTCTTCTTATCTATACTACGATATTAGTAACCAACTTTTGTTTGCTTATTTTTGGTTTTTTTCCCCTCTTTAACTCAACTAATCTCCATTGCCTTTTATCTGTTTGTTTTGGTCTGTTCCTTTGATGTTTGTTTTGATCTTTGGTTGTTTTCTCATATTTAAGAATGGGACACTAAAATCGGGGAGAAGTGATTGATTGCAGGCTTACCGATTGATATTCTGGGTGGGTCACTTCATTGGGGAAATTTCTGTGTCATTATTTTTGGGAGGGGGAAGGGCTGGTCAGATTCTAAGAGAGTGACTGACCAACTTCCTATCTGAGTGGAAAGGCCTAGCTATCAGCATCTAGGAATCAAGTGGGGAAGAGGGTTGAGTGACATTTTACTTGACACTCTTATCTTCATCTGTGTGCACTGTGTCTTCTGAGAATAAGCCTCTAGCCTCCAGGGGGAGAGGACAGTTGTTTAGTTATGTGGAATGGGAGAGGTGTAACCTGGCATCTAACTTAGAATTCAACCATCCTCCAGTTTCTAACCCTACCTTTTTCCTCTAGAAGAGCCTGATGTCTTCAATAACTGTGGTTTCAAGGGTTTGCAGTATGAATTTTATTTCCTAATTTTTCCTACCTGGCTTAAGATTTAGATTTTATGATTTAGTTTTGCTACTGCTAAGTCAGTTATCACTTATGCATCTCTCTTATAGCTTCTGAAATTTTGTGACTGGCATTTTTTTTTCCTTTTCTCTTTGTCCTTGGATGATATGCTTTTGAGACAGCTCTTTGATATGATTTTAATGGAATCCAGGGAGGCAGAGAAAATAAATGTATGTATTCAATCTCCTATCCAAACATCTATCTAAATCTGCACATCAACAGATTCTCTGCAGCAAAATTTAGGATTTGTTAGCTAATCTAGATATGTCTTATTAAATTTCTTTTCTTAAAAGATTATTACAAATTTATATGCTGTAGTTTCTTAATTCAATAATAAGAAGCATTTTCAAATTAGTAACAGCTTCTGAGGAAGAAGAATATTTGCAGTAAATATACATGTGTGTTGTAAGAGAGACTCTGATTTAAGAAAAACCCAAGTGTAAAATACCGGAAATCTTTGAATTGAGAAACTATCATAATTAACTGTAAAAATAAAATTAAGAAAAACTTTTAGCAACAAAGGGAAGAGAGAAAAAGACTTGTAGTACTTCATTAACTGTTTGTCTTATATTTTGACACTACTAATAGTAAGAAAAAAATGAATAATCATGGACTTATACAAACTTTAAAGTTTTACCTCACGTCAAATGAAATCATGTTCCATTTGATTTCTTCATTAACATCTTAGGAGTAGTGAGTTTGACATTTTTAATCCTGAATTTTATGTGGTCAAACATTTAGATTTCATTTCTATTTGCTATTAAGGAGTTGAAAATGATGACATGTTATGAAAATTTCTAGGGTATCTTTGATAATCCTTAACTGAGAATTTTGAAGTATTACTGTACTTGTGCCAATATAAAAGAGCAAATTCCAAGAGCTTTGTTGTACAAGAAAAAGGGCATGTGAGGTCTCTACACGTATCCTCGGGTTACAGTGAGGGAAAGTGTCCAACTTGGCAAAGTTAATTCTTAGAGCATTTGATTTCACAATGACTATTTAAAATGTTCCTTCTCTCGGGGGATGACTTTTAAAGAAGGGGATGGGCCATATGGCTGCCAACTAAATCTTTTTCTAGATATATTAAGAAACCCGATTTTTTAAAAATCGGAGGGTTTTTTATTTTGTTTTGTGTGTTTTTTTGTTTTTGTTTGTATTTTTACATTTCTACTATCTGACCACGCCCTGAGTCATTAACTCAGCTAATCTGATATCTCTGACTTCATATGGCCAGCACCAAATACAACTGTAGCCATGGACCCTAGAGTTGATCCTATCATTTTTTCCTTTCTGGGGGTAGTGCATTTCCTGATTTTTTCCTGTTCTTGGTTTCTGACCTCTTGCCTGGTCTGCAGCCTGTTGTTTCATACTCATCCCTTAAATCTCAGGGCTGATGTTGCTCCTTTCGTGCTTACACTTGGCTCTGCTCCTTGGAATGGACTTGCCTATAGCCCTGCATGATTTAGTCTGGTCCCTGAAACACAGACCCAGGATTGCCCACTTTGCTTGTGTGTTACCAGGTTTAACTTGGCCCTGTCATCCAAACTCACACCACACTGGCAACCAGAGATAAAGAATGGTTTGTTGGATTGCAGGGTGTTTGTTTTGTAATGAATAACATCTCTTTTATTCCCTTAAACACAAAAGTTAACTACCTTTTATACATAATTATAAGCCTGTGATGAACTGAATGGTATCTTATTTTTTTAGTACTTAAAACATTTATTTATGTTTATTAAAATATAGTTGACTTATGATATTATGTTAGTTTCAGGCGTGCTACTCAGTGATTTGACATTTGCATACATTACAAAGTGATCATCATGATAAGTCTATTAACCATCTGTCCCCATACAAAGTTCTTACAATATTATTGATCATATTCCTTATGCTGTCTATTACATCTCCATGGCTTATTTATTTTATAACTGGAGGTTTCTACCTCTTAATCCCTTTCATCTATTTTGCCCAACCTCCCATTCCCCATAACCACCTGTTCGTTATCTGTATCTATGAGTCTGTTTTCATTTTGTTTTGTTTTGTTTGTTTTGTTTTTTAGATTCCACATGTAAGTGAGATTATATGGTTGGTATTTGTCTTTCTCTGTCTGACTTTTTTCACTTAGTGTAATACTCTCTTGGTCTATACATGTTATTGTAAATGGCAAGATTTCATTTTTTTATGACTGAGTGATATTACACTGTATATTTGAACCACATCTTCTTTATCCATTCATCTATTGATGAACACTTCCATCTCTTGCCTATTGTAAATAATTCTGCTGTGAACATTAAAGTGGATGATCTTTTCAAATTAGCGTTTTTGTTTTTTCAGGTTAATACCCAGAAGTGAAACTGCTGGATAATATGACAGTCCTAATTTTAATTTTTTGAAGGACCTCCATACTGTTTTCCACAGTGGCTGTACCAATTTACATTCCCACCAGCAGTGCATGAGGGCTCCTTTTTCTCCACTTCCTTGCCAACTCTTATTTGTTGTCATTTTGATGAGACCCATTCTGACTGATGTGAAATGTTATCTTATTGTGGTTTGGACTTGCATCTCCTTGATGATTAATCATGTTCAGCATTCTCCATGTGTCTGTTGGCTATCTGTATGTCTTCTTTGGAAAAATTTTTCTTCAGGCCTTCTGCCCATTTTCTAATTGGTTTGCTTTTCATTGTCATTGAGTTGCATGAGTTCTTGGTATATTTTGAATACTAACCCCTTGAAAATATCTCCCATTCAGTAGGCTACCTATTCCTTTTTTTGATAGTTTCTTTTGCTGTGAGAAAACTTTTTAGATGTATATAGTCTCATTTGTTTATTTTTGCTTTTGTTTCTCTTGCCTGAGGGGACATATCCAAAAATATATTGCTCAGACCAATGTTAAAGAGCCTACTGACTATGTTTTCTTCTAGGAGTTTTATGGTTTCAGGTCTTACATTTATGTCTTTAATCTATTTTGAGTTTATTTTTGTATATGGGGTGAGAAAGTAGTCCAGTTTCATTCTTTTGCATGTAACTGTCCAGTTTTCCCAACACCATTTATTGAAGAGGCTGTCTTCTCTCCATTGTATATTCTTGCCACATTTGTGGTAAATTAACTGATCGGTTAAGTATAGATTCACTTCTGGACTCTCTATTCTGTTCCATTGATCTGTGTGTCTGTTTTTATGCCAGTACCTTCCTGTTTTAATTACTGGAATTTTGTAGTATAGTTTGAAATCAGGGAGCATGATACTTCCAGCTTTGTTTTTATTTCTAAAGATTGCTTTGGCTATTCAGGGACTTTTGTGTTACATACAAAATTTAGAATTATTTGTTCTAGTTCTATGAAAAATGCCATGGGTATTTTGATAAGGACTGCACACTCCTTGTGGATAATGGTCATTTCAACAATATTAATTCTTCCAATCCTTGAGCATGGTATATCTATCCATTTGTTTGTGTCATCTTCAATTTATTTCATCAATGTCTTATCATTTTCAGAGTACAACTCTTTTACCTCCTGGGTTAGATTTATTCCTAGGTATTTTATTCTTTTTGATGCAATTGTAAATGGAGTGGTTATTTTAATTTCTCTTTCTGATAGTTTGTTATTAGTGCATAGAAACACAACAGACTTCTGCATATTAACTTTGTATCCTGCTGAATTCATGTATTAGTTCTAATAGGTTTTTCGTGGCATCTTTAGGATTTTCTATATAGAGTATCATGTCATATGCAAAGTGACAGTTTTACTTCTTCTTCCTTTCTAATGTGCATTTCTTTTTCTTCTCTGATTGCTGTGGCTAGGACTTCCAATGCTATGTTGAATAAAAGGGCAAGAATGGCATCCTTGTCTTGTTCCTGATCTTAAAAGATATGTTTTCAGTATTTCACTGTTGAGTGTGATGTTGGCTATCGGTTTGTCATATATGGCCTTTACTATGTTGAGATAAATTTTCTTTATACCCACTTTGTTGAGAGCTCTTATCATACATGGATGTTGATTTCTGTGAAAAGCTTTTTCTGCATCTATTGAGATAATCATAGGTTTTTTGTTTTTCAGTTTGTTAATGTGATATATAACATTGGTTGATTTATGGATATTGAATCATCCTTGCATCCCCGGGATAAATCCCACTTGATCATGTGTATGACCCTTTTAATGTATTATTGAATATAATTTGCTTATACTTTGTTGAGTATTTTTGCATCTATGTTCATCAGTGATATTGGCCTGTAATTTTATTTTATTTTTTGTGGTGTCTTCATCTCGTTTTGTAATCAGGGTGATGCTGGTCTTGTAGAATGAGTTTGGAAGCATTTCATCCTCTTCAATTTTTTGGAATAGTTTGACACGAATTGGTGTTAACTCTTTGTTAAATGTTTGGTAGAATACTTTTGAAGCCATCTGGTCATGGACTTTTGTTTACTGGGAATTTTTAAAATATGGATTCAATTTCATTATTGGTAATTGGTCTGTCCATATTTTCTACTTCTTCCTGATTCATTTTTGAGAGATGGTATGTTTCTAGGAATTTATCCATTTATTCTAGGTTGTTTAATTTTTGTCATATAATTATAGTAATATCTTATGATCCTTTGTATTTCTGTGGTGTTGGTTGTAACTTCTCTTTCATTTCTCAGTTTTTGGAGGCTGCTCACTTTTATTCTTTTTTTTTAATTTTTATTTTACGTTGGAGCATAGGTAATTAACAATGTTGTGTTAGTTTCAGGTGTACAGCAAAGTGATTCATTTATACATATACATGTATCTATCCTTTTTCAAATTCTTTTCCCATTTAGGTTATTACAGAATATTGAGCAGCATTCCCTGTGCTGTTCAGTGGTCCTTGTTGGTTATCTACTTTAAATATAGCAGTGTATACATGTCAACCTCAAACTCCCAGTCTATCCCTTCCTCCCACCCCCCTGGTAACCATAAGTTCATTCTCTAAGTCTGTAAGTCAGTTTCTGTTTTGTAAATAAATTCATAGTATCATTTTTTTTAAATTCTGCATATAAGCAATATCATATCATATTTGTCTTTTTCTGACTTACTTCACTTAGCATGATAATTCTTGATGAGTCTGGCTAAAGGTTTATTAATTTTGTTTATATCTTCAAAAACCAGATCTTAGTTTCATTGATATTTTCTATTGTTTTTTAGTTTCTATTTATCTCCACTCTGACCTTTATTATTTTCTTCCTTCTACTATGTTTCGGTATTGTTTGTTCTTTTTCTGGTTCCTTAAGTGTAAGGTTAGATGGTTTATTTGAGGTTTTTTTCTTTGTTTGTTTCCTGAGGTAGCCTTGTATAGCTGTAAACCTCCTTCTTAGAACTGCTTTTGCCATATCCCATACATGTTGGATTGTTGTGTTTTTGTTTTCATTTGTCTCCAGGTATTTTTCATTTCCTCTTTGATTTCTTCAATGACCCATTTGTTGTTTAGTAGCATATTATTTAGCCTCCACATGTTTTTGTTCTTTTGCAGATTTTTTCTTGTAGTTGTTTCTAATCTCTTGCTTTTGTGGTTGGAAGTGATGCTTGATACAATTTCAAACTTCTTAAATTTGTTGATACTTTTTTTGTGGCCTAGCATCTGACCCATCCTAGAGAATATCTTATTTGCACTTGAAAAGAATATGGGTTCTGCTGGTTTTGGATGGAATGTTCTGTATATATTTATTAATTCAATCTGATCTAATGTGTCATTTAAGGCCAGGTTTTCCTTATTGATTTTCCCTCTGGATGATCTGTCCATTGACATAAGTGGGGTATTAAAGTCTCCTACTATTATTATATTACTATCAATTTCTTCCAGTATGTTTGTTAATGTTTGCTTTATGTATTTAGGTGTTCCTACAGTGGGTGCCTATATTTTTACAATTGTTATATTTTCTTGTTAAATGGATCTATTTATCATTATTTAATGTCTTTCTTTGTCTCTTGTACAGTCTTTGTTTTGAAGTCAACTTTGTCTAAGTATGCTCCTTTGGCTTTCTTTTTATTTCCACTTACATGAAATGCCCTTTTCTATCCCTTTACTTTCAGTCTGTGTGTCTTTAGATCTGAAGTGAGTCTCTTGTAGGCAGCATACACATGAGTCTTACTGTCTTTTAATCCATTCAGCTACTCTTTGACTTTTAACTGGAGCATTTAGTCCATTTACACTTAAAGTAATTATTGATAGATATGTATATATTGCCATTTTGTTACTTGTTTTCTGGTTATTTTTGTTGCTCTTTTTGTTTCTTTCTTTTTCTTTTGCTTTCTTCCCTTATGATTTGCTTGCTATCTTTAGTGTTATGTTTAGATTCCTTTCTTATTTTCTGTATCTATTTTTGCTTTGTGGTCACCATGAGGTTCATATATAACAAGCTTTATATATCAATATTTGTGATGATTTTAACTTGATAATCTCTTATGTTCAAACACATTCTAACCATTTTACATTTTAATCTCCTCATCACATTTAATGTTTTTAATGTCGTATTTTACATCTTTGTATTTTGTGTATCTCTTTACTTATTGTGGATACAGATGATTTTCCTACTTTTGTCTTTTAACCTTCCTACTGCCTTAAAAGTGGTTGATCCACTATCATTACTGTATGTTTGCATTTACTAATGAGATTTTTCCTTTTGTTAATTTTGTATTTCTAGTTGTGGCCTTTTCTTTTCCATTTAAAAAAGTCCCTTTAATCTTTCTTGTAATGCCAGTTCAGTGTTAAACTCTTTTAGCTTTTGCTTTTCTGGGAAACTCTTTATCTGCACATCCAATGTGAATGATAGCTTTGTTGAATAGGATATTCTTGGTTTTAGGTTTTTTTTTTCTCTTTTCATCACTTTGTGTATATTATGCCCCTCCCTCCTAGACTGCAAAGTCAGATGATAGCCTTATGAGAATTCCCTTGTACATAACTAGTTGTTTTTTCCTTGCTGCTTTTAAGATTCACCCTTTATCTTTAATTTTTACAACTTTAATTACAATGTGTCTTAGTGTAGACCTCTTTGGTTTGATCTTGTTTTGGACTCTCTATGTTTTCTAGGCCTGAATGTCTGTTTCCTTCCCCAGGTTAGGGAAGTTTTCAGCTATTATTTCTTCAAATAATTTCTCTGCCCATTTTCCTGTCTGTTCTCCTTCTGGGACCCCCTAATATAGAAATGATGTTGTCCCAGTGGTCTCTTAAACTATCCTCATTAAAAAAACATTGGGGGGCTTCCCTGGTGGCGCAGTGGTTGAGAGTCTGCCTGCCAATGCAGGGGACATGGGTTCGTGCCCTGGTCTGGGAAGATCACACATGCCATGGAGCAGCTAGGCCTGTGAGCCATGGCTGCTGAGCCTGTGTGTCCGGAGCCTGTGCTCCATGGCGGGAGAGGCCACAGCAGTGAGAGGCCCATGTACCACAAAAAAAAATAAAAAAAAAAAATTCAGGGGGTTCAGTTTGGGTAATTTCCACTACTTTGTCTTCCTGACTGCTGATTCATTCCTCTGTATCATCTAACCTACTGCTGATTCTGTCTGTATTTTTTTTTTTTTTTCGGTACACAGGCCTCTCACTGTTGTGGCCTCTCCCGTTGCAGAGCACAGGCTCCGGACACACAGGCTCAGCGGCCATGGCTCACAGGCCTAGCCGCTCCGTGGCATGTGGGATCCTCCCGGACCGGGGCACGAACCCATGTCCCCTGCATCGGCAGGTGGACTCTCAACCACTGCGCCACCAGGGAAGCCCCTGTGTCTGTATTTTTTAATCTGTTACTTTATTTTTTAGTTTGGTTTGGTTCTTCTTATATTTTCTAACTGTAGAAATTCTCATTGAGTTCATCCATTCTACTTCCCAGTTTGGTGAGTATCTTTATGACCATCACTTTGAAATCTTTATTAGGTAGATTGCTTATCTCCACTTCATTTAGTTCTTTTCTTGAGATTTTTGTCTTGTCCTTTTTTTTTTGGAACCTATTCCTCTGTCTCCTCATTTTGCCTAATTCTCTGTATTTATTTCTATGTATTAGGAAGGTCAGTTACATCTCCAATATTGGAGAAGTGGTCTTTTATAGTAGGCATCCTATGGGGCCCAGCAGCACACTTCCCTATGGTCACCAGAGCTATATGCTTTAGAGGTATCCCCTATGTGGGTTACATTTTCCCTTCTGTTGTGGTGGGGGTGACTACTGTGGGCATAGGTAAGGCTGCACCCTAACCCACTTGGATGTGAAGTCCTGCCTCTGGTGGCTGTGGGCCCCACTGGTGAGTGGGGTTAGGTCCCCATGTGGCTGGCTGTGTGGCCTGGGGATGTGTGGCTGCTTCAGGCTTGCTGGTGGGTGGGGCAAACCTCCGATGCTAGAGGTAGGATTACAAAACGGTACTTCTCAGGTGACAGTATTGTTGAGGTATTGAGCTTCCCAAACTGTGGCCAGCATCTCCATATCCAGGGGGAGTCCCAAATGTCTTCTTCTTTCCAAGATCATGAAGCAGGTCTGACCCAGTTTTCTGTCAAACTACTGCCTCTGTGCTGGGACTTGGAACATGTGAGATTTTGTGCATGCCTTTTAAAAATGGAGTCTGTTTCTTATTGCCCTTCAGCTCTCTCAAACATAAGGCCTTCCTCATTTTCAAAGCCAGATATACTGGGATTCATCTTCCTGGTGTAGAACTCTAAGGCTGGGGAGCCTGATGTGGGGCTCAGACCCCTTGCTCCTTCGGGAGGACATCTACAGTTGTGATATTCCTCCTGTTTGTTGATTGCTGACCCAGAGGTATGGGTCCTGACCATACCATGTCTCTATCCTTCCTACCCGTTTTGTTGTGGCTTCTTCTTTATATCTTTACCTGTGGAAAATCTTTTCTGCTAGTGTTTAGGTTGTTCTCAAAGATAGTTGCTCTGTAAATAGTGGCAATTTTGGTGTGCTTCTAGGAGGAGGTGAGCTCAGGGTCTTCCTACTCTGCCATCTTGGCCACACCCTTCAGAGGCACCTTACTATACTATGTTTTCTTTGGGAATGAATTATTTTAACTTGAGGAAACATTAATCATATATCAAGCAAAATAACTAATTTTCAACCTGAAAATTATGAGAACAGGGCCACCTATACACACACACACACACACACACACACACACAGATACAAAATTTAAATGAAGCTGGACAGTAGAAAGAAAATTATTACAGGGTTTGCCTGCTCTTTTGCCATCTTGTTGGTTTCTCTAAAATTTGCCTTTTTAGATGAAATCTGAAGGTGTATTTGTTGACGAAATATCCATTTTTCATGGAAAAAGTGTTTGTATAATTAATCTAAGAAATTTTATATTTACTACTTAAATATTTATTGAGCTTCCTTCTTGTAATTTAAGGATATTTAAGTTATAAAACTAGAGTCTATATTCAAACATATCATTATGTGAAAAAAACTGGGAATTTTAGTCTTAACTGTGATTCAAACAAGTTGTGATTTCTTTGGACAAGGCTATAATTCCATCTGGCATAATGTCTAATGGGAAATGGAAACTGTGTATTTTCTAAGCAGTCCCTTAGTTTATGATTCATCCATATCTATGAATCCCACTGATGACTTCTTAAGCTTTATCTCCAGCTCCTACCCCAGCCCTAACTTTTGAGAAATAAGTATACCTTCATAGCAATAATCTTATAAAATATGTGCAAAGCTATGATTCTCATGTAACTGAAAATATAATGAAAGTACGATCATAATATAAATATACCTTCATCACACAAAGTAAAAAATTATGTATAAATCTGTAGTTTTTATATAACTGAAATTAGCAACATATTAAAGATGACCTAGCCAAAGCAATCTTGAGAAAGAAAAATGGAGCTGGAGGAAATCTGGCTCCCTGACTTCAGACTATACTACAAAGCTATAGTAATCAAAACAGTATGGTACTGGCACAAAAACAGACATTTAGATCAATGGAACAGGATAGAAAGCCCAGAAATAATCCCCCACACCTATGGTCAATTAATCTATTACAAAGCGGGCCAGAATATACAATGGAGAAAAGAGAGTCTCTTCAATAAGTGGTGCTGGGAAAACTGGACAGCTACATGTAAAATAATGAAATTAGAACATTCTCTAACACCATACACAAAAATAAATTCAAAATGGATTACCCACCTAAATGTAAGAGCAGATACTATAAACCTCTTAGATGAAAACATAGGCAGAACACTCTGACATAAATTGCAGCAGTATATTGTTAGATCCATCTCCTACAGTAATGGAAATAAAAATAAATAAATGGACCTAATTAAACTTAAAAGCTTTTGCACAGCAAAGGAAACCATGAACAAAATGAAAAGAAAACCTACAGAATGGGAGAAAATATTTGCAAATGATACAACTGACAAGGGATTAATCTCCAAAGTATATTGTATAAACAGCTCATGCAGCTCAATGTCAAAAAAAACAACCCAATTAAAAAATGAGAAGACCTAAATAGATGTTTCTGCAAAGAAGACATACAGATGGCCAAAATGCACATGAAAAGATGCTCAACATCTCTAATTATTAGAGAAATGCAAATCAAAACTACAATGAGGTCTCACCTCACACTGGTCAGAATGGCCATTATCATCAAGTCTACAAATAATAAATGCTGGAGAGGGTGTGGAGAAAAAGGAACCCTTCTACACTGTTGGTGGGAATGTAAATTGGTACAGTCTCTATGGAGAACACTATAGTGATTCCTTAAGAAACTAAAAATAGAGATACCATCTGATCCTGTAATCCCACTCCTGGGCATATATCTGGTAAAACTATAATTCGAAAAGATACATGCACCCCAATGTTCATTGTAGCACTATTTACATTAGCCAAAACATGGAAGGAACTAAAATGTCCATCAACAGATACATGGATAAAGAAGATGTGGTATACTTATACAATGGAATATTACTCAGCCATCAAAAGGAATGAAATAATGCCATTGGCAGCAACAAGGATGGACCTAGAGATTATCATACTGAGTGAAGTAAGCCAGACAGAGAAAAACAAACATTATATGACATCACTTATATGTGGAATCTAAAAAAAAAGAAAAATGATGCAGATGAACTTGTATACAGAACAGAGATAGACCTACAGACATAGAGGACAAACTTATGGTTACCAGAGGGGAGAGGGAGGATAGATTAGGAGTTTGGGATTGACTTACCTACTGTATAGCACAGGGAACTATATTAAATGTTTTGTAATATCCTATAAGGGAAAATAATCTGAAAAATATATATATATATAAAATATATGACTGAATCACTTTGCTGTACACCTGAAACTAACACAACATTATAAATCAACTATACTTCAATTAAAAAAACCAAAAAATTAAATAAAATTTTAAAAAGATGACCATAACTATTATGGTTACATGTCTGAGTATTCTGTTGAAGATTCAGAAGTTTTACTAATGATAAAATAAAGACAAATATAAAAATTAAGTGCTATTTATTCCATGAAATTTACTTGTCTTTATTTCAGCAAGTTCACTGAATGTTTTTATAATCAAAACTCATATAATTTAAATTCTAACAAAATTAATGCTAAAGAAGACAACATTTCTTGAGTTTTTATTATAAAACTGTTATTAATTTTAAATTAGGTAAACCTTACGCTGCTGAGGCAGTAGCTGTTAATATTGTCAAAAAATTCTTAAAGCGTTACTTAAATTAAAAACTGGGACTTCCCTGGTGGTGCAGTGGTTGAGAATGCCTGCCAATGCAGGGGACACGGGTTCATGTCCCGGTCCGGGAAGATCCCACATGCCGTGGAGTGGCTGGGCCCGTGAGCCATGGCCGCTGAGCCTGCGCGTCCAGAGCCTGTGCTCCACAACGGGAAAGTCCACAACAGTGAGAGGCCCGCGTACCGCAAAACAAAAGCAAAAACAAAAAAAAACAACTGAACTGAGGCAGTGCCCAGTCCTGTATATAAGAAGCTTGGAAGTTGCCACTCCATTCTAATGACAAGTTAAAACATAAGCAACCTGAAAAATCAACAACTCTCAGATATGAGAAATAAGTGAGGTCATAGGGCAAACCACTGACTCCCAAACTGGAGGGACTGACAGGAAAATATAGAGAATTACAATTTCCTGGAGCAGAAACTCATGAGCTGAAATGTCTTTGGAAATGGTGTTGGAGAAAAAAAAAAAAAAAAAAAAAAAAAAAAAACCTGAACTGTAATTCTGTAATTGACAAGTTATTTGAGGCTCATTGTGGAAAAAACTGAGAGAGAAAAATTCCAAGGGAACTCAGTCATCAGGAGCCACTCACACTTTTGTGAGTTTTCCTCCATGAGCTCAAGCAGGTTCTCATAATAAATACTGGAAAAAAATCCCCCTTTGCTTCTGACAGGTGGAGGGAAAAAGAAACCATTTTAAAATACACTGGCGAATTCTGTGTTTCTTAACAAGTTCTGTCCCCAAGAGAAACTAATTAACCAGAGCCTAATCTGCTGGGGTTTTATCAGAGCCTAATTGACCTAGGGGAAGGGAAATATGCAACTCCAGCTGGCTCTAGCCTTCCATGCACAGGAAAGGAAATACCAAACTCCAGCCTACTATAGCCATCCTGTCCCACCTAAGAGCTCAGGAGAAACTGATAAACAAATGTGAAGTTCACAGTCCAGAGGTACAGGTTCTTTAAAAGACTGAGACATAATTATAGGTCTACAGAATGCTCTCCTTCACCTTATCACCACATTACTAAAGGCCTACTTACAGCAGTTTCTTTTATCCAGCACATTATGCCTAGCTACCAAGATAAAATTACAAGACATACCAAAAGGTGAAAAACACAACTTAAAGACAAAGAGTAAGCATCATAATCATAGTTAAATATGGCAGGGATGCTGGAATTATCAGACCAGAAATTTAAAACAACTATGATTACTATGCTAAGAGTTCTAATGGATAAAGTAGATAGTATTCAAGGACAGATGAGGGCAATGTAAACAAAGAGAAGAAAATTCTAAGAAAAAACAAAGGCTAGAGATAAAAAAAAAAATACTGTAACAGAAATAAAGAATTCCTTTGATGGGCTTATTAGTAGACTGGACATGGCTGAGGAAAGAATTTCTGAGTTTGAAGATATCTCAATAGAAACCTCCAAAACTGAAAAGCAAACAGAACAAAGATTGAAAAAAAAGAAAAAGAAAACCCAAACAGAATATTCAAGGCCTACAGGACAACTTCAAATAAGTGTAACATAAGTGTAATGGGAATACTAGAAGGAGAAGAAAGAGAGAAAGGTACAGAAGAAATATTTGAAAAAATAATAGCAGAATTTCCCTAAATTAATGTCAGACACTAAACCACTGATGCAGGAAGTTCAAAGAACATCGAGCAGGATAAATTCCACAGAAAAACAACAGCTAGGTATGTAATTTTCAAAATACAAGAAATCAAATAAAGAAGATAATCCTGAAAGAAACTAGAGGAGAAAAACCCCACCTTCTCTGTAGTGGAGCAAAGATAAGAATTACATCAGACTTCTCTTCAGAAGCCATGCAAACAAGAAGAGAGTGGAATGAAATATTGCAAGTGTTGAGAAAAAAAGTACACGAACCTAGAATTCTTTTTTTTTTTTTTTTTTTTTTTTTTCGAACCTAGAATTCTGTCTCTTGTGAAATTATCCTTCAAAAGTGAAGGGGAAATAAAGACTTGTAAGATAAACAATAATTATGGGAACTCTTTTGGATGAAATGTTAAAGAAGTTCTTTACCGAGAAGGTAAATGGCATGGTACTTCATAACTCTGCTAAGTCAGTAATTTAATATGGGCTGCTTGTACAAGAGTTACTGAGCTTGGACCATCCCATATCCAAGGGCTAGCCTCATAATGGGACTCAGCTGAGGTCTGCTGGCTGATTACACTCGTTCCTTGGGAAAGCATAGTCCATTCCTGGAGCAGGTCAGTCTCAAGGATGTAACCAAGTTTAATCATTCTCCTCCTCCACCAACCATTCTAGATTTGCCTCAACTCTGGTGAGCACCTGGGCTGGTCCAAGTGGTTTACCTACCCCTGGGGTGTCTGAGCTCAGTCACAAAGTCTTTCTCATAGCTGTGTGGTTTGATCTGTCCCCTTATTATCCAAATTAGGCAAGAGGAGATATGCCACTAGATCTCATGGAGATCAGCCACAAAATTTCCTGTCTCTACTATGCAAAATCATGTTTATCTCATCAGATGGAATTGTTCCTGCCAGTTTGGTGGCTTCTCTCTTTTCTTGTTGCTCTCTTGTCATGTCAAGTGACCTAGTGGAGCTGAACTTGAAGTTTATTGGGACTTTTGCTGTGTCCTCTTGTGTGCACACTCTCCTGTAGGAATCACAGGCTCCAAACCCACAAAGCCCAGTGTTGTAGGGAACAAACACACACATCATCCAAGTGGATCACTGGGTGTGATGGAAAGAGAGACACTCCTATTTGTAGCCTGTAGTACTAGAATCCATAATTTTTAAATTCATGACATAGAATCATGTACTAGTCATGCTTTAGGGTATATGTGCAGTTTCAATATGGTTCCTCATCCCTGCATGGTATCTCGGGGCGAGTACCTCTGATGCACTTACAACTCACCTGAAATTTATACCCTCATGTTTATCATTGAATGTGGTCTTTTCTGGGGGAGGCGTGCCTTGTTTGAGGCCTCTCTCTGCAGCTGAGGCTAACCCTTAAGTTGCTGAGGGCTTGAAGCTGTCCACTAAGTCCTCCCAATAGTAGGGGTAAAAAGTGCTTCTTTGAAGGAGGACCTGGGTAGCATATATCTATGTCTACCACATAGGGTGTGTGAGATGCAGTCATTAGAATATATTACCTGAGACAGGAAATCTGTGGGTCCAACTTCTCCTTACTAAGACTTGACCAGGGCCCCTGTTTTCTTTGTTTTGCACACTGTCCCTTGGAACATAATCCTGTTCTTTCCTGGGATGCTGTAAGTGAGAACTGACTCACAACTCATGAGCAGCTTCCTCTGCAGGCACAAAGATTTTAGAATTTCCACTCTGCTAAGTCAATTAGCAATAAGGGCACTGTTTATCTCTTTCAATTGTTTGGAATATTTTGATATCTCCCTCCCACTATTATTCTCCTCTCCAATATTCTTTGTTATCTTGTTCTTTTACAATTCTAACATTCTCTCGGAGCTCTTTTCAAAGATTATTTTGGGGGGCGGGGAAAGGAATAATGATAAATCATGGGTGAAGTAAGTTTGATTTAGGGAGGGATGAAACTTGTTTCTATAATGCACCTTCTCTGTGGATTCTTGCCCTGTATCAATCCAACCAACTCTTTCCCCATCTCCATGTCTACACTTCACAACACTGCAGGAGGCACTGCAAGGTCATGTGGCATTTCTGTCAGAGGACACTGTACTACGGGTCAGAGGGTCCATTGTTTTTCTGTCTTTGTGACTCTGATGCTTTCCTACAAAGGTAGGATCAGCTTTGGTAAATTGGATTAAGATGGGAGGAAGGAAGCTACATTTTCTAGTGTATAGTCTTATATTTACATAAAATTTGCATTAACTATTATTTTGGAAATTATCCTTGGCCATTTTACTTTATCTTATTTCAGTGTTTTCTAAAAAGTCAATGACAGAGAGATGTTATTTTTTTATTTTGTTTTCATTATGTTTCTTCTGTTTTATCTAATATATTTTGCTGCTCTGTTTCTCTCTCTATATAAAACCATGCCTGTATCATGTTACATGAACTGTAAAGTTTTCTCTTGATAATTAAAAACCTGAACTAAGAATTTTCCACATCACATTACAACATTATTATGTTGTCAATGATGACAAGTCACTATCACAGGTACTTTAAAACTACAGTAGTCTCTCCTTATCCACAGGGGATATGTTCCAAGACCCCCAGTGAATGCCTGAAACTGCTGATAGTAGCAAACCCTGTATATACTATGTTTTTCCTTATACATACATACATACCTGTGATAAAGTTTAATTTATAAATTAGGCACAGTAAGAGATTAACAACAACAATAATAAAATAAAACAATTATGACAATATACTGTAATAAAAGTTATATGAATGTGGTCTCTCTCTGTCTCTCAAAATATCTAGCATTTTCATGGACTAGTCATGGTTTACACTTAATGCCCCAGGATCCCATATGGTTTGCCATTTGTCCTGGCTAAAATATCTCAGTTTGGACAATAAATTCTATGGTCATCTTACACAAATGGCACTTGGAAATGCTTTTAGAGAGAGGGCAAGAGCAAGGGTTTGGGGAGAAAACACATATTTGTTTAATGTGTAAATGAATGAGACCAATAAAATGGTGGGATGAGGGGAGAGGGAGGATGAAGAGAGGGTCTTAAGTTCTTGGGAGGCACTCAGGTTCCTTAACGTGTAAGATAAAGAAGCATTAGCTAGCTGGCTTTAAGTGTTTCATTATTCTCTTTCTGGAAAGACTCAGATCTCTCTGGAAAGAATTCGTCTAAAGACTAGATTTATCCTGTTTTTGAAGGAATTCTAATCCAAGAAGGTTGAATGGATTGCTTAGTTTCCCTGTGTGAAAATAGTGACACTTCCCTAGTTTGCGATCTTTACTTGCTAAAACTGATCTCTTTATTACTAAGTTTAAACATTTCCCCCGAGTTTAAAATTAATTCCTCTTCAGTAAATTATTTGCATTTTAGAGACCTATTTACCAGCTGGAGTATAGCTTTTCTTTCTCCACCTTTTTTCCTGCCTTCCTTCTTCCTCCCTCCCTCTCTCTCTCTCTTTCTTCCTTTTCTTTCTTCTTTCTTTCTTTCTTTCTTTCTTTCCTTCATTCCTTCCTTCCTTCCTTCCTTAATTAGAGATTTCCATGAGCTATACTCCATGATTTCCTTTCACTCAATTTTAATAGATTAAAAGAAGGTACCAAAGACAGAGAGAGAGACAGAGAGAGAGAGAGACAGAGAGAGAGGGTCTTCAGTGATTTTATAATCTTGCTTCAGGATGGCTTCTATAGGAATTACCCAGCCTTGACAGGAAAAAAAAGTAGAATGAAAGGCCACAAATGTAGGTAATGTCCACTCAAGAGGCTGCCAACCACATACTCTTTCTATACTACTGGGGTTTAATAATTGCTGTCACATTACCTTAGAAATAGGCCACATGAATAAATATTTTTCCTGCCACTTGATGCAGAAGATGGCCTGGGCAGGTCATGAAATCCTAGAGCTTGCCAGCGAAAATGTTTGGCATGCTCTGGCAGAACCCAGAAGATGTGTCATCTCTCGTGGACTGTCCTTGTGACCCATGACCCATGTCATGTCATTCTTGAGACAGAATGAGTCTAATGTTAGCAGGAGTTTTGGAGAATTCCAGTGGACAGGTTCTATTTTTCATGTACAGTCTTTATATATGGTCACGTGTTTCTTACCTCCTGAATTTTAGGAATGTAATGCTGAAGTCAGTGTTGGCCCAGCTTCATTTAAATGATATGAGGTAAGAGAAAGGCCTTAAGGCTTCAGTTACAGGAACCCAACCCAATGGAAAAAAATAGATTCCATTGCACTGAGGGGAATAATTCAAGTCATTTAAACAATTCAACTTCTAGGTTCTTCAGGCTAATCCCAGTCACAAGATAGAAGGAGCCTTCTAGGCAGACTAGAAGAATGATGCAAAGAAGGAAAAACAAAATAAAACTACTAATCAAAGTATTTGCCAATCTCTGTGAAACTGTAAACATGTACTGAAGGCAGAATGTTTTTAGTCAATGATGACGGACAATCCCACATCAATGTTCCTTCAGACTGTGGCATCACATACACATTGAGAATCCACCAAATAAAAGATTTGATCACTGAGAGTTTAGAATAAAAATGCTATAAGAATCTGGAGTACATGACTATTGGAAAACCATGAACAAACACTATAAATGGATTGGTGTGCTAGAAAACAACTGTTGGGAGAATAATTGACATATGAATCTTTTAAAAATCTGGAGATTCTAGAAGATAATTATTTTGGTTGTATAGATAACTTCGGACATTTAGAAAAATTCCTTAATTTATTGCAGAAACATGGTAAAATGCTTTATAGGATCAAGGTAATTATAAGCATGAAATAAAGTAATCTGATATATAAAATGATGGTTGAAAAGATTTTGAGGGGTGGGTTAGAGAAATGTGTGTGTGGTAGAGGTGGAGTGGGGGTGATCTCAGCCTATTCTAAACTAGGATTCAGACTACTTTGAATAGGTTTGATGAACTGTTGTCACCAAGAAGGCATTTGGCTGGAGGAAAAGATTTCATGTGTGATTAGCAGATAGAGCAGTTCCAGCAAGGTGGTGGTGGGGTGAAGACAGCTTAGTATCTGTCTGTATTGGATACCCCAGTTGGTCTTCGGGTCATCTGAGTTATGGAAAACAGAGCTCCAGGTGAAGGTTGTCAAATCAGTGTTTATGAGGAGATGGTGTGATGCTCAGATGACCAGGTCTAACCCAGAGCTGAGTAAGAGTTTTGCAGTAGATACTGTGTGAATGAGGCATGCTCAGGATATCTGAGAGCTTCTTGGATTCCTGAAGGGTCTGTTTATTTTGTGGCAGTGGGACCAGTTCTTCTCAGGCAGTATAATCAATGATAACAGGCTAGAGAAGGGCACATCTGAATATATGCGAGGCATTCTCTGAGAATTCAAGGACATCTTTCTGAGCTGGGGGCAGGTGTCTTACTGGGGGTGGACATGTTACAATACATGTCTTATTCAAGAAGGTCTAGAGCCAATGAAATGTAAGTCATTATGTAAATTTGATCCCACTTATAAACACAAGCTGGTAAGGTCTGAGACTAGTCAAGTTAAAGATCTATAACAAATAATGTAATGCCCCACCTTCTGTTCCCTCCCACAGTCTCTTGAGCAAAGGGAATAAGCTATGCTGTGTATTTCTTTGTATTGACACCATCTCTTGGAATTTTAGCCTCTGTGGTATGTTGTTTGTTTAAGCTACAAGATGTTATGAACAAAGTAATCAGAGAAAAAAAAGACCCACATGGGCTGTTAACCACATTGGCTTTTTGGCCCAACACACTTTAAATTTAGATAGGCTCTGAATCTTAGTTTATTTGTTGGCAAATGTTTAGAATTAACAAAACTATTTGTTGTAGTTGTTCCAAGGAAGAAGATGATGAAATCCTTGTTTTCCATATAAAATGAGCCAACATCTTTCAGGCTGAGATATCCTGAGGATATACATTCTTTTATAAAGTCTGGTTAACATTTCTGGAAGAATCTGTCTGTTATTTGTTTCCTGTCAAACAAGTTAGAACAATTTTGCTGACAACAGCCCACCAGTGACAGACTGGAATCAGAGCAATAAGCAGCTTCCCAAAGAGAGTTTTGGAAACATCTTATGACCCTTAAAGACTTGTGATAAATTTTATCTTACAAAAAGAAAACGAAAGATTGTTGGATTTTATTGCTAAAGTAAAGCAAGAAAGATCTAATTGAGGCACATAGATTAAGTAGTTTTCTTAATGAGAACTTAGTCTATTCTCTCAGACAAAAGCATCTTCTTTTTACTTCTTTTATGAAGAGTCTAAGAATCCCGAGGAAACCAAGTATTTTGTTCCCTCCACAAAGCTCATCAGTACAAAGCATTGATTTTAGTTACAGAAGATTACTTTTTAAATAAATACAAATATGTATTAATAGGGGAATTGTTTGTTTGTTTGTTTGTTTTTGCGGTACGCGGGCCTCTCACTGCTGTGGCCTCCCCCGTTGCGGAGCACAGGCTCCAGACGCGCAGGCTCAGCGGCCATGGCTCACGGGCCCAGCCGCTCCGCGGCATGTGGGACCCTCCCAGACCGGGACACGAACCCACGTCCCCTGTATCGGCAGGCAGACTCTCAACCACTGTGCCACCAGGGAAGCCCAGGGGAATAGTTTTATTACTTGTTTATATCTATGTAATGGAATACTATGTGGCCTTTAAAGAGAATGAAGAACATGCATGTGTACTGATGTGGAATTTATTCGAAGACACTCTTTGTTTAAACAAGGAGCACATGAATGCCTATATCTTGCTACCATTTGCAGTTAAAAAAAGGGGAGGTGTCATAATGTGTGCATATCTCTAGTGGCCTCTGGAAAGGAATCCAGGGTATGGGGAAGGCAGAGTAGGAGGAATAATGTTTTTATTATTTATTATGCCATCCATTGTACTGTTTAAATATTTAAGCACATGACGATATTTCTCATTTAAAGTAAACAAATAAATCATTGAAAATGTAACCCACATGTGCAGCTTTGACCTTCCTCTGCTCCGAACACATGCCTTTAAGCCCTGTCCTGTCCTCATACTCGGACTATTCAAGGGACCTTGAGGATCATCTGGTCAAACTGCCCCGTTTCATGGCTGAGGTGCAGAACAGAGCGGAAGATACTTGCCCAGGGTTAAACTATTTGTTAGTACCAAAGTCCAGACTAGAGCCCTAGGCTTCTTAATGCCAGGGAATTGCTCTTCTCATCCTGTGTTCCTTTAGGAGGGAGAATAAACAGCTTTAGCCTTCAGGATGACCTTCCCCTCCGTTCCTCCTCCCTGGTGCTTCTCGCGAAGGTTCAAGACTCTGCCTCTTGTGTCCCAGGACACACTGCTTAGCTTTTAGGCATCAGTTAACTAGAATAACAAAACCATAAAACTCAGGCCTTCTTAACTGGAGGTCTGCCTGTATAGGTTTCAGAAAATCCTGTGTCTAAGTAAGAGCTAAGAACTCTGGGGAGAGAGCTCAGTTTTCTCTATGAGCTTCATTGCCAAGTAAGATGAAGTACACTTTTAAACCTGAAAGAGACCTCAGCAGTCATCAAGTCGAATCCTACTCAGGTACCTACACGTCCTCAACAACAACCTGCTTTTCTGCTAGAATACATCCACGTGCTGTGGAGTCATCGCCAACAGCAGTAAAATTCACTTGGGTAGTTAGCGCTATGCTAACTACCTGTGCCCCCTGCAGTGGAAGCACAGAGTCCTACCCACTGGACCCCCCAGGGAATCCCAGTTCGCTCTGTTTTAAAGTGTTGGAGTGAATTTCATTCTTGCTCTTGCGACAGCCCATTTCTATTATGTGCTGTCCTTTCTTCGACACCCAGACTGATAGAATAGCCACCATCAGGAGCATGCTGTCATAAAAGGGACAAAAGAGAGCTCAGAGGATATCACAGCAAGAGATTAATGTTCAGCCAGAAAGTCTGTAATTTTAGGCCAGAATGGTTACATGCCCTCAGCCAACCAATGGGAGCCAGAAAGAGCTGTTATGACATGGGCCTGGAAGGCAGAATGATGGAAATATTCAATGAGCAGTAGTCATTGCTACCATCTTTCTCCCTGAATAAATAGCCAGAAGTCCTGTCAGAGTTTTAGCAATTTCTTGCTAAAAGTAACTCACTTAAAAAAAAAAATGAACGCACTTAGAAAATGGAGATGATTGAAAAACTCTCACGGCAGTAGGACATACGATTGTGGTTGGCTGTTTCAGGGTGCCTATTCCCCCCTCTCCACTTCTCTGGGCACTGTGCTCCACGCTCACCCCTTGCTGAAGACATGAGTCTCTCTGGTCATGTTTGTACATGTCATCACGTTTCCCCACGACAGACTGAACTAGGGATTGACACCTATCCCAGTGGATGCCAATCTGCTGGCTAGCCTGTAACCAAGCACATTTTCTGAGTCACAGAGTCTATAATCAAATGGGTGTGGGGCCTATGAATTAAATGGTTCTTTAGAATTGGGCCTAGGGCAGGCATTTTCAGCCATGATCATAATCCTAAATTAATCAGAGATTGGGCAGAGTAGCCAATGACAAGGGAAGATGAGTGGAATAAATGGGATACAGGATTATATGTGGTTCTGGAGAAAGAGAGAGAGAGAGAGAAGGAGCTAGAGTGCAAGAGAAACTTCTTGCATCTTCAGTGGTTCCTAGATCCCAGCTCCTATTCCCATGAATGAGGTCTTATTCTGTGCCTCATTTCTGTGAGGTAGCTTTACAGCCTTTTAATAAATCCTTGTTTGAGCCATTTGATTATCTATATGAATGGAGAATCCTAGTTACTCTGTCTCTACCTAGATTGTCACCCCTGGTCTATGCCAGATCTATGTAGAAATTTTGGAACTCATGCTGAGGTGTACAGTCGGGGACTAATAGAAAAGAACCTCACTGTAAACCTTTATTAACTTAATTTTCTTATTTTCTGTATTCTTGATGCTCTGGTATCTGGGACCTCACTGACTTTGAAGAGATTACCGCTCCCAGGTTACCTAGTTCCTAGAGCTAGCAAACACCTTGCCTGGGAGTACACCTTTTGTATGCAAACAACCAATCCAGAGGCCTCTCCCCACCCCACCCCAACCCAACCCCTCCTTGGTTAGATTCTTACACTCCAGGCCAATGTTCCCCTGCCTTAATCACCCCGGGGTAAGGCACCAGACAACTTGGGACAGCCGCTACACCCCAGAGCCTGCTGAAATTATTCAAAGCAGGGCAATCTTAAACCTGCTTATCCTGGCTTCTCCTGCTTTGTCTATTCCTTCCCACAAAAACCACAACAAAGGTTCTTGCACCTGCTTTCCTCTCATGTCCTTGGATCCCAGATTGACCCTGGTGCTTCCCCATGTGGCCCCCTGAATTGTGTGCCACATCTCCTGTTTCTAGGGAGCTGTGAGTATAAAACTTCATCCTTCACAACAGTCATTTCTGTGTCTGCTTGTCTTACCATACATGATTAAAAGAAATCCCGGGTACATATTAAAATAAAACCTCTCTCTGTTTTCTTCTGGGCCTCCACCTTAGGTTACGTATTGATTTATCTGTCTGAAGAGTTAGGACCCTCTGTTCTGGTAGGCGGTCCTCTTAGATATTCAAATTGTAAGCTGTTTAGGTACACAGAAAAAAATAGAGTAAAGGAAGTACTTTTCCTCCCTTAAATTTATATTATCATTACAATGAATCATCCTTCTCTCTAAGCATACTTTTATGTAGAAAATCAGTTCTAATTGTCACAGGCATGCTTGTCTTGGACAGAACTTAGAAGCACACGGATACATTCTTCCTCTTTTATTCCAAACACTGTGAAAACTACCATTCTTTATTATGACAGCAAGACAATGACCTCAGTTCTGTCAGAATTAAATTACTGATACTAAAATCCTCTTGTTAGGGTTTTAAGTGGAGTCTGGGACACTCCTAGACAGTGTTTGGCTAGGGGACACGAAAATGCTTGAATAATGATTTTGATATATCTCTCTAGGTGAGACTCAAGGCACAATTTTCCTCTCTCTATAAACTCATAGCTTTGCTTCTGTTTGTAATAACCTGACATTCAATCACTATAGAGTTATTGAGAATATTTACCTCCCTTTAGTCCCAGAACCTCAAGACAGGGGAGAGTTTAGGACAGCAGGATTTTATTTATTTCCCCACTTAGTGCTAGTGTAAAATAGAAAAGTGTAACCCAGCAGTCTTGGGTTCCCACACACTGAATTAGCTCTTTCTGGCTCAGGAAGAATGGGCTATTCAAGCTTGATACGCCAGGTAAGGAAACCCCATGATTGCCCTCAGGTGTATTTGTCAGGGTTTAGTCGTAAAAACAAAACTACTTCAAATATTTCAAGGAGAAAAGAATTCAGTAGTGGGACTTAAGAGATTACAGGGAAGTGCAGGAAGTTAATACTGAAGCTACAGCCACCTCATAATCCTCACACTGAAGGGTAAGAGACGCGTGTGCAGTCTGAGGTAGCTTCAGCAAGCCACGGCAACTAGTCTACCACAGCATTTCTGTAGCAAGAATACACCTATTGAGCGTCACCATTGCCTCTCATTTGTTAGCTGTACTAAACTCTGATGGGAAGGCACCATGTGAAATGTAGCTCCCAAGCTTCCAGCCCTATGACACCAGAGGAGAGTATAAAAGGCGCAGAAGTGATCCTGAGTGCTAAAACAATCTGTCCCACCATTTCATCAGGACATTATAATGCCTTATCACCCAGACACAAAAGCTGTTTCTAAAGGCCTAACAATTTCAAATGCAATCACAAAGGCCTGCCCTGTTTCAAGGGTAGGGAATATAGACTCCATCTCTGAATTTTAGGAATATGAAAGAACTTGTGCATATGCTTTCAAATGATCATGATACTATATCTATTTTTAAAAATTTAAAGTAGGCTTTGTTGTAGACTCAGGTACAGGCAATTTTCACAAAAGGTTCCATGTCCATCTGAGTAAACAGCATGTTCTCTTTTACTGTGGCACAGTTTACTATGGATTTTTCTATATGTTCTACTTTATTGTGTGATTTAGAACTGTGATAACTTTTCTCATTTTTCGCACTTTCCTAATTTTTCCCACTTGATTTCACTAGATTTAAGAGGGGTATGTTAGTTTATTTGTTTGTGTCTCCTTCTTTATTCATCTCCTCCTGTTTCTGCTCTATAAAGTAGCTGCCATGCTATTTTATGTATAGATGTTAATAACATTTTTCATTATGCATTTTGGTCCTTAGCATTATAAAGCATACTTTTCTTGGTCTCATTTTATATTTGGGGGGCTAAATTATGCCTTGTTTGAAATCAAGGTTGTGATTCCTTTTATTTATTTATCTACATTTTTGTTTGCCATCATCTGAGCTGCATCATCATGTTTCTGAATCTCCCTTTTTTGGATGTTTCCATAAACACAGATTAGAATTGCACTTTGTTTTGGTAGACAATCTGAAATTTTTCATAGGTGTGCTATCCTATTTACATTTAATTAAACTACCAGTATCTTTGCCCCAGTTCAATCATGTTATTTTATGCTATATTTATTCTGTGCCTATGTTTCTGTATATAGAAGTATATGTATGGACACACATACTTGCAGTAGGTAGAATTGTTGGGGTGGTGGGTTTTTTTGGCATTTCTTTTGGTATTTAGGAAGATTTTTAAAAGACTTTAAAAGAAAATTTTTTTACAGCAGTTGTAGGTTCATAAAAAAATTGGGAAGATAGAGATTTCTCGTATACTCCTTGCTGCCATACATGCGTAGACTCCCCCATTATGAACATCCCCCACCAGAATGGTACATTTGTTACTACTGATAGACCTACAGTGGCACATCATTACTACCCAAAGTCCATAGATTACCTTATGGTTCACCCTTGGTGTTGTACATTCTACGGGTCTGGACAAATGTATAATGATGTGTATCCACTATCACAGTATCATGCAGAATATTTTCACTGCTCTAAAAATCTTCTCTGCTCTACCTATTCATCATTCTCCTCCCCCCTCCTCCAACCACTGATCCTTTTTACTGAATCCATAGTTCTGCCTTTTCAAGAATGTCATATAGTTGGACTCATAGAGTATGTTGCTTTTCCAGATTGACTTCTTTCACTTGGTAAAAGGCATTTAAGGTTCCTCAATGTCTCTTCATGGCTTGATAGCTCTTTTTTTTTTTTTTTTTAGTAGTCCATTGTCTGGATGTACAACAGTTTATTTATCCATGCACCTATTGAAAGATATCTTGGTTCCTTCCAAGTTTTGGCAGTTTTGAATAAAGCTGTTATAAACATCTGTGTGCAGGATTTTGTGTGGAAATACAGTAAGTTTTTAACTCCTTTTGGTAAATACCATGGAGTGAGATTACTGTTTGGTATGATAAGAATATGTTTAGTTTTGTAAGAAACCACCAAATTGTCTTTCAAAGTAGTTGTAGCATTTTATGTTCCCATCAGCAATGAATAAGAGTTCCTGTTGCTCCACTTCCTGGCCAGCATTGGTGTTGTCCAAAGCCACTCTAATACAGAAATATAGACAAATGGAACAGGATAGAAAGCCCAGAGATAAATCCACACACCTATGGTCACCTAATCTATGACAAAGGAGGCCAGAATATACAATGGAGCAAAGATAGCCTCTTCAGTAAATAATTTCAGCAGGATCTCTTTTGACCCACCTCCTAGAGTAATGAGAATAAAAACAAAAATAAACAAATAGGACAATGAAACTTAAAAGCTTTTGCGAAGCAAAGGAAAACATAAACAAGATGAAAAGACAACCTTAAAATGGGAGAAAATATTTGCAAACAAAGCAATTGACAAATGATTAATCTCCAAAATATACAGACAGCTCATGCAGCCCAGTATCAAAAAAACAAAAAACCCAATCAAAGAATAGGCAGAAGATCTAAATAGGCATTTCTCCAAAGAAGACATACAGATGGCCAAGAGGCACACGAAAAGCTGCTCAACATTACTAATTATTGGATAAATGCAAATCAAAACTACAATGAGGTATCACCTCACACTGGTCAGAATGGCCATCATCAAAAAATCTACAAACAATAAATGTTGGAGAGGGTATGGAGAAAAGGGAACCCTCTTGCACCAACCCACTGTTGGTGAGAATGTAAATGGATACAGCCACTGTGGAGCACAATATGGAGATTCCTTAAAAACATAAAAATAGAACTACCATATGACCCAGCAATCCCATTACTTTGCATATACCCAGAGAAAACCATAATTCAAAAAGACACATGCACCCCACTGTTCATTGCAGCACTATTCACAATAGTCAGGACATGGAAGCAACCTAAATGTCCATCAACAGAGGAATGGATAAAGAAGATGTGGCACACATATACAATGGAATATTACTCAGCCATAAAAAGGAATGAAATTAGGTCATTTGTAGAGACGTGGATGGACCTGGAGACTTTCATACAGAGTGAAGTAAGTCAGAAAGAGAAAAACAAATACTGTATATTAATGTATATATGTGGAATCTGAAAAAATTGGTATAGATTTTATTTACAAAACAGAAATAGAGAGACAGACGTATAGAACAAATGTATGGATACCAAGGGGGAAGGGGTGGGTGGATGAATTGGGAGACTGGGATTGACATATATATATATACTATTGATACTATGTATAAAATAGATAACTAATGAGAACTTACTGTATAGCACAGGGAACTCTACCCAGTGCTCTGTGGTGACCTAAATGAGAAGGATATCCAAAAAAGAGGGGATATATGTATACATATAACTGATTCACTTTGTGGTACAGTATAAACTAACACAATATTGTAAAGCAACTATTCTCCAATAAAAATTTTTAAAAAAATTTTTATGGGCAAAAGTAACATGTTATTAGAAATTAGGACAGTGACTACCTTTTGGTAGGAAAAAAAGGTAGTAATGGGGGAGAAGGAAGGCTTCTGGGGGTGTTGGTAGTATTTTATTTCTTGATCTGGGTGCTAGTTACATGGATATGTTCACTTTGTGATCACTCACCTAGTTATATATTTGTATTTTTCCTATATAAATATATATGTATATAAAAAGTACTGTACCTTGGTTTAAAAGTTTATTTTTAAAAAGTGAGGGAAAAAAGAAATGCTGCACAAGAGCGCAATACCTGACAATGCCAAGAAAATTTGACCTGTCAGTTACCCAGAGTATTTTCCAACAGTTACACAGAACATGTATTGCCAATTCAATGAATGTTGGTCTATGTTGTGGAAAAAAACAAACAAACAACAACAAAAAAAGCCACTCTAATAGGTGTGTAGTGATATCTCATTGTTATTTTAATTTGCATTTCCCTTATGGTGTGGAACATCTTTTCATATGCTTATTTGTCATCTATGTATCTCCTTTGGTGATGTGTTTCTTAAGCTCTTTGGGCCATTATTTAATCAGGTTGTTTTCTTACTGCTGAGCTTTAAGAGTTTTGTATATTTTGTATAATGGTTCTTTATCAGCTATGTCTTTTGCAACTATTTTCTCGCAATCTGTGATTGTCTTCTCATTCTCTGACATTGTCTTTAAAGAACAGAAGTTTGAAGTTTTAATAAGTCCATCTTATCCATTGTTTCTTTCATAGATTGTGCTTGGTGTTATATTTAAAAAGTCAACACCATACCCAAGGTCATCTATGTTTTCTTCTACGTTATCGCCTAGGAGTTTTATAATTTTGCACTTTACATTTTGGTCTGTGATTCATTTTGAGTGAATTTTTGTGAAGGGTGTAATATCTGTGTCTAGATTCTGGTTTTTTTTGCATGTGGATGTCTAGTTGTTCAGCACCATTTGCTCCTTTATCAAAAATTAGTTGACTATATTTGTGTGGGTCTATTTCTAGGCTTATATTGATCTATTTGTCTATTCTTTCATTAATATCACACTGTTTTTTATTTTTGCAGCTTTATAGTAAGTCTTGCAGTTGGGTAATGTTAGTCCTCCAACCTTGTTCCTCTTCAATATTGTGTAGGCTATCCTGGATCTTTTGCCTCTTCTATAAACTTTAGAATCTGTTTATTGATACCTACAAACTTGCTGGGAGTTTGACTGGGATTGCACTGAATCTACAGATCAAATTGGAAGAAAAACATCTTGACAATATAGAGTCTTCCTATCCATAAACATGAAATATCTTTCTGTTTATTTAGTTCTTTGATTTTGTTAATCAGTTTTGTAGTTTTCCTCATATAGATTTTGTACATATTTTGTTGGACCTATACCTAAGTATTTAATATTTTGGGTGCTAATGTAAATGATACCATACATTCAATGTTAAATTCCACTCATTCATTGCTAGTATATAGGGAAGCAATTGACTTATGTGTATTAACCTTGTATCCTGCAACCTTGCTAAAATTGCTTATTAGTTCCAAGATTGTTTTTTTTTTTTTTTGGTCAGTTCTTTTGGATTTTCTCCATAGACAAGAATGTCATCTGTGAACGAAGAGTTTTATTTCTTCCTTCCAAATCTGTATACATATATTTTCCTTTTCTTATCTCATTGCTTTGGATAGAAGTTTCAGCAACATGTTGAAAAGCAGTGGTGAGAGGGCACATCCTTGTTTTGTACCTGATCTTAGTGGGAAAGCTTTCCATTTCTCACCTTTAAGTGGAATATTAGCTGTAGTTTTTTTTGTAGCTATGTTTTATCAAGTTGAGGAAATTCCTCTATATTCTAGTTTACTGAGAGTTTTTATCATGAATCGGTGCTCGATTTTGTCAGATGTTTTTCTGTATCAATATGATCATGCTATTTTTATTTTTTAGTCTGTTATTGTGATGGATTACATTATTTGATTTTTGAATGATGAACCAACTTTGCATACCTGGAATAAGTCTTACTTGATTATGGTATATAATTTTTTTTATACTTGTTGAATTCATTTGCCTAAAATTTGTTGATGATTTTTGCAACTATGTTCATGAGAGCTATTAGTCTGTAGTTTTCTTTCCTTGTAATTTTTTGTCTGTTTTGTCATTTGGATAATCCTAGCTTGTAGCATGAGTTAGGAAGTATTCCTTATGCTTCTATCCTCTAAAAGAGATTTTAGAGAACTGTTATAATTTGTTCCTTAAATATTTGATAGAATTCACCAGTGAACCCATCTGGTACTGATGCTTTCTCTACTGGAAGATTATTAACAATACGTATTTTAATTTCTTTGAAATATATAGCCCTATTTTGATTGCTTATTTCTTTTTGTATGAGTTTTAGCAGATTAGGTCTTTCAAGGATTTGGTTTAATTCATCTAGATTATCAAATCTGTGGTCATAGAGTTGTTGGTACTATTCTTTTATTATCTTTTTAATGTTCATGGGGTCCAAAGTGATGGCCCTCTTTCATTTCTGATGCTAATAATTTGTGTTCTCTCTTTTTTCCTTAGTTAGCCTTCCTAGAGATGTATTGATGTTATTTATCTTAAAGAACCAGATTTTTGTTTTGTTGATTTTTCTACTGATTTCCTACTTCCAACTTAATTGATTTCTGCTCTAATTCTTATTATTTATTTTGTTCTGCATACTTTGGATTTAATTTACTCTTCTCTTTCTAGTTTTCTCGGGTGGAAACATAGATTATTGATTTTACATCTTTCTTCTTTTCTAATAAGTACATTCAATGCTATAAATTTCCCTGTATGTAATGATTTTGCTGCATCCCACAAATTTCATAAGTTGTGTTTTAATTTAGTTCAAAATATTTTAAAATTTCTCTTGAGAATGGAGAAGCTATACAACAAGGTCAAGAACTAGGATTTGGAACTGTAATACACATCCTGTAGCATTTTAAGAATTCCATGCTTTGGTTACAGTTACCATGCTTACAATGCCATACAAACCTTCTCCAGCAGCTAATCTTTTCCATTTTAACACGACTTTCAGATTGTGTCAGTTTCTAAACTTGTCCTCAAATTTTAAAGATACTCCTTAAGTCCTTTCTGTAGCATCTATACTACATATTGATTACCAACTTTCTGATGATTGGAGTTAAAAACTACATATCATACTAAACTAAAAGTTCATTGAGGGGCTTCTGCTATAATGTTAAAAACTGGAAAAAGCATCGCTTCCAATATAACAATAAGAAAACCCCCCAAAATTCATAAAATTGCCAGCACTTTGACAAAGTTATAACTTTTCTTCAACCAACCAGAGAACTGAGTTTCATAGGGTAACCAACAACCTGAAAACTAAGAAAATATAGGTGGCTCTGTTAAAACATGGGAAAGTGAGTTTACCTGGGATAGAGCAAGGGAGGAAAATGGGACTACCAAACAAGTGGGTAAGAAGAAATTACCTAAATTTTTAATGAATTGCTAAAGGCTAACTGTGGGCTAGTGTAAGAGTATAGAACAGGGGTTGGAAAACTTATTTTAATAGGTCAAATAGTAAATATTTTAGGCTTTGTGGGCCATAAGATAACTCTTGCAACTACTGAACTCTGTGTTTATAGTGCAAAAGCAACCGTAAACATTATGCAAATGATTGGGTGTGGCTGCATTCCATTGAAACTTTATTTAAAAAAACAGATGACTAGCCCACAAACCATAGTTTTCTGTGCCCTAATGTAGAATACCTGAAAATGACAGACACAAAGGCAGTTTGTATCCACTTCCAGACTCTTTTCCATGGACCTCTCTGGTTTCTCATGATATAGACTGAGAGCAGGGCAGTAGACCAGAAAGAGGGCCCTGGCAATGCAGGACTGAGGTAGGGGAACAGCAGTGGGGGATCCCTGGATCCTTTTTTCTGTCTTTTCTATGGTACAAAAACTTTAAGCCTCTGGGGAAGTGGCAGCAAATACTGTCTTTCTCAGACATAACTGAAGACCCATTGGAAGGGAAGGGAAGGGAACAGAAAAAAAACCCTTCAACGTCTGAGGGAAGGAAAGGAATTTCCCTTGGCCCAGACCATTAGAGGTCAACTACAGCTGGCCAAGGGGCAGAATCACTGAAAAATCTCTTTCTGTGAGACACAAGAGAGAGGTCTTGCCTAAGACTGAAGATAAAGGAAGAAATAGAGAATATTCCCACCCTCCACCACCAGGCTTGCTAGCACTGAATAACAAGTAACAGCAGTCTACCACTGGGCGCAGGGCAAGAAGATAAAGAGAGACCTCCTTTGAGGTTACATTCACAGAAGATTAAACTTGAGACTGAAAATGGAATATTGAAAAATATTCTTTGGAAACTCAACCCCCACCTTAAGTACAGGTAATTCTAGAGGAATCTGTAGTCAATAGTGTGCAGAAGGTAAAAACATTGAGCTAGCAAAACCCAAACCCTACTCAACTTTTGACTAGATTGACACAATTCCCCATATTAAATGTATAGTAGAAAAAGAGGCATGCCCAATCCAGGCATATATCTATATCTATATATATATGTCTATATCTATATCTATATCTATACCTATACCTATATCTATCTCAGTCTTTACTGTCCTACACGTGATATCCAGCTTTTAACCATAAATGATGAGATTCACAAAAATTCAAGAGAAAACAACTTTCTACCAAGAGACAATGCAATCTGCAGAACCCAGATGTTGGAGCTAATAGGCATGGTATTAAAAAGAGAAAACTATGAGTTATGTGTTAAAGGTTCTAGTGTAAAAGAAGAATAACATACAAGAACACATGGAAAATTTTAGCAGAGAAATTGAAACCATAAGAAAGTATGAAATGGAAATGCCAGAAATAAAGATATAGTCATAAGATAAAGATCACTCAAAATAAATATTCAAACGAAACACAAAGAAAGAGGGGAAAAAACCCAATACATCCAAGAGCTGTGGGACAATGTCAAATAGTCTAATATATGAGCAATTGGAATTCCAAAATGAGAAAAGAGAATGGGGAGAAGATATATTTGAAAATATAATGGCAGAGCATTCCCCTCAAACAATGAAAGATTTTAAACCATAGATTTGGAAAACTCATAGAAGACCCAGTAGGATAAATACTAAAAAGAAAGGAAGGAAGAAAGGAGGGAAGATGAGGGAGGGAGGGAAGTATGTAGGAGGGAGGAAGAAAACACCTAGACACATCAATACCAACGATCGAGATAAAATCTAGAAGGCAGCCCAGTGGAAAAAAAGATACACATGGAGGAACAAAGGTGAGAGTTACAACAGACTTCTTATTAGAAGCTATCTAAGTCTGAAGATGATAGAGGGGCATCTTTATAGCACTGAAAGAGAAAAAAATGGTCACCTCAGAAATCAGGGCCCAGTTAATCTATCACTGAAAAATGAAAGAGAAATAAAGAATTTATGGACAAGGGAAAAAAAGAATTCATTATCAGCAAACTTTCACTACAAGAAATGTTAAAAGAGTATTTTAGGTAGAAGGAATGTTATTAGACAGAAACTTGGATCTATACAAGAAAAAAAAATGTTGGAAATGGTAAAAATGACAGTAAATATACAATTTACTTTTCTTATTTTGATAACACTAAAAGATAATTGACTAAAGAAGAAGTAATGTGTTATGTATACACAACGTATAAATGTTTATTGAAATCATTTTATTTATTTATTTATTTAAACAAAATTCACATTTTATTTAGGTTGAAATAAGCTATAAAAAATTGATTTTCTTCACCAAAAATAACAGCAATATTTTATGTATTATTCCTAGATAAACCACAAAACACTTATATTTGCAGGTTTTCTAGGTTTTGCTTGTAAATCAAGATGAGGCAGTAGATACGGTCATGGAAAATGACAGAAGGAAACAGAGAAATCAGTTGTCAGTATCCATGGCCTCTGATCCTGTCTTGACCATAAGATAGACGTGTTCAACATATACCTGTCAAAAAGCTTATGAAGATGTAGGCTCAATAAAGGAATGTAAACAGCAACAACCACATGTGGAACAACAATGGCAGGGTCTTCCATTCAAACTTTGACTATAACTTGCTCCTTTAACCTCATTTGATAAAGACAAAATCTACACTGAAATCCTTGTTTGGCGAGCTCACATGTTTCTATTACAGTCTGATAATTTTCTTAACTGTCCCTTACAGATTTTTAACAGCATACTTAAAACTTCTACTATGCAAAGGTCAGTCATGAGCTTCATTGTAATGTTTTATAAAATGTATTCCTTCCTCCCATACCTCCTCAAAATGTATTTCTTCAAAGAACTGATAACTCAATACCTGACAATTAGATCCACTGTGATATAACTTATGTCTAAAGTGACTTAACTAATACAATTCCAAAGTGCCATTAGCAGAGATCACACAGAATGTAACATGGTACTTCCAGTGCTATCTTCTGGAAGAACAGTTAGGTCTCCAAAGCATGGGACTTCAAACAGGCCATTTAAACAGGCAGATTATCAATGACTAACGTACTCAAGGGGAGGCCTACAGGTCAAGATATTCAGTGACTAAGTGGCCTACGTACACCTTGCAAGTTTTCTGTAAGATATTTTCAAATTTCTTACAGATTTTTTCAAATATCAAATGTAAGAGAAAGCCTATTTTAAAAGTCTCTTAGGTATTTTCAATGGTTTCTGAATTATCTGTAGGAAGCTCTGACTTGATGTATGTATCCACCACTAAATCCAAATCGTGTTTTATATCAAAATTTATGTTAAGCAAAGCCAAGTTACCTGAACTTTGGTCTGTCAAAGTGTTCCTCGGGTATGCTTTGAAACGTTTTCACCCATTTTCATAGCATTCATTCTCAACCTTCATCACAGGAAGAATGCATAGGACCTTCAGCAATGCATAAACATTAGGAAAAAACTTGATGTCTGGCAGATGAAGCGCTTCATAAATAGTGGATGGAAGTTCTATATCTTTCCCTTTGTGTTTCCACTTGATTCTCCAACAATGCAGCTCAGCAGACAGCGTGTCAGGATTATGTAAATCACTTCTGTACATGTCAGCGTGATGCTCCTCTGATGTATTGAATCTGAGCTGTCCCATGACTGAGGGTACCAGAGATAAGCATTTAAGAGCTTTGACGTGCTGTTCTGAGAATATTTCTTTCAGTTTCTGAATAATGTGTTCCACTGTTGGAACACTTAGAGTTTCTTCATAGTAACTCTCAGAGGTTAGCTGAGATTCCAGGTTACTGTGCTGAGCTCTGCGAAATTTCCCTGGGAGTTTCTTCTGAATATCAAGTTTGGTTGCCAAATTTGTGGCTTCCTCAAACCAAAACTCATGATAAACTTCGATATTTTCCATCACTTCATTTAGTGAATGCAGCACTACAGTCAAACTACTGGCTGCAAAGAAGACATCAGAGGTTTGCCCCTGAAGATTTTTCCCAAAGGCTCTTGTGAAAGATAGAACATTTTTAAGAACAACAATGGTAATGATGAAATCAAAATCTGTTACCGCACTACAGAGTACAAATGCTCGGCCAGCTATACAGTTATTCCATTTAACATTTGTGTCACTCTTTATACCATCTAAACATAAAACCAGTGCTTGTACGAGGTCCACTGAGATTTCAAAAGCATCATGCCTGCCTGTCCACTGAGAATGGCAAATTTCCTTCAGTTCTCTGTCCCTTTCTGCATTGTTCTGAAAGAGGACAGAAATTACATTGTCAAGTTCTACAAGCAATTGTGGTGATCGATGGAAGAAAGAACAAACTTCCCCAATTGTTTCTAATGTGACAGATACTCCCATAACAGGCACTGATTTTGCCAACCACATATTTAAGGTACAGGAAGAGCACAGTGTGTAGATAGCTTGGGGGTATTTCTCTAAAGTCTAGAAGCAACAGCTATCTTTGGAAACAAATCCACTGGACACAATGTAAGCCTGGCCACGACAGTACTCCATGTTTAATCCCCACTTCTCAGTTATCGTAGTGTGAAATTTCACAGCCAAATTTTCTGCATCAGCTGCATAAGGCAGGAAGCCCACAAATTCCTCTCTCAGGTTGTGAGCTTCGTCAACAAACCTCACCAACACAGGCAGGTGCTCTTCCCTTGCTATGTCCACCACATCGTCAGTGATGATGGAAAAGAAGTGAGAGCCTCTCACTTCCCTGAGGGTTTCTTCATGAGTGCAGCCCTCCCTGATCTCTAGCATCCGTTTCTGCTGTGTTTTCAAACAGAACAGTGTGTTAGCTGCTGTTGTCTCAAAGCGCTTTATCAGAACCTCTTCACCAGAATGGATCCCGCACTCCAGCAGTGCTTGAAAGTTATCAGCAGTGAATAGACCTTCGGGGATTTCATAAGCTTCATGTCCATCCAGACATGAAGACATGTTTTCCCATAAGAATCAATATTTCAAATAAAGATTTTAAGTATTCTTTGTTTTCCTTCTCTTCAAGGGTTAAAGGTACAATGTCTTCATCCTTCTCTTCACCCCCTTCTTCTGCACTGGGGCTCTGAGCATTGCTGTTGTTTATTTCCTTATGTTTTGGTTCCTGTGTAGAAGTTTCATCAGGTTTTTTTTTCTCTGTTTCAGGGTCCTGATTTCAGCCTCACTCAATGCTTTTATTCGTTTTCTGTGTCTACTGTGTGGATTATTCAAATGGCTGGTGAGATCAAATATTGCTGGGATTGCATTATCTAGAAGAACTGTCTTTTAAGGGCTAGTTCTACAGATCAAAGAAGTCTCAAAGTGTATGGCACACAATCGATAATGTTTATGTAGTTGATCAGGTATTTTATCTTCTAAGTCTGCTCTCCTGCACTTCTCCACTTCTGGCATCTGGCTGGATCACGCGGGAACCTGAAAAAGGCCAGGTCCGACTGCATGCTCTTCCGCGCGCAGCTGGGGATCCGCGCAGAGGTTCGGCACCGCCGTCTGCCCGCCGGCCGGGACAGCCCTCCCC
>NW_020175528.1:11036252-11333113 GCF_003031525.2 Neophocaena asiaeorientalis asiaeorientalis
GAGGGGCGGGCCGAAATCATTTTAATATTTGATTATTGAGTAAGCCTGTCAAGGTTTGCTGTGACTCAAGACTGCTATTTATCATATCTCTTATTCAACTACCCACCAATCATCCAACAAAAAAACTCCAGAGGTTTTAACATTAAAAACAGATTATCTCTAAAATTCAGTTTAAATTCTATCTAAAATTTTTGTCTAAAAGGGAACTTATTGTGTGAACATTTATGTATGATTTTCATTGTGGTTCAATTTCCAAGGAGGATTTACTGATTTTCCCACTCTGATATCCTTTGTGCTTTAGAGAAGAAAGAGCTGAATTGCCCAGTTTGATACATTGCAGCTTTCCCCATTTGTTTATACCAGACATTTTTCCAACAGCATTCTCTAAATTTATGATATCATTTGTCTACTGTCTTCCCATGGCATCTAAATTGCAGTTCTGCTTTTTGTAAAATCAGATTTTGTGTGTGTTGTGTGTGTGTGTGAGAGACAGGGAGGGAGAAAGAGAGAGTGAAAGAGGGAGGGAAATTGGAGGAGAGAGAGAAAAGACTAGAGAGAGGAGAGGAAAAGTCTTTCATTACAGCAGAAAAAACTATTTTATTATATAATTTTTCTTGTTTTGGGTAGAAACTGATTTGTAAAAAAAGTTCATATTTTTATATGCATGTTCATCCATCTTTTTTCTGTGTGTATAAATGGACTATGATGCTTTGAGGTTAAAGCAAACATTTAACTCAGTTTTCATATGTTTCTGTGTTAGGCTGTGGGCAAAAGAAGTCTGCCGCAAAAATTTTGTGGTGCTTAGTAAATATAAATTTGATACAGCCAGGAGTGATGTAATGTGGTACGTCAGAAACCCCATTCATCTTAAGACCCCAACTGCTTCAACAGAAGTCAGCACTTCTCACACTTTCTACTCATCCCACCAGCCTCCACAGACTTGTAACCTACAATGATCTCCATCAAAATAGAAAAATAGAAGATGTTTTAAAAACGATTTCTTTTAGAGAAATAGAGTGCCCACTGTCACAACTAAACAGTGTCTGGAGGACTGTTGTTCATTGTGCTTTTTGGTATATAACCTTTAAAAATTGTGAATTATTGTACAATTGTATAATTTATATAATATTATACATTACATATACACATATGTATATATGTACACACACACACACTATAGAGGGAGCTGCATAAAATAAAAAAGATATAATGAGATTACTGAAACAGTGCTGGGGTTCTCATTAGGCGAATGACTTAGCTCACCTCATTCACACTCCAAAGATTTCTGTTGCCTCCACCAGGTAATGGATCTAAACTTTACATCTTTCCTTCTCTCTACTAGAAAAAATCCTTTCCCACACATTTTGACCACAGACTCCTAGTGTGAGAAGTAATAATGAAAACTTAAAAGGTTATCTAAAGTCATTTGTGACCAAGTTTACAGTTGCTCTATTCTCTACATTTCAGTTGTTATTAAATGGTGACTGTATTTGTACAATATAGCCATTATTTATTTTAATAAATATCAAATGTTCTTTCTAAAATATATTTCTAAAAGGTAAGTAGAACAAATAATAATTTAGTAGATTGTCTCACAAAATTTAATCTGCCTTCCGTAACAAACAGATATTTTCATGAGTCTCAGGAAAGACCCAAGGACACCTAATAGGTATTATACATTTTTGTTTCTAAATAAATCTTTTATTGAAAATATCAGAGAGAGAGAGAGAGAGAAGAATCACAAATTATAAGTCTGGTCCCATGTAATCAATACTCAGATCAAGAAATAGAGCACTAATCAAGTGTCCCCGAAGTCCCACTTTTCTCCGTCTTAGTGATTATTGCCACCAAGTTAACTATTATCCTTATTTCTATTACCACCAATTTATTTTTACAAATGTTTGACCTTTCTATAAATGGAATCATACAGTATATACCTTTCTGTGCCTGGCTTCTTTAGTCCATCACCTTGTTTATGAGATTGATTCATACTCTTTTGTGTAGAAACAGTTTATTTTTCATTGCAGCATAGTATTCCATTGTATGAATATTTCACCATTTATTCATCCATTCAACTATTGATGCTATCAATCAATCAATAATCTATTCTTACCATCCTGGACAGGATTTGAAGTGCAATGTCAAATACAAATGCTGATAGTGGGCAATCTTTGCTCATCCATTCCCAAAGTTAGGGGTACGTTTTCAATATTTCACACTTAAGTATCATTTTTGTGATAGTTTTTTTTAAATAAATATTCTTTGTCAGTTTAAGGTAATTCCCTTCTTTTATTGGTTTGCATTTTTCAGTAAATATTTTTTTGTTACAGAAAATCCTTTTATTCCCAGTATGCATAGAGGGTTATTTTTTTCCTGCTGTGGTCTTACATTTTATCAAAAAATTTTTACATCTATTGAGACCTATAGTGATGTTCCCTGTTTCATTTTTGATATATGTTATTTGTGACTTCTCTGCTTTTCATTGTTTAGTCTTACTAGGAGACCAATATCAATTCATTGGTCTTTCCAAGTAATCAACTTATTGATTTTTCTCTTGCATGTATGTTTCTTATTTATCTTTGACCTTTTATTGTTTATTATTTTTATTACTACTAATTTTACTCTTATCTTTATTTTTTCTTCTTTATTCTTTCTTGGGTTTAATTTGGTATCTTTTCTTATTTCTTGAGATGAATACCTAAACAATTGATATTCAGGCTTTTTGCTTTCCTAAGATATGAATTTAAGTTATAGATTTCCCTCTAAGCACAGTGATAGCTAAATTACATGTCTCAAAATATATTTCAGTTATTATTCAGTTCAAGTATTTTACTATACATTATAATCTCATCTTCAACTCATTAGTTATGTAGAAGCATGTTGCTTAATTTCTAGATGTTTGAGGATTTTTTTTATCTTTTAGTTATTGATTTCTACCTTTATTCCACTAAGATCAAATAATACATTTAAATTGTTGGAGTCCTTTTAAATTTGTTGAGTTTGGCTTTTTGGCCACAGATATGGTCTATTTTTGTAAATGTTCCATATATACTAGCCAAAACTGTGTATGCTGTCATTTTTTGGTGCATTTTAACAAAACAATGTTTCTACTTTGCTAACGGTGCTATTCAGATTATCTATAGCCTTACTAATTTTCTGGTTGTTTGTTTTATCAATTATCCAAAAGATGTGTGAAATTCTGCCTCTCTGATTGTGGATTTGTATATTCCTCATTTTAAACCTATCAGTTTTACTTTACGTATTGTGAAGCTGTATTAGTAGGTCTATAAAAAAGAATTTTTATATCTTTCTAGTGGATGGACCCTTTTATTATTATTAAAGATTTCTTTCATTTCTAGGAATGTTTCTTGCCTTAAAGTAGATCTTATGTGACGTTAGTATAGCAAAATCAGTTTTCTCTTGGTATGTGTTTGTATAGTATATCTTTCTGAGTCCTTTTATATATAAGATGTGTTTCTTTCTCATAAGAAGCATATAATTAGGTTGTCTTAAAAATATTTTAATCATTTGACAATCTTTACCTTTTAACTAGAATATTCAGACCGTTTATATTTTAATTTAGCTGCTGATACATTTGGGTTTATATCCACTATATTATTAATAGTTGTTTTATTTGTCTCACTTGTTTTATGTTCCTTTGGTCCAATCTTTGCCAAGATGCCAGGCCTTTTTGCCCTGTGTCAGTCAGTCATTGCCTTTGACTTCCTCTTGGGGTCAGAAGCATAACCTCCAGGGGAAGCTGGTTCCCTTTTGGTTAAGGACAATTCTTCAGATAAGGGAAGCTGTGAGCCATTAGCAGCAAACACTCAGAACAGCTGGAGTGCAGGTACGCTGGCCAGCTAGAGGGGATCTGGGCAGGGCACCATCAGTATTGTTTACTCTACTAATTTTACTTAATATTCCTCTTTTTTCCATTTTCACACCTGAGGGCTATATATTCTTCTACTTTTAGTACTTTTAGTGATTCCTATAAAGATTGCAAGATAGTTCCTTGACTTATTCAGGTCTAATATTGTTTTGTCCAACATAGTAGCCACTACATGTGGCTCCTGAGCACTTATAGTGTGGTTTGAGTTGAGATTTGCTGTAAGTATACAATACTGAATATTGAAGGTTTAGTACAAAAAAGAATGTAAAATATCTCATTAATATTTTAAAAATTGATGATATGTTGAAATTTTCATAATTTTGGTTAGATAAAATACATCAAAATTGATGTTAACAATTTCATTTTACTTTTTCTAATGTGACTACTAGAAAATTTTAAATTATGTAAGTGGCTTGCATTATATTTCAATGGGACTACTCTGTTTGATACAAATTGGTGCTTTTTCTACTTCCCAAGCAATACTACAATGTTAAAATCCTTTTTACTCATTCTCACACTTGTTATTGTTGCGCTACACGTTTTTTTTTTTTTTTTTGGCGGTACGCGGGCCTCTCACTGTTGTGGCCTCTCCCGTTGCGGAGCACAGGCTCCGGACGCGCAGGCTCAGCGGCCATGGCTCACGGGCCCAGCCGCTTCGCGGCACGTGGGATCTTCCCGGACCGGGGCACGAACCCGTGTCCCCTGCATCGGCAAGCGGACTCTCAACCTCTGCGTCCCCAGGGAAGCCCTTTTTTTTTTTTTAAGTAGAATGCACAAAGCAAAATAAGGAATGTTTACTAAATTGCATTTAAGGTAAAAATTCACTGGTTATGGAAACAGCAATAAGGATCATAAAATATCATTGCTATTTTTTTTTAAGATATGGAGGAACTTTATTTTTTAATTAATTAATTTTTTTTTTTTTAGGCTGTGTCATGCAGCTTGTGGGATCTTAGTTCCCCAACCAGGGATGGAATCCTGGCCCTTAGCAGTGAAAGCGTGGAGTCCTAACCACTGGACTGCAAGGGAATTCCCTCATTACTATTTTATATATGGTCAATATTTATTTATATTTGCCCTCATTTTTATTTATCTTTCCATTGGTCTCCATTCCTGCTGTATTTCCTTATTCCTTCTAGGATGATTTTTCTTCTGCCTGAAGAATTCTCTTTAGTATTTACTTTATTTCGGTTTTGTTGTTGACAAACTCAGTTTTGGTTTGTTTGGAAATAGTTTTTCTCTCTCTCTCTTAAATCAGATATCGAAAAACTCGTATCTTTTATTTCTTTTTACCTCCATGCATTTGGGAGAAGAAGAAAGTGTCAATTAACCTCTTGTGGCCTAACAGGCTCATGAACTTTTATACATTTTAGAATACGGTGATGTCAGTTTAATACCATTCCCTGGACAACAAGTTATGAAATAAGCCAATCAGAATTACAAACACTTTAGAGGTTAAAGGTTACTTTTTATAATCTATAACCATTGCTGAAGTTCATCTATTGTAAAAAGTTTCTTTATTAGAACTAAATTTAACATGGACATTATGATGCAAAATAATAACTGCTTTTCTATAGCTGCAGTGAGAGAGGATACATCTTTCTTTTTAAACCTTTCTGGTATTTCTTCACAAACATTAGAAAGGTCTAAAGGTCTGCAGTTTCAAGGCTAAGTGCTCTCATTTCACTAATTAGCACTAAGATATCAAAGCTAACCTGAGGGAAAAAAAACTGACAACAAGGAAAGGGAAAACAACTGTCATAACCAGGAGAAGATGGAGCATGTAATTAGATCAGAAATATGACATAATCAGGGCCAGTGAAACATGAGGATAAGCCTTCTGTCAGTAATCTGGGAAAAGTTTCTCTTCAGAGTATTCTTATCTCCTCTTAAAATTGTCATGTTTGCATACAGCATTTGTGACTACCCTGGATATCTTGCTAAGCTGACACTGATGATTTCCTTGTGGAAAGGTGCAAAATACCTGGGTCCTTGATAACACTGTTGAAGTGCTTAATCAACCAAGCATGAAGACTGTCCTACTTACTAAGTAAGCAAAAGGTGAAAAAAAAGATGCCCTTATTCTTTAAAGCTGACTTAAGGGGCTTCTGTTACCAGCCCAAATATCCAATGAAATGACATCATAAGGGAGTAAACCCAGTGAAACTATTGGCAAAGGAAACGAGACAACACTTGAATAAATCAGGCCCTACTCTTCCCTCAGCAAGGGTTCAGTGTGCACTGAGGTAATTTACAGTTCGTGCTGAAAGCCATACTGTTTTTGGGATTGCACTGGATTAACATCATCTTGCCTTGTGAACTAATATGTAAGTTTGGATTCTCGTTGAGAATGTGTAATTTCTGGTTTGATTTGAACTAAGGTGATGCTTTAATTTGCTTAAAAAGAATAGCTAACTTTTACTACCTGCAGCACTTGAATGGTACTTTGTTTTCTGGGCGTTGAATCAGATTATTTTTTCTCCAGTTTTTATTGCTTGTATAGGATTACAGATTTGTTTTCAAATTGATACTTTATGAATTCGGTTTCTTGTTAACGTTTGCCAAATCTCCTCCAGTAGCGTATTGGCCCAAAAAATTTCAACCTTTAAAGACATAGGGTCAAAACTCCCAGAAAACACTAAATGAATTATAGTGTGGTATGAAATAAATAGTTAATATACACTAATTTTTGAGATTCTAAAAGTTGAGGATTTGGGGCTCCAGGTCATAATGTATCAGCTACTGTCAGTGTTTCAGTTAGATGCATGTTTCAAAGACAGATAAATAAAGGGAACTCCTCTGAGCATATAAAACTATGTTCTAGGATTTTATAATTCACTTCTATGTGTCTCCATCATGATGGTGTTTTCTGTTCTGGTCCTGAATCTCCAGAAAAATGTCACTGGAGAAAATTCAGAATGGGGTGCAAGGGTGCCCCTTCCTACATCCTGTAGCCCCTGTGTCTAGTTCTCCCCATTGTCTCAGTTCCAGATATTTCCTGGCATAGCTGATACTTTCTCCTCATTTTTTTCCCCCTATAGCAACAACCCTCTGTCCCTTGGGGGTTTATGATCTATTGAGGGAATCTTATGAAAATCATGAGATGCATATACAAAAATCTTGCTGTATAAATTCAGAGACACCCAGTTATAAGCCCCTATTACAAGACTATAGCCGAGTTTCTGATATGATGTACAAATTTATGTCAATTAGAACTTACTGTAAATTAAATAAATCATCTATGCATTTAGTAAATATTTAGTGAGGACCTACATATACTGCTCTTGGTGCTAGAAATATCATGAGGAAGAAAAACTCCCTGCCCTCATAGGGCTTATATCCTAGTGAGAAGAGAGACAGATAACTATAAGCAGATAAAACAAAAGAATGTATAATATAAAATTAGGTAAATGTAATGAAGAAATAACAAAGTATGGTAAGAGGGTAAAGAGTGACAGCATGCTATGAAGAAAACTACATCAAAATAAAACAAATGCAAAAATTTGCATTTCTTTAATGATTTTTAAACTATTTTTTCTAAACCTTTGTTATAATTTCTTTATATCAATAATATTGGGAATATAAGATGTAGGAATCATAAAATCTTTCATTAAAGTTCTTTCTATGGTTACTTAAATAAATTGATTTAAAAGAAAGAAATGATGGGTAAAATTAATATGCCTTCTTTGGAAAATCAGAAGTAACCAAAAAAGAATTTTTGCTAGATTTTATTCAGTAAAACTTCATGGAAAATTCAGTGAGCTCTTGCTAAAATCTTCTTAGCTTACTGTACTTCTGGCTTCTGTAAAGTTAGAGATCATCTAAAAGCTGGAAGACACTCGGTTTCCACAAATGAAACCAAATGGAAATGGTGGTAGAAGCATATTATCCTCCCACAGACCTTCTGAGAAAGGCAATGAAGTTAGGTTTTATTTAATGCAGATGTACTATCACTAATTTTCTGTCTGAAGACGTACTTGACAGTGGTCTTACATCCATATATACACAGACGTATAACATTAACATATTTAACCCAGCTGACCACAGAACACTTGTGTAGCCTTTAGAAGTGGCAGAAATACTGAGGAAATTCATAGTCAATTCTTCCATAGTAAAAAAAAAATCTCCATTGCTCTTTTGGCCACAGAGGAAGGATTTGCAAGCACACTTGTCTGCAATTTCAGGCAGTGGAATATGCTCTCTTATTATTGCACAGTCTGAAATGCGACAAAATATTTCACCTTTTCATGCCATGCCAGTTGGAAAAGTTTTTTTAATGGGAAAACCACCGCCTAAGTCATTGCCAAAAGTGATGCAAATGAACTCTAAAGGATTCTGCAGGGTGACTGGAGCTTCTGGTTACTAAAGTAAATGGAGATAGACCTGACCCTAGTTTTACTTTATCAATTAATCTAAGGGAAGGATTTCCTTTTTTATTCATGGCAAGGAGTATATGCTTTTAGAACCCATGGTGCATTTTTGAGGATGTCCTCAATGGTGGTCAACTTTTTCCCTTTGAAAGAACACACTTTTTTTTTTTTTTTTAAAGAGACAATAAAAAATCATGGGCAGGGCTTCCCTGGTGGCACAGTGGTTGAGAGTCCGCCTGCCGATGCAGGGGACGCGGGTTCGTGCCCCGGTCCGGGAAGATCCCACATGCGGTGGAGCGGCTGGGCCTGTGAGCCATGGCCGCTGAGCCTGCGCGTCCGCAGCCTGTGCTCCGCAACGGGAGAGGCCACAGCAGTGAGAGGCCCGCGTACCGCAAAAAAAAAAAAAAATCATTGGCAGCTAGCTGATTTTGTGAAGGAGGATGGATGATCAGGTTGGGCCACTTTTTTTCTTTTATAAAAACCAGAAGAGATTGTAAAATAAAGAGACTGATTCTCTAGTGTAGCTGGGGCTGCTGTTACCAGGAAAGAGCTGCTGCAGTATTTCAAACAATGTGAGCATTATTAGAAGAGTCCCTGAGGGAAATCTTTGAAAGATGACATTTAGTGGAGTGCAAACATTTCAATATACATCATAATCACCCCTCAGGTAAAAAGGATAACGTGGAATAAAGTAAATTTAGCATGGCACCATGGGGAAAAAGGTGAGAATAGAGGCAATATTCCTGACCAGAGTGTTAAGAAAAGCATGCCTTAGATTTTGCCCTTGAAGAATGTGTAAGATTTAGATGTACAGAAAAGGACGTGTATTCCATCCCATGGATGGAAAAAGAAGCAGAGAAATGCAAGGGACATGTGTTAGATAGGGAGTAGGTCAATTTGACTGAAGTAATGTTTTCATGTAGGAAAGAAGCAGGCAAAAAGTGTCATTAGGTATATTGTGTTAAATTTGGACTTGGGTGCCAGGCTCTCAAGGAGTTCTGACTGATATTATGGTCAATGGAGAGTCACTAAAGATTTCTGAGTAGAATCACAGTGTAGAGAAAGTAGGATATTAAGAAGATCCATCTGGTAGTGGAATGGATTGGAGGAGGAGACTGGAGAGGAGGAGGCCAGGTGTGGACTTTAATGGCAGAAGAGATGTGATGTGATAAAAATCTCCCTTGTGATGGCTATCATGTGCTGTTAAGTGGGAAAACATGACGAAAATACACATTTCTCACCCGCAAAGTGTCAGAACATTCAACTGAAGCATGTATTTTAGAATAATGTATCAGGAAATATAAATTCAGTAAATTTTCCTATAATTTTTAGTGAGAATACCTTAATTATGCTGTCAGGCAATCACAGCAGAGATTTAAAAAATCTTGGTATGCTCCAAATATTCTTTGTAAAAAAAAAAAAAAAATTAAAAATTTCACATTGCACTTTATTATTTTTTATCAAATACTAAAGATGGTTTCTTAACTAGTACTTATTAACAGTTGCAAGGCATCATGCTCAAAGTTGTGAAGGAGAAAAGGTGAAACATAATTAGAAATTGCCTTTAGGGAACTGACTGTCTAGAAGCGGAGGTGACCAGGAGAATGCATGAGCTAAGGTGCTGAGTTCCAGCTAGAAAGAAAATGCTAAACAGGCAGAAGAGATCATATGAAGCTATTTAGCGAAGATTTGTTGGGGAAATGGCCCTTGAGCTTGGCCTGGGGAAATGTGTGAGACTGGCCATGAAGGTCTGGAGAGAGGAAGAATATTGCTTTGCATTATTCTTTTTATTTACTGTTTGTTGAAAGATACAAAAATCCTGGGAATATTTTGGCAGGGGAAAAAAACACCTTTTTTGGCTGTACAAATATGTCATTCTGTTTCATTACCTCGGGAATATTGCTTTAAGATAAAAATTTTAGTATAGTTTGTACTGCTAAGAAAAGGAATTAAAGGTCTTTTAAAATATAAAAGATAAATGAAATAATATGTCTCCTAAAGTGGTAACAAAGCATAGAGGTTAAAATCATGAACCCTGGAGGCAAATGGCCGGGGTTCAAATCCTAGCTCTAACCCTTACCAGCTGTGTGACTTTGAGTAAATGATTGAATTTCTTATGTCTGTCTTAGTTTCCCTATCTATAAAAAGGGGGCTAGAGTAATGTTTACCTTGTAAAATATTTTGAGATTAAATTACACACACACACACACACACACACACACACACACACACACATATATAAGGGGCTGGGATTTGATTATATAGGGGCTGGAATTTTATTTTACCCTACTTAAAAGCTAATAAATTACACTGTTATTTTTTTCCTGGATGTTGGCAAAACATATCAAACTCCCGGGTCAGAGACAAAGGACTTCACTACTGATGGTCAGCAAGCAGCATGAGTATCAGGTTTATATGCAGAGGATCCAGGTAGACATTATGCACACAGTGGGTTTATGTTGTAGCCAGGGAACACTAAGCTTGGGAAATCCACCTGTTTCATAGCAGCTAGTAAGTGAGCCTGCTCTTGGTCCTAATGGGAGACATTATCTCATTCCTCAGTGTTACTTGCTGCAAATACAACCCTGAGAAATGGCTTGGGTAATGGGCTATTAAGGCCTTGCGTTACTGGCATACCTAGCAAGGCATATAGGGGCATGAGATACTCGTGAAGGACCATCTCCCTCAACTGTGTAAACACTTAAGAACAGTGCTGTGCACATATTAAAGACTCTTGATAACGAACGAGGACCTACCGTAAAGCACAGGGATCTATATCTATATATATCTATATACCTATGTCTATATATATATATGAATCATTTTTCTGTACACCTGAAACTAACACAACATTGTAAGTCAACTATTTCAATTAAAAAAATAAATTAAAAAGGACTCAGTGAATATACACTATTATCTTTACTGCAGAATAGTCTATGTGGTCTAAAATGTAGTTCTTTGAAAGCCCAACTATTGTGAAATAAACTTTAACTTAAGGTTTGAGTATTGCAATATTTACTAGATATTCAGGTAAAAAGAATTACAGAGACTCTACTCAGTGACCCGTGGTGACCTAAATGCGAAGGAAATCTAAAAAAGAGTGGATATACATATACGTATAACTGATTTCACTTTGCTGGACAGCAGAAACTAACACAACATTGTAAAGCAACTATACTCCAATAAAAAAAAAAGAATTACAGAGAAACGTGTTTATATTAACAGATATTTCTCAGAAATATACTTGGAGAAATTTGAAATTTTGTTTTGGATCAGTAGCCCTTAACTGCTTTGGGTCCATTAGTCATTTTGACAGATATGTTTAAACACTCTGTCAATATTTTATTAATTAACCCAAAGTATAACAATTAGAATGTAAAAATGATCCTAATTAATGTTACGATAGCTTTCCGTGAGGGAGCCAGAGGCTGTTACCACCTTTTATGCACAACAAGTTATGTCTGGGGCTTTTTCTTTTGATTATTATGATACTTAGGGCTTTAGATTTTTGGACCATTTCACAAATGTTTGTACATATGTAGATATGGAAAATCATCAGGGAAAAATTAAAACAATTTTTTTTGACTACAATAGGACAAAGGCATATTTCGAACAAATATTTGGAAAGAAAAAGAAAGTCAAGGATCATTCAGGAAAGATGAAAGACAGGAAAAAAATAGCAAGTATATATAATATTGGTAAAGGAGTACTTTTGAAATGTGGAGTGTTTCAGCTATTAAATGCCAGAAAGGGATGATATAGGGAGATATTAAAAGACAACTCAAAGTTAAAAACTGTAGGTAAAAAAGAATATTAAAATGCTTCTTAGGGGGACCCTGATTTTTTTAAAAGAAAATTTGAAGTGGAAAAGAAAGGGAAAGTCTATTTGTACAAACTTTGATGAAAAAATTGATAATATTAACAACAAGTAGAAACTTTGGATAGATCTCATCTCGGAAAAAGAAAAAAAAGATTGAGGAATAGGTTGAAGGAATTAATTTGGCAGACCAGAAGAGACTATAAGTACTGCAGGCTACCTTCAACGGGGTCAACTACAGTTTGCCTCTAGTCTGCTCTCTGGTTTCAGTGCTTTCTTGCTGTTAAATTTAAGTGGCTTCTATGTGGTCTGTACCACACTACATTTCCAACTGACTCATCATTAACACTATTTGGAAGGCTTGTACTGGAACTCAGAATCCTGAGAAACATGCCCAGATTGAGTTTGTCCTGCTGGCTGAGCTATAGGAGACAGTCCATGAGTGTAATGTCACAGAGGTTGTTTTTTTTAAGGAACTCTGAGTTGGGTTTCTAAGGTTCCATTATGTAAATAAGTAAAAAACTCTATTTACTGTTTCCATGTACACTTGGGAGGTATTCTATGCACCAAACTAGAGAACTGAACATGCAAATCATGGGGTTACATCCATGGTTCAGTGAGGTTTTACTCAGTACTTGTACTTTCTTCCAGTTTTCTTTTTAGTGCCATTCTGTTTGAATTAGCTGAGCCATGAGTGACCATGAGCTTGGTATAGTCGGTTTTTAAAAACAGTATCATGAATCAATAGACCAAAAAAATGTTTTTATGAGAGTGGGCATGCCATTGAATGCCCATTTACTAGGTGCCTGGTAGTCCCTGTGTGAGATACTTCTTGTTATGTTTGTTTACTTATTTTTGGATGCATTGGACAAGATGGGGCTATGTATTTTAAAAAATTTTATTTGCACTCTCAATAGTCTGAAGGATAAACAAAACGCAAAATGATGAACAAAAAAGGTTTCTCATATAAGGAGGCCCAGACTAAATTAATTCAAAACAGAGAAATTATGGGGTCTGTGCATGTGTGACTGTGTGTGTGTGGAGGGGCACATGGTTTCTGTGCATGCCCTTATGCCTAACCACAGTTGCCTAGGCATTTCTCATGCATTTGTATCCTCTCTCACATTAGCATCTTAGAAGGCATACATTCACAACTTTTAGGGTACCTTGTGTTGTATTCATCCCTCAGGCCACAGCTGTCTAGATCAGAATTGGACAATAGACCCAATTTATACCAATCAGTTTTTCTCTTCCTTTCAAGAATTGAACTGGGTCACTAAGAAGCTGATAGCGAGATAACGTTAAACATGTAAACTAAATGGACATATTAGAGTGAGGGCTGGTGTAGATTCCATGACATGCAAGCCAGAGCAGTTGGAGAATTTGAAACCATGAATAGGATTTGAAACCATAAAGATTAAGACTAAGAACATCCAAGGCACAAGGTCCAGCTTTGGCAAAGGCCATGGAACTCCTAAACAGTCATTATCAGAAAATATGATCACTTGGAGAATTTTATTGCATGCTATTTTATTGTGGCCTGGCACAAAGAAACCCACAACTGATGGGAAATACTTTGGCATTCCACAGTCCCCCAAATTATACACAATAGTGGCTGTATCTATATGGAGGCACAAACTAAAATATTTTGGTGAATTGTTCTTCCTGGAACCCATGAAGAGAACAGCAGTAATAACAGAAAATTTTACCTGTGCAAATGAGTAGTGATTCTTTTTTTGAGTGTGGATGAATTCTTTAGCACATTAAAAAGATTTATTCACAAAAGAATGAAACTAGACCACTGTCTTACACCATACACACAAAATTAACTCCTAATGGATTGAAGTGTTGAATGTAAGACCTAAAGCTATAAAACTCCTAGAAGAAACCATAGGTGGTAAGCCACTTGATATCAGTCTCAGTGATGAAGTTTTGGATCTGACTCCAAAAGCAATGGTAACAAAAGCAAAAATAAACAGGTGGGACTATATCAAACTAAAGAGCTTCTGTACAGGAAAGAGAACTATCAACAAAACGAAAAGACAATCTACTGAATGGGAGAAAATATTTGCGAATCATATATCTGTTAAGGGGTTAATATCCCAAATATATAAAGAACTCATACAACTCAACAATAACAAAACAAACACCTGATAGAAAAATGGGCAGAGGATCTAAAAAGACATTTTTGCAAAGAAGACGTACAGATGGCCGAGAGGCATATGTAAATATGTTCAACATTGCTAATTAATAGGGAAATGCATATTAAAACCACAATGAGCTATTATCTCATACCTGTTAGAAGCGCTGTTATCAAAAGATAAGAAATAACAAGTGTTGGCAAGGATGTGGAGAAAAGGGGACACTTGCACACTGTTGGTGGGAATGTAAATTGGTGTAGCCACTATGGAAAACAGTATGGAGATTCCTCAAAAAATTAAAAATAGAACTACCATACGACCCAGCAATTCCATTTCTGGATATTTATCTGAAGAAAACTAAAACACTAATTTAAAAATATATATGCACTCCTATGTTCATTGCAGTATTATCTACAGTAACCAAGATAAGGAAAGAACCTAAGTGTCCAACAATGGGTGAATGGGTAAGTAAGATGTCACATATATCTACATATTTTATATATATATATATATATATGACTGCTAATCAGTCATAAAAAAGAATAAAATCATGCCATTTGCAACAACATGGATGGAACTTGGGGGAATTACACTAAATGGAATAAGTCAGACAGAGAAAGACAAATACTGCATCATTTCACTTATATGTGGAATCTAAAAAACAAACCAAAACAAAATCAAAATCATAGGTACAGAGAACAAACTGGTAGTTGCCAGAGGGGAGGGTTGTTTGGGGGTGGGCAAAACAGGTGAAGGGGGTCAGGTGTTATAAAATAAATGTCATGGGGATGGAATGTACAGCATGGCCACTATAGTCAGTAATATCATAGAGCATACCAAGAAAGTTGCCAAGGGCTTCCCTGGTGGCGCAGTGGTTGAGAGTCCGCCTGCCGAAGCAGGGGTCACGGGTTCGTGCCCCGGTCCGGGAGGATCCCATATGCCGCGGAGCGGCTGGGCCCGTGAGCCATGGCCGTTGAGCCTGCGCGTCTGGAGCCTGTGCTCCGCAACGGGAGAGGCCACAGCAGTGAAAGGTCCGCGTACCACAAAAAAGCGTACCACAAAAAAAAAAAAAAAGAAAGAAAGAAAGTTGCCAAGAAAGTAAATCCTAAAACTTAAATTTGTATGGTGACAGATGGGAACTAGACTTTTTGTGGTGATCATTTTGCTGTATATCCAAATACTGAACCATTATGTTGTACACCTGAAACCAATATAATGTTATATGCCAATTATATATACCTCAATAAAATTTTTCTAAAAAGATTTATTCTTGACCTCTTCTTCCCACCCCCATCCTCCATATCTGCTCTGGGTTTGGAGTAAATATAGCAGCGCTGGAGTACTTAAGCTTAAACTCCTCCTGCAAGTATTATATATTTTTATGAGCGAATTCTCATCTGGAGAGCTGGCCTTTGGGACTATGTCTGTGAACATGTTTTAGCCTTTAAGTACAATAGTGCTTGCAAAAGCCTAGGCATCTCAGTCAAAAGGGAAAGCTCTCAGAAGTTTGAACATGACTGATGATGCTCGTGCTGAAGGGTTCGCCTAGTTATTTAACCCAAAAAATACAAGTTTGGGACGTTATAAACATCATACCTGCTAAGTGGGTGGATAATGGACTCAGCTGTATTCACCATCATAATTGCTTTGTAATTGATAAAAGCTCAGTTTAACAAAAATTATTGAGTAACTATCGTGTTCAGGCATATTCTAGAGGCTAGAGATAGATAAATCAGACATAGGAAAGGCAATAGAAATCTGCTACTAATAAATACAATAAATGTTGTCCATTCAAGAATGGAAGTGCAGGCAAACTACGGAGGTGGTGAAATTGTTATTCTGATGGGGATGGGGTGGGGGAGGGGCAGCCAGGCTTCCCAGAGGGGTGGAGTGGTGAGCACTTTGCGGCTGGGAGCCCATCAAACAGAAAAGGAAGGGAAGTACTCCAGACAGGGAAGCAGCAGGTATGAGGTGGTACAACGGCATTCGGTGTGCCAGAAAGTAGTTCAGAGTTGTTACAGCAAAAAGTGCCTGTGTGTCTGGGATGGGAGGCGGGTTGAGGGCTGGAAAGGAAGGAGATGAGGCTGAGACCCAGCAAGGAGTGTGCTGGGAGGACCTGGCGTGATGGGCCAAGGGGCTCAGGCTTTGTTCTGTAGTCTGAGTGGTGGCAAATTACTGCAAGATTTAAGCAGAAGAGTGGGTGGTCACACTAGAGGTTAGCAGTATCTCTGAGGCAGATTGGGTCCACTTGTCAAAATACTAGAGAAAAGAAGGTAGATTGGTTGGTGAGGACATTGCCCTTAAAATTAGGGGTGGAAAACTACAGCGCTTGGGCCCAAACTGACTCACCACCTCTTTTTAATGGGCTCAGGATATAAGAAAGGTTTTTACAAATAAACATTTTCAATCGACTTGATGATAAGGAACACTAACCTTGAACCCCAATTAAGCAAAATTTATCTCCCTGAATTCTATTTTTCTCATTAGTAGATCTACATTACATTTTTTTCTCAATAATTATTATATTTTTAATTTATTCAGTAAAAAATTGGAGAAACTTGTTTTCTCTTTTGTTTTATAAGCACATAGATAATATCCTCAGCTTTTCCTCTTGGCCCACAAAGCCTAGAATGTTTACTTTCTGGTTCTTTACAGAACGAGTTGACCAGCTCCCGGTCTAAATGAGAAATAATGAGGATAGTATGAAAGGACAGTGAGGAAACGGACCTCACAGTGAGGCCCATTCGGGTGTGAGTCCCTGTAAGAGGATGTTAATTTTCTGACTATGCATCGATTTGGAAAACACAGGGGTGTAACAAATATGTTTTTGCCATGTAGACAAAACAATAAGTTGTCTAAATTCATCATTTTCAATCAGCTGTGGTATCATTAAGACTTAAGATCATTAATGTGCATTTTAAAAAGGGCTTTATATCATCTTTATCAAGTTAAATCAGGTAAATAGAACTCCTCTATACATATTGGCATTTTTTTTTTACATACCATCATGTAGATAAGTGCATAATTTCTTATTTTTTTTAAATGCTATTTAAAAAAATACAAGATAGTGATGATGCTTTAAAAAAAAATCCCAACAGGAGAAAAAGATACACAGTAAGAAGTGAATTTCCATTTCACTTTGGTCTGCTAGTTCCTCAGTTTGGCAGTCCTCTCCAGAGGCAATTTACTTTGCCAGTTCCTTATACTTCATACCCATACATATGTAACGTGTATATGTATATAGTGCCATTTTCTTTTATTCACACAGTAACGCACTCTACATACTGTACTGTATCTTCCTTTTGCCGGTTAGTATAACCTGGAGTTGATTTCATATCATTTCATATCAATCTTTATAGCTCTCCCTTATTAAGAGCGCCATAGTATTCTGACACATGGATGCTATAACAAATAACTGTGTACAAACATCTCTATGCATGTACTACAGGGTTTCTATAAGAAAAATTTCTAGAAGTAGAATTTCAGAGCAGGGGATATTTATAATTTAAACTGACAAATATTGTCAAATTGACTTTCAAAAGTTGAACTAATTTACACCATCTCAACTATATATCATAGTGTATGTTTTCTTATCTCTTTGTCAAAATAGGGTAATAGCCAACTCTTAAATCTTTTCCAGACTGATAGATGAAAAAACAAGTCATTCCCTTACAATCTTTAAGTACATTTCTCATATGATCATGAAGTTGAACATCTTTTCATGTGTTTAAAGGTCATTTCCTTTTCTTTGAATTGTCTGTTCATGTTCTTGGCTTATTCTTCTATTGGGATCATGTTCTGTTTTAAAAATAATACAATTCTTGAAAGTACTTTGTTAGGGAAAGAAATCATATTCAAGTCAAATTTTATAGATGGAAAAAAAAAAACCTTTCAAGTCAAATTTTATAGATGGAAAAAAAAAAACCTTATTATTCAAAGATTTCAATTACTTTACCAGAAAACAAGAATTGCCCAACTTAGCTTACTTTTACACCACATCCTGTGAGAGAGCCACACAAATCCATGTGATCTATAATCAATATTTTTTGTGACCATATCTCTCTATTGAATAATCAGTTACTGGCCCAAAGTCTAAATGAACAAGTTCAGGGATGCAGATCCAGGGTAAAGAAAAAATAAAGTAAAATCCTTTTAATGTAACAGAGGCAATCCCAAGAGGACTGGAATAGTAATCAGAAGAGAAGAAACAACTAGCAATTTTAATTCATGCAGAATAGCTGAAAATTATGCAAAAAATACATTTGAAAGAAGAATGGAATTTGGAATTAAAATACACACACACTTTTGAGTAAATTTTAAAGTCAACTCTCATATTGCCTAGGAAAAAGATGCTTACCAAACAAAAAGCTGTTGCTTTGGCTCAAAAAAACCTGTTTTAAATGAGACAGAGGCTTAATGATCAGACTGCTTTTCTTGGGACTTGTATTCTCTGCCCATGTATAAAATTTCATGAGGTTTAACACATAGGCTAAAATCCAAAGTAAAGTTCCTCAGAGGTGCGGGTTTGAGCTCAGCACCCTCGTGCTTCTTTCTGTCAATAAGTTGTGGAAAATTACAGAGATCTATACGTGTACTCCCACAGACACAGAACCAGTAACGGACACCCAGGAACACAAGGGCGTTGAACTAAAAGACCTCAGGAGTCTGTGCTTACAATGAGGAGGACCCTTAAGGAAAGCTCAGTCCAAGCTCTGCCATGTGTCCCCTCAGGGCAGTTAGCCACAGTCTTCAAAAACTTTCTTCCTATGGAAAAAGGCAGCTAAGTACACTCTCAGGTACCTTTCTTGAGGGATCGTGGATGTCAAACACATGTCATCACTCAAGGAGCATTGCTATAAATCAAGTTAAAGCCTTGGCAAGAATTTCCTATTTTTATCAGTGGTATTTAACTAGCAACCCTTAAGAATGAAAACAAAACTAGAGGCAGCCTAGGGGCATATTTATTGCGACTTTCTTTCTCTGAGACTTTCTCTGCTAAGGCAGGCTTTGTTGTGGACACCTTCTGATGTTTTCAGTTAAGAATAGGACTGGTAATATTCCATTGTAATGAGGTGGACAGACCTAGAGTCTGTCATACAGCGTGAAGTAAGTCAGAAAGACAAATACCATATGCTAACACATATATATAGAATCTAAGAAAGAAAAAAGGTCCTGAGGAACCTAGGGGTAAGACAGGAATAAAGACACAGACCTACTAGAGAATGGACTTGAGGATATGGGGAGGGGGAAGGGTGAGCTGTGACAAAGCGAGAGAGGGGCATGGACATACATACACTAACAAACGTAAGGTAGATAGCTAGTGGAAAGCAGCCGCATAGCACAGGAATATGAGCTCGGTGCTTTGTGACCACCTAGAGGGGTGGGATAGGGAGGGAGACGCAAGAGGGTAGAGATATGGGAACATATGTATATGTATAACTGATTCACTTTGTTATAAAGCAGAAACTAACACACCATTGTAAAGCAATTATACCCCAATAAAGATGTTAAAAAAAAAAGAAAAACTTAAATTATATTAACATACACGTTTATATTGTTTGAATTTTTGCTTTTGATATTTTCTGGAGTACTTTTTTTATTGAATGAAAAATTCTTTAAATTCTATACTGCTTTACAATTGACAGAATTTTACACACATGGTTTCATTTAATCCCATAGTATGGATTTTCTGGAGTGATTTAAACTATTCTTAAATGTTCAATTAAAGTGGTTGAAAGAGAAAATCTTGTATCAAAGCAAAAATCACCTGTCTTGCTATCCCCATTCCATTTCCTCCCTGCAATTTTTTCATGTCTGTTAAAATCTGATTTGTCACTCTTCTGCTTTAAACCTTCCTTTCTGTGGTTCCCACTGCTTTTAGGGAAAAGCTCAAATGCCTTAACAGGGCTTCCAAGGTTCCCTATGATCTGGCATTTCTCTTTACCACTTCCTTATTCTCCTCACCAGCCCCGTAGAGAAGTGAAGGAGTCATGGTTAAGAGCATGGACTCTGGAGATAGAACACTTGGCTGTGGTACCTGGTTCTTCTCGTTCCATATTCTGTGACCTTGAGCAAGTTACTTAAATTCTCTGTGCCTCAATTTTCTCATTTGCACTTTGAGATAATAACTGAACCTACTTCATGAGGTTGTGAGGATTAAATGAAGTAACATGTGAAAGGAACTTAAAACAAGGCCTAGAGGGATCGTGGATGTCAAACACATGTCATCACTCAAGGAGCATTGCTATAAATCAAGTTAAAGCCTTGGCAAGAATTTCCTATTTTTATCAGTGGTATTTAACTAGCAACCCTTAAGAATGAAAACAAAACTAGAGGCAGCCTAGGGGCATATTTATTGCGACTTTCTTTCTCTGAGACTTTCTCTGCTAAGGCAGGCTTTGTTGTGGACACCTTCTGATGTTTTCAGTTAAGAATAGGACTGGTAATATTCCATTGTAATGAGGTGGACAGACCTAGAGCCTGTCATACAGCGTGAAGTAAGTCAGAAAGACAAATACCATATGCTAACACATATATATAGAATCTAAGAAAGAAAAAAGGTCCTGAGGAACCTAGGGGTAAGACAGGAATAAAGACACAGACCTACTAGAGAATGGACTTGAGGATATGGGGAGGGGGAAGGGTGAGCTGTGACAAAGCGAGAGAGGGGCATGGACATACATACACTAACAAACGTAAGGTAGATAGCTAGTGGAAAGCAGCCGCATAGCACAGGAATATGAGCTCGGTGCTTTGTGACCACCTAGAGGGGTGGGATAGGGAGGGAGACGCAAGAGGGTAGAGATATGGGAACATATGTATATGTATAACTGATTCACTTTGTTATAAAGCAGAAACTAACACACCATTGTAAAGCAATTATACCCCAATAAAGATGTTAAAAAAAAAAGAAAAACTTAAATTATATTAACATACACGTTTATATTGTTTGAATTTTTGCTTTTGATATTTTCTGGAGTACTTTTTTTATTGAATGAAAAATTCTTTAAATTCTATACTGCTTTACAATTGACAGAATTTTACACACATGGTTTCATTTAATCCCATAGTATGGATTTTCTGGAGTGATTTAAACTATTCTTAAATGTTCAATTAAAGTGGTTGAAAGAGAAAATCTTGTATCAAAGCAAAAATCACCTGTCTTGCTATCCCCATTCCATTTCCTCCCTGCAATTTTTTCATGTCTGTTAAAATCTGATTTGTCACTCTTCTGCTTTAAACCTTCCTTTCTGTGGTTCCCACTGCTTTTAGGGAAAAGCTCAAATGCCTTAACAGGGCTTCCAAGGTTCCCTATGATCTGGCATTTCTCTTTACCACTTCCTTATTCTCCTCACCAGCCCCGTAGAGAAGTGAAGGAGTCATGGTTAAGAGCATGGACTCTGGAGATAGAACACTTGGCTGTGGTACCTGGTTCTTCTCGTTCCATATTCTGTGACCTTGAGCAAGTTACTTAAATTCTCTGTGCCTCAATTTTCTCATTTGCACTTTGAGATAATAACTGAACCTACTTCATGAGGTTGTGAGGATTAAATGAAGTAACATGTGAAAGGAACTTAAAACAAGGCCTAACATACCGTAAGTAAATATTTGCTATTGTAATTTTTATTTCAATTATTTTAAGATGCTATACCCTCTGCTTCCAGATCTCTGTACTGCTTTTCTTTCTTCCTAGAACTTTCTCTCTTTAATTCTTATCATTATTTGTATAATTTTCACTCCTTTTTATTAGTCTGAGTTCACAAGAGAAACAGAACCAGTATATATGTATTGATTGGCTCACCTGATTATGGAGGCTGGTAAGTCCCAAGATCTGCAGGATGAGTCAGCAAACTGGAGGCCCAGAAGAGCTGATGTTTAGTTCTAGTCTGAGTTCAGAGGCCTAAGAACCAGGAGAGCTATTCACTCTGTATTTCTGGATTTTATTCTTCAGCACTGGGTACAGTCTATGGCTATGAAAATTGTGGTACAATTATTTTAAAATTTTTAATCAGAAAGATATCATGGGGCTTCCCTGGTGGCACAGTGGTTGAGAGTCCGCCTGCCGATGCAGGGGACACGGGTTTGTGCTCCGGTCCGGGAAGATCCCACATGCCGCGGAGCGGCTGGGCCCGTGAGCCATGGCCGCTGAGCCTGCGCATCTGGAGCTTGTGCTCCGCAATGGGAGAGTGGGAGAGGCCACAACAGTGAGAGGCCCGCGTACCGCAGAAAAAAGAAAAAAAAAAAAATCGTGAATTGCTCCAAATTTGATTTTCAGAAACCTTATTTTCTATTTTAAAGATGAAAGAAACTAAGGGTTAGACAAGCTAGGTGACTTGTTCAAGGCCATAATACTTCTAGTAAAGATGACACCAGGACATAGCTAGGTTCCCATGACATAGCCCATGCTCATTTCTCCACCTCACCTCTGTATGGAAAGATGACCAGCTTATGCCAGGTCAGATTAATGGCCATGGCCTCAATAGCTTTCTGTTCTAGTGTTTCCAAAGTTCAAAATGGTCAGAATCAACTAGAGGGCTGTTTAAAACACAGATTTCTGGTCCCCCCTTCCTCACACACAGAGTTTCTGATTCTGTAGGTCTAGGTTAGACCTGAGAATTTCTCTCTGTAAGTTCCCAGGTGATGCTGACGCTGCTGGTTGGAGGCCATTTTCACTTTGCTACTTGAACCAGTTTTATTGGCTAATCTTTCTCGGTGAGGAGGGTGAAAGAAGACAGGTTGGGCTTGCTACTCTACTGTGTTTTTACTAAGTTCTGCCACCTGTCTAAGCATGCATGTGGAACTATTTTCTCTATGATTGTATCCTTAGTGCAGTTCAGCTTTCAGCTAATTTATTTAATTTTTTAAAATCTTTTGGGGTTTCCCTGGTGGCTTAACGTGAATTGCTCCAAATTTGATTTTCACAAACCTTATTTTCTATTTTAAAGATGAAAGAAACTAAGGGTTAGACAAGCTAGGTGACTTGTTCAAGGCCATAATACTTCTAGTAAAGATGACACCAGGACATAGCTAGGTTCCCATGACATAGCCCATGCTCATTTCTCCACCTCACCTCTGTATGGAAAGATGACCAGCTTATGCCAGGTCAGATTAATGGCCATGGCCTCAATAGCTTTCTGTTCTAGTGTTTCCAAAGTTCAAAATGGTCAGAATCAACTAGAGGGCTGTTTAAAACACAGATTTCTGGTCCCCCCTTCCTCACACACAGAGTTTCTGATTCTGTAGGTCTAGGTTAGACCTGAGAATTTCTCTCTGTAAGTTCCCAGGTGATGCTGACGCTGCTGGTTGGAGGCCATTTTCACTTTGCTACTTGAACCAGTTTTATTGGCTAATCTTTCTCGGTGAGGAGGGTGAAAGAAGACAGGTTGGGCTTGCTACTCTACTGTGTTTTTACTAAGTTCTGCCACCTGTCTAAGCATGCATGTGGAACTATTTTCTCTATGATTGTATCCTTAGTGCAGTTCAGCTTTCAGCTAATTTATTTAATTTTTTAAAATCTTTTGGGGTTTCCCTGGTGGCTTAGTGGTTGAGGGTCCGCCTGCCGATGCGGGGGACACGGGTTCGTGCCCCGGTCTAGGAGGGTCCCGCGTGCCACGGAGCGGCTGGACCCGTGGGCCGTGGCCGCTGGGCCTGCGCGTCCGGAGCCTGTGCTCCGCAACGGGAGAGGCCACAACAGTGAGAGGCCCGCGTACCGCAAAAAAAAAAAAAACTTTTGAAAGTAAAAAAAACTCAGTGTTTCTGGAATAGAGCTTTCAATATGGGACTGCGCAGGAACGACTGCTATTAATCTCATAATATGAGTCAAAGAAAAACAAACAGTCAAGATTTTGTTATGCAAATTTTGGAAGTTGTCCTACTATGTATGGCAAAGATTGCTGTTTAAGATTGTGTAAGTAGATCCCACGTGTCCCATTTCTGAGAATTTCTCCCCAGAACTCTGACCAGCTGTAAGGTAACCCTGTACCTATGTTTGTTTCTACAACCTGCCTTTGCTCCCTGCTCATTCCTGGAAGGGGAATGGATGGATGCCTGACCAAAAGGGCTGAGCAGATCCTTCTCCTGAGACTTTGAAACAGAGGTATTTGTTATAGATTCATTTAGTTCTAGAAACTGAAGGACATTTATATGCAGGAGCAGGGGGGTCAATTACTTACCTTCATATGCAAAATGAAGCAGAGAAAGTAGCCTGGAGACACATACACACACCCACATAGAGGGGCAGAGAATAACTGGGTTCTTTCTGCTTTTCCAGTTGCAGGTTCCAGTTCCTAAGGAGACCTGACCAGAGGTTTGTAAGATGCTCCTGATTCTTTCTGAGACTCTGTGATTTTTTGAGTGGGTTTTTGTTTTTGCTCTCCAGAATAGCCTAAGAGAGTTTGCTACAGACATACTCTTCCTATAGAACCACCTTTCTTCAGGGACAGTGTTGTAATTGGCGAGGAATGGAGAATCAGCAGTGCCGCCTCTGTGAGGAACTAGTTACAGGACCTCAGGGACATTACTTTCCTACCTCAGATCTGTCACCTGTAAATAGAAGAGTTCATTTAGATTATTTTTAAAGAGCCCTTCCAGCTCTAATATTTATGCTAAAGGAAAACAAGGAAAATGGAGGTTGCACATTCTTTTTTTTTTTTAATTAATGAATTAATTTATTTATTTTTGGCTGTGTTGGGTCTTCGTTTCTGTGCGTGGCCTTTCTCCAGTTTTCGGCGAGCGGGGGCCACTCTTCATCGCGGTGCGCGGGCCTCTCACTATCGCGGCCTCTCTTGTTGGGGAGCACAGGCTCCAGACGCGCAAGCTCAGTAGCTGTGGCTCACGGGCCCAGTTGCTCCGCGGCATGTGGGATCTTCCCAGACCAGGGCTACAAACCCGTGTCTCCTGCGTTGGCAGGCAGATTCTCAACCACTGCGCCACCAGGGAAGCCCACGTTGCCCATTCTTGATCTGGAATTTTAAATGGGAGCCTTGGGGCTGAGTCTGGGTGGGGACAGCAGCGTTCACCTGAAAGACTTTAAAGAGAGAACCAAACTAAGAGGAAGAGTCCAGACGGCTTAAACAATTACCCCTAAAAATAGGGAGAAAATCTGGTCATTCCAAACTTCTTTATTAAGCCTTTGTGCAAGGTTTTCAACATGAAGGTTAGGGTTAGAATCACCTGGGAACCAAAAATTCAAAATCAAAGCCAAAAAACAACTAATGTTCTGGTCACACTCTTGGCCAATTAAATCTTGAATTCTACAGTCTGAAGAGGGAGGCAGGCAGGCATTCCTGGATGTTAAAGCTCTCCAGGTGATTACAATCATGGCCAAGGTTGGGAACTACTGAGCCTTTGTATTTGCATTTGTTTAAAAAGGGTGTGATTAACTTTAAAAGGTCACAGCTGAATATAAGCAAGATAAGCAGTGAGGGCACGCAGGTATAAGCTGAGCTCCTGTAAACTGAAAAAAGAAAACTTAAAATGTTTTTATGAGCCATAAAAGTTCCCTGTTCCAAAGACTTTTATAATATGGTCTATATGTTTAAAGATTTCTTAAGAATATCAAGGTAATATAGATAGCAAAATATCTGACTTTGAAAATCTTGGCGTTATCAAGATAATGTTAAATTTCCTTCACATATTTTTAAAGAAGGTAAGTAAATGGAATATATATTTTTAAAAAGGCTTCTAACAAAATAGTTTGAATAAAAGGAGAAACCTTCAGGATCTAAGGTAAGACTTCTCTGTGCTGAAAATCAATAACGAGATAGCCTTAATCTCAGTGTGTTAACAAAGTAGGCATTGTTTGCACGGAACTGAGTTTGTATGGAACTGAGACAATTTAGGGTATGTTAAGGGCTCACAAAAAAGGATTCAATCTTAGCGTTTGAATTTTCAGGTTTCATTGGAAAAGACAGTGGCCCAAGAGAGCTTTTTGTAGTCCATGGTTTACACTCTGCTTCATTCTCATCGCTCAGTTTGTTTCTTCATCTATTTTCACCACCTACTCTCTCATTCTATATCCTCTCTAGTGGGCAGATTCTCCATACTGTCTTTCATATGCTTAAAACTTCTGTCTATTGACCTGAAGGATCTTCAGTCCTTTCTTCATTTACCTACTTTATGTTGGGCATTGGGCATACAGCAGTGAATAGGTAGGAAACTTCCCTGCCCTCATAGAATCAGCATTTTAGTGGAAGAAAGAGACAATTAACAGGTAAACAAGGTAATTACTGAGTAGGATACGTATTATACTAAGAGGCACACTAACTGGTGGATATGAGGAGATAGTAATTTTCTTTAGATTGCTGATTCACAAGTTGGCTGCAGTTAAAATCACCTGTAGAGGTTTGGTTTATTTTGTTTTAATTCTGATGCCATGGTCCTATTCAGATTAATTAGTAGGAGTGGGATGCGGTCAGCTGAAGTTTTTATAATCTTCCTAGGTGATTCTGATACATGGTGAGGATTGAGAATTACTGTTTTAGAGGAAGATCTCTTGAAGAAGATATTTGAACTGAGACCTGAAGGAAAAAGAAGAGGAAGCCAGCTTGCTGGAGGGGGGAGGAGATTGCCCCAGAGAGAGGAGAGGGCAGTTGCAAAGGCCCTGAGGTGCTAGAGACTTTGGTGTGCCCGAGGAAGACACTGGAGGGCAGCATAGCTGGAGCACAGTAGATTAGAGAGAATGGAGATTTAAAAAGGCAGGTAGAGAGCAGTTCATGCCAGAGTTGGAATTTTATGTGTTTTATATGTTTGAAGTTTAAATGAAATGAGAAGTCACTGGAGAATTGTAACCAGGTAAGTGACAATATCTTAAGTATTTTTTAAAAGAACATACTTTCTGCTTCATGGAAGATGGATTTTAACGGGTCAGTGGTCCCAGTGGAGAGACCAGATAAGGAAACTATGGCCTCAGCCCGATAGAGAAGATGGTGTCTTGGATAGCGTGGTGGCAGTGGGGTAAAAGGAATGCATGGACATGGAGAATATTTTTGAAGACAAACTGGTAGGACTTGCTATGTAGCTATTACCTAACTCGCTAAGAAAGAAAATCTGAGTATTGAGTCAGTAACTTAGTTCATAGACCCACTCCATTCCCATTGCAGAACACCATGCCATCTTACCGGCTACTAGTTTCCCTTGTGTCAATCAATGGATGATTGTCTTAGTATCTGGAGCTCAAACGAATCATGGCCCATGATGCAGCTCATGTGGGACAAAGCAAGTTAACGCATACAGAAGGAAGAGGTATAACAGGTATAACAGTTACTCAGACTTTCTTAGATTCCCCTTTAATGATCATTTTTAAAATAAGATTTATCTTTAGTGAATGACATAATGATCAAATATATAAATTATGAAAACTGCAAACTTCTCACACAAAGGTGTGTGTAAATGTGTTTTAATTAAACTCGGGTAAGACATGCATATTTTCAAGGCCAAGTTTTTTGGTGTTTTTTTTTTTTAAATTGGGTTTCCATTCTGCTGGCCTCAGGCTGTCCAGCTAAACTGATTTTGTCTTTAAAAAAAGCACATAGTAGTTTGGTTATAAAGAAGGAAGAAAATGTTGTGATTTTTGTTAGGCTGTCATAAATCAAGTTTGAGAAAAACAACTAAGAATATGAATTTTCTAATGTAGCTTGTCATATGCAAAAATTCACATAGTTCAAAGAAATCTTGTAAATGAGACTATCTCCGTAAAAATGTTATAAACAGTCTTCAAATTTCTAGTGAAAGTACACCTGGAAAAAGTACTTTAATGTTTTCAATGAAAATTCACCAAATGTTTAAGTTCCCCAAACTTTAAGTATTAAGTCTTCGGGCATTTATTATTTATACATTTTGAATGTAAAGGTCTGTTACTTTTGCCTGTGACCAAATGGGCAAAACATACATTTTGAGCCTGCACAGATCCAATATCTTGATTTATTGACCTATAAAGTAAGAATGTCTTGATTTTGTTTCTATAAAAAGGGAAAGAGAAAACATGAGAGCCAGAACAAAAACAGTATTTTTTAATGTTGCCTTTTCCTCATGGATTTCTCCGTTCTCTGTAATGGACACCTTCCATGAGTCCTTAAAAAGGATTTTTGTTAGCCAGAGAAACTTTCCATGAGCTTTCTTGCTTGCCAAAATTATTAAGACCTCCTGACATGATGTATGCTAGTCCAATAACAACAAACTCTACCTCTAAAATTTTAGCTGCATGTAGAAAACAGCTTAAATTACATGTACATTTTGCCACTTGTATTTTAACCTGAATTCTGCATTCCTTCTTTTTTTAAGAATTAAGATTTATTACTTGAATAGCTATACTAGGTACTAGACTGGAGAAGGAATATAAAGTAGTTAACAAAAAACTGTAGGAATTCCCTTCTAGGCTGAGCCACTGACCTTCAGCTTTAAGATAATTCTACTAGTGAATAGGAACATTGGTTGGATGTGAGAAGTTATGGAAGCTCAGATGTTTTGAATAAATGTTGATACAGCAGGGAAACCAACAGCATTGATCATAGGACTGTTTCCTTCCTTATCCTCCACTCCTTTAGACTTCTTTCCCTATCTCCAAATGAATGTCTTGTGGTTCTTTTGTTCCTAGCTCCATCTTCCATTTTCTTATCATTTGCTCCTGTACCTAGTATGTAATTCTTATCAAGTTCTCAAAGCATTCTCCTTCTCTTTCAGAAACTTGCTGAAGTCTCAGCACCCCAAGAGAAACCCTGGAAATGAATTGATAAACATTTTCTTTCTCATTTAATTCCCCTGGTGTGACCCACACACAGTGTAAGATGATTTCATAGCACAATCCTAGGCTGTTCTATTCACAAAAAATGTGTTATCTAGAAAAATGGTACAGATGGACCTATTTGCAGGGCAGGAATAAAGATGCAGACGTAGAGAACCGACATGTGGACATGGAGGGTATGAATTGGGAGATTGGGACTGACATATATACACTACCATGTGTAAAATTGATAGCTAGTGGGAACCTGCTGTATAGCACAGGGAGCTCAGCTAGATGTCTGATTGTGTGATACCCACATACCACAAAAACAGTGATTTCAGCATCTTGGGAAATGCTTTTTCAGGTGGTGGTTAACCTTCAAGTTTTTCTCTTCCAAAATGACCCAGACGGAAAGAGCAACAAAAGAGTATAAAAAGTAGAAAAGAAAGATCCCCCACCCCCAAAATAAGCCATTCTCAAATAACAGTTATCTGCACCCAACACTTGGCTGAGAATTCAACTGAAGGAGATACAGATGCAAACAGAAAAACAACAGTTAAAGATATGGGTATATAAACTCTAAGGGAAAGACCTAAAATTCTCTGCAATTAGTGTTAAAGACCTGATATAAAGAAACAGAAATTCGGGAATAGATGCTTGTGGATTACAAAACCAGTGCAGAATATAACAGGATTAGGAAGTCACATCCAACCAACAAAAGGGAAGGAAAATTTGAATTAAACCAGGGAAGATAAGTTTCCTTCTATATTAGTTTCCTATTGCTGGTATGAAAAATTATCACAAATCCTGTGGCTTAATACAGTACAAATTTATCTTACAGTTCTGGAGGTCAGAAGTTGGAAATGGGTCTTACTTGGCTAAAATCAGGTGTTGGAAGGAATTCAGGGCTTCATTCCTTTGGGAGACTCTAGAGGAAAATCTGTTTCTTAACTTTTCCAGCTTTTGGAGGTTTTCAGTGACTCTCCTCCTTCATTTTATTCCATAGTTTCAGCATAGTGACTGCAGTGTCTGCTGAGAGGTGGCTATGTCAGTGCCTGTCATGGAATTATTGGAGAACAAGGAGAGTGAATAGAGGTGGTTGTAGAGATTGTCAAAGGAGTTTAAGTACATGCAAATCATCCTCTGGGTTCTCACAGAAATGCGTGCAAGTTACTCAGCAGAACATGGATATTATTGTGGAAAATGCAGGAAAGAGCCAGTGTAATTTGAGTTGATACTATTGCAATCTTTGGGTCTTGGTGAAACTTGGGGTTACATGTATATATATAGTCCATTCCTGAGTTTTGAGTTCAGACATTCTCAGCTAATCTTTTTTTATTCTCTAAATTCTAAATTCTATTATCCAATTATATATTGCTAGAGATAATTACTTGTACCAGCTATATCTCAATTGAATTTGCTAGTACATTTTGGTATTTAAGTTGAGCAGTCTCAGGAGACAGCACCCCTTACAGAAAGGGTCTAGCAATTACTCGTGTTTGAGTGAATTACACGACATGAGTGGCTCAAAAGTGTTATAAAATAAGAGCCACAATTGTTCCAGTTTGCCGACATAAAGAAAATATATTCCATACTTGATTTACTGTTTCTTCTGTAATTTCAGATTATATGCGTATGTATTCAATTTAGGATGTTGTTTCTCTCCATAAAACTTTTAATTTGCAGTTAAAAGCAGATTTACTGTGGTATAATTATTACACAAAGAACTGCATATATTTAATGTGTACAATTTGAGTTTGAACATATGCAAACACCTGTGATACCATCATGACAATCAAAGTAACACGCATATCCAATACCTCCCAAAGTTTCCTTGTGTCCCCTGCTCTTTGTGTGTGTGTGTGTGTGTGTGTAAAGATGGTCAGCATCATTAATTATCAGGGAAATGCAAATTAAAAATATGAGATATCACCTCACACTGGTTAGGATGGCTATTATCAAAAAAACCCCAAAAGATAACAAGTGTTGGCAAGGCTGTGGAGAAATTGAAACTCTTATACACTGTTGATGGGAATGTAAAATAATGCAGCAACTATAGAAAAAATATGGAGGTTCCTTAAAAAATTAAGAATAGAGCTACCATATGATTCAGCAATCCTACTTCTGGGTATGTATCCAAAAGAAGTGAAATCAATCCTGAAGAGATATCTACACTCCCATGTTCATTGCAGTATTATTCAACAATAGCCGAGATAGGGAAACAATCCAAATGTCATCACAGATGAATAGATACAGAAAATGTATACATGTACAATAGAATATTATTCAGCCTTATAAAAGAAGGAAACCCTGCCATTTGCTACAACATAGATGAACTTGGAGAACATTTTGCTAAGTGAAATAAGTGTCATAGTAGAACAAATATGGCATGGTTTCTCTTATGGGGTATCTAAATTAGGCAAACTCATAAAAGCACAGAATATTTTTCATTGAAGTGCTCATGGATGCAAGGTTAAATTTTGTATACGTGATCCTTAATGTGGGGGGAAAATAAGTTTATCATCCATCATCTATAATAATGTTAGATAATCCATTGTTAGAAATATATCCCTTTGTGTTGAGACATTTTCTCAAAAATGTCTTCTATAATGCATATACTCCTAAGAAAAGTGGCTCATTTTGTTTTCAATAATGCAAGGTCATGTCCTTTCAGAATTAGTTTCTCAAATAGTAACTACTTTGCAATGAAATTACTGCGGATATGTGAATTTTATATAAGTATGAATGCACCGATTCAGAGCATTGAAGGAGAAATTCTATTGGGATAAAGAAGGGCAAAATACTTCTTAAAAAGTAGTTGATATTTGAATTGGAAAAAGATTATCTAGATGGAAAGGAGTATCAAAAATGCCAAGATGAATAGACTCCAAAGACAATCTTTATTTAATTTATAATTTTTGTCATGAGCATCCCTGTGGGAAAGAGCTTACCATAGTATTTCTGAGTATATCCTTAATATGTTTCTTAAAATATGCTTTAAAAGCCAATGATATAGTGTTCAAAGTTTGGCATATGAAAAAGCTAATGGTTATGGAAGTGACGTGCATTTGGTTTGGTGTTCATTGGCCAATGATTAAGGGAATATCCAGAGAAACCCTTATAAAATTGTTTAGGTAGTTCTCTTCAGTATGGCTTCTGGCTATTTGCATTCTTTAGCACAGTGTATTATAATTTTTCAATGCTGAATAAAATACCTTCTAGACCTCAGACAAGGCTCTTAGAGAGCTAAACATTTTTCTTGATGTCATTAAGTTGATAGATAATTTTGGAGGCCACTATAAAGTCTATTTACAAGTGGAGGGAGTTGGGATTGTGGAGCACATACAAACAAAATCCATCTGGTGTTTATGTGAGTTTGTGCTTATAAAGGCAGTTTCCACCGTACAAACGGATTGTATTTTAAAAATTCATTTTAAAGTTCATTGTTTGGAACCTAGAATACATTTTCCCTTAGAACGAACTGTTCTGTATAGTGGCTAGGTTCCTACACCAGCTATCAAAAGCCTCTTTAACTCACAGGGTTCCTGAAATGTCCATGGATACTAATACCATTAAGGAAACAGCTATCATGAACAATGCTGCTCTCTGGAAAAGTGAGCTTGAGTGTCAACTGGGGATTCTGGAGCATTAGCTTCCCCTTACCTTCTGCAAGTCATGCAATGAGAGAAACTCTGTAAAGAAAACAAATTAATTAAGTAGAAGAGTGCTAAATGCCAGAGCAAAGCAAAGAGAAATCAGTTAAATAAAAGAAGAAGAAATAATAGAGCAGTTGTAAGAGATGGAAAATAGAGAGGCTTCTAGAAGAGATACCAGAGAAAAAAATAATAGAACATCAGAGAAGTAATATATTAAGAGAGAATTTCTGAGAATTCTTTATATGGATGAACAAAATGCCAAGAGTTGCTAAAACTTTGAAGAAAAATAAGGTGAAATTATAAATGACAAAAGTTATTTTAAAAAATGGTAATCAATATAACATGGTATTCAAACAGGCTAGGTAAAGGGACCAGTCGTACAGAATAAAAAAAACTAAGAAACAGATCCACCTATATATAAAAATTTGATATAATAATGAAATTGGTATTGCATATCAGTAGGGAAGTGATGCAATAAATTGTACTGAGTGGCTATGCATATTGAAAAACATAGTTATAGCCTTTCCTAAAACCATATACAAACAATAACTCCAGGTATTATATACTGCTAGTAAGTGTATAAATTAACATGAGCTCACATTTGTAGAGCGATCTGGATATGTATTAATTTTCTATTGGTGCTGTAATAAATTAAGTAGCTTAAAACAACACAAATCTATTATCTCACAGTTCTGGAGGTCAGAAGTCTGAATTGGGTCTCTCTGGATTAAAATTAAGGTGTCAGGATGGTTGTGTTCCTTTCTGGAAATTCTAGGAGAGAGTCTGCTTCCTTGTTTTTTTCTAGCTTCCAGAGGCAGTCTACATTCCCTCCATCTTCCAAGTCAGAAACATTGAGCTGAGTCCTTTTCATACTACCATCTCTCTGGTTCTTCCTCTCACCCTTTTCCTCCTTCTTGCACTTATAAGGACCCTTGTGATGACATTGGGCCCACCTGGATAATCCAGGATAATCTCATCCCAGTCAGTCAGTCAGCAACCTTTATTTCCCTTTGCCATGTAAACAAACATATTCACAAATTCTGGGGATTAGGACATGGACTTCTTTGAGGAACTATTATTCTGCCTACAATAGGAACTATTCAACTTGAATGTTTTTTATGTCTGATGACTTTGCAATTTCATTTCTAGGTATAGTCCCTTCAGAAAATATAGCACATTTTAAGGGAATTTATATAAGATAGTTGCAGCTTTCAAGGGAATTTATATAAGATAGTTGCAGCATTTTTGGTAGCATAACCTAAATGTCTATCATCAAGAGCAAGGGAAAATTGTGGTCTACTGGTACAACAGAATATTATACAATAGTCAAAAATAATGAACTAGAGGCCACAGGTGTCAACACAGACATTTCTCAATAACAAAATGTTGTAGGAAGCCATTTATTCTATGAAACCATTTATATAAAGTTTTAAAACCTGAAGGCAACCATATTTTATTTATGGACACACTGCATGAGGTGTAAGTAATTCTCACCTAGGCTACAATGTTTTTAGACTCACCCTTTAGCCTTCAATTTTGTGCTTATGCCCACCCTTCTATGTCAGGCGTTGGTAAATCATGGTGCTGTGGGCAGCCCACCTTTTTTGTGAATAAAGTTTTATTGAAATACAGACTGCCTACCTTTTTGTAAATAAAGTTTTATTGGACTACAGCCATGCTCATTTTTTTAAACAGCTTTATTAGAGTATAATTGCTTTACAATGTTGTGTTAGTTTCTGCCTTATAACAAAGTGAATCAGCTATACAGATACATATATCCCCTATCTCCTCCCTCTTGCATCTCCCTCTCACCCCTCTAGGTGGTCACAAAGCATGGAGCTGATCTCCCTGTGCTATGCCATGCTCATTTTTAAGAAAACGTTTTATCTGTGGCTGATTTAGTACTACAGTGGCAGAGTTGAGTAGTTGTGACAGAGACTGGATAGCCCTCAAGTCTAAACTATTTACTACTGGCCCTTTAAGAAAAAGCTTGTTAGTATGAGGTTAACACCACTTGTTCAGTCCTGGGTATTGAGCTGGTTCCTGGAAACACAAAGGTGCTTAGAGGGTCCTGCCCTCAAGGAGCTTAGACCAATGGAGAAAAAGATATAAAATAAGTTCAGCAAAATGGTTTATACCCTAGGAAGGAAGTTCTGTAAAACACAATGAAGTGGGAGATTTTTCCTCAGGTACTGAAAGGACAAATAAATGAGGATTAAAATATAAAGTGCCTGGCTCATAATAAGACTTCAGTGCTGTGAGTCTACTATTGATATTCATATGCTTGTGACTGTCATCATCCTATGAAACTGCATGAATAAGAGTAAAGAAAGGGAAGGAAGAAAAAAAGGCAGAAAAAGAACATTTAGAAGAGGAGAACATTGAAAGTGTGCTAAATAATGAAAGATAAGGAATGCCTATTTTTACTTTTTTACAAGTTAATATTTCAAAATAGAGTCAATAAAACTGTTATATATCTTTTTTTATATCAGTGAGATGTAAATCAGTCACTTTTACCAGAAACATAGCCATTTGATTTCCCTAGTGCTAACTATAAATAAAGTGAATAGATTTCTCAAATTATCTTGCTTGGGTTTTCATACTAAGATTTACTGGAACACACATGCCTGTGAATTATAAATATGTTTTTTTAAAGCATACCAAATAATTTTTTTGGAACAAAGTCTTTCTTATGAGAGAACACATTTATTTTCTTTAATGGATTCTTAAGGTAATAAAAAAATGTAGATAAGTTGTCATCGTGATCATTACCCATTTTTATTTGTGGGGTTTCTAAGGCCTGTTCAGTTCCCTGGAGAGCATGTTCACCCTGCTACTTGGTCAATCATGTTTCCCCAAATGGCCACTGAAGTTATTTTGGCTCATGTCATCTTTCGAGAGGGAAACCATTTTTATCTGTCTCCAGAATAATAATAGTTTACATGTAATATATTTTTCTCTTCTTCACTTCTCTTTGATCATTCAGTGGCTCCACGTATTTGTTCTCTTGGGATTTCTGCTAAGGAGGAGCTGGGCACTTGTCTTGAACAAATGATTTTCACTCAATTACAAACTATTATTACTTGGTTTTCCTTCCTGGATAGTTTTTCAAATTTTCAGCTGTTATTGAACATCTCATAGCTGTGAGATTTTTAGAATTAACTTGATGGTAAAACTTCTTTTAAAAGGCATTCTGCTCTTTTCTCTGGTAGAACATAACCAGGCTAGCAATTTCCTTCTAGGGCTAAAATTTCTTGCTTAGTTCTATTATGTAGAGCATCAAAATGGTATTTCATTAACAAATAGGAAGAGAACTTTTATCTTCCTCTAATAAAATGTTCATTTAAATTCAATTTAATTGTACTCCTGTAGTTTTTATTAGGCTTCATTTTTTCTTCACCGGGCAATGACCTTCTTAAGGAGAGGCAAGAATGAATCCAACTAGTAACATTGCAGGAAAGTGCTGTTACATTTGGGAGGGTAGAGGGATGGGAAACATAGCTGATGCTGCTAGTTGAATGGGAATGGAAGTACACTAATGACAGAGTTCAGAGGGCATGCCCCAAAAACCTTCCTACTCACCTATGAATAAAACACCCAACTTCCCCAAGGCCACATCTATAATATCCAGGAGATGCAGTTTTGAAAAAGTGTAATTCTTAAGAGACTACACATTTCATTCTGACCTTCACCTCAGAAACCTTACTTGTTTAACTTTCCTCTTAAGAATTTTGTTTTGTATTAAAGTAATGAAATATATTCAGAATTCTAAAATCTAAAATAGTGAAATATGTTTAGGTTTCAAAATGGTTGACTTACCATTGGTGCATTTTACAACCATCTATCTTTTTTTTTTTTTTCTTGTTCCCTGACCTTCTCTTTGCCTAGCTCTGCCTGTGCAGCCAGAATGAGGGCAAGCGCTGAGCTGAGCTGAGCTGAGCAGACCAAACAATACCCCCTTAGAGGTTGTGTGACCTCAGGCAGGCTCCTCAGTCTCCAAGCTTCAATCTCCTCCTCTATAAAATAGGCAAAATGCTAAACAAATGCCTAATTGCACAATTTTTTAAAAGAAAGCCTCCTCCCAAATGTCTTGTTATTTTAATTTTTAAAAATTTTATACAGCAGGTTCTTATTAGTTATCCATTTTATACATATTAGTGTATACACGTCAATCCCAATCTCCCAATTCATCCCACCACACCCCCACAACCCTGCTTTCCGCCCTTGGTGTCCATACATTTGTTCTGTATATCTGTGTCTATTTCTGCCTTGCACACCGGTTCATCTGTGCCATTTTTCTATATTCCACATACATGCATTAATATACGATATTTGTTTTTCTCTTTCTGACTTAACTCCATTCTGTATGACAGTCTCTAGATCCATCCACGTCTCTACAAATGACCCAATTTTGTTCCTATTTATGGCTGAGTAATATTCCATTGTATATATGTACCACATCTACTTTACCCATTCGTCTCGCGATGGGCATTCGGGTTGCTGCCATGACCTGGCTATTGTAAATAGTGCTGCAAAGAACACTGGGGTGCATGTGTCTTTTTGAATTACGGTTTTCTCTGGGTATATGCCCAGTAGTGGGATTGCTGGGTTATACGGTAGCTCTATTTTTAGTTTCTTAAGGAAACTCCATACTGTTCTCGATAGTGGCTATATCAATTTACATTCCCACCAACAGTGCAAGAGGGTTCCCTTTTCTCCATACCCTCTCCTGCATTTGTTGTTTGTAGATTTTCTGACGATGCCCATTCTAACTGGTGTGAGGTGATACCTCATTGAAGTTTTGATTTGCATTTCTCTAATTATTAGTGATGTTGAGCAGCTTTTTTGTGCCTCTTGGCCATCTGTATGTCTTCTTTGGAGAAATGTCTATTTAGGTCTTCTGTCCATTTTTGGATTGGGTTGTTTGTTTTTTTAATATTGAGGTGCCTGAGCTGTTTATATATTTTGTAGATTAATCCTTTGTCCGTTGATTTGATTGCAAATATTTTCTCCCATTCTGAGGGTTGTCTTTTCACCTTGTTTATAGTTTCCTTTGCTGTGCAAAAGCTTTTAAGTTTCATTAGGTCCTATTTGTTCATTTTTGTCTTTATTTCCATTACTCTAGGAGATGGGTCAAAAAAGATCTTGCTGTGGTTTATGTCATAGAGTGTTCTGCCTATGTTTTCCTCTAAGAGTTTTATAGTCTCTGGCCTTACATTTAGGTCTTTAACCCATCTTGAATTTATTTTTGTGTATGGTGTTAGGGACTGTTCTAATTTCATTCTTTAAATGTAGCTGTCCAGTTTTCCCGGCACCACTTACTGAAGAGACTATCTTTTCTCCACTGTATGTCCTTGCCTCCTTTGTCATAGATTAGTTGACCACAGGTGCATGGGTTTATTTCTGGGCTTTCTATCCTGTCCCATTGATCTATATTTCTGTTTTTGTGCCAGTACATATTGTCTTGATTACTGTAGCTTTGTAGTATAGTCTGAAGTCAGGGTGTCTGATTCCTCCAACTCTGTTTTTTTCCCCCTAGATTGCTTTGGTTATTTGGGGTCTTTTGTGTCTCCATACAAATTTTAAGATTTTTTGTTCTAGTTCTGTAAAATATGCCATTGGTAATTTGATAGGGATTGCACTGAATCTGTAGAATGCTTTGGATAGTATAGTCATTTTCACCATATTGATTCTTCCAATTTAAGAACATGGTATGTCTCTCCATCTGTTTGTGTCATTTTTTATTTCTTTCATCAGTGTCTCATACTTTTCTGAGTACAGGATTTTTACTGCCTTAGGTAGGCTTATTCCTAGGTATTTTATTCCTTTTGTAGCAATGGTGAATGGGATTGTATCCTTAATTTCTCTTTCTGATCTTTTGTTGTTAGGGTATAGGAATGCAAGAGATTTCTGTGCATTAATTCTGTATCCTGCAACTTTACCAGGTTCATTGCTTAGCTCTAGTAGTTTTCTGGGGGCATCTTTAGGATTCCTTATGTATAGTATCATGTCATCTGCAAACAGTGACAGTTTTACTTCTTCTTTTCCAATTTGGATTCCTTTCATTTCTTATTCTTCTCTGATTGCCATGGCTAGGACTTCCAAAACTATGTTGAATAATAGTAGTGACAGTGGATATCCTTATGTTGTTTCTGAACTTAGAAGAAATGCTTTCAGTTTTCCACGATTGAGAATGATGCTTGCTGTGGGTTTGTCATATATGGCCTTCATTATGTTGAGGTAGGTTCCCTCTAGGCCCACTTTCTGGTGAGTTTTTATCATAAATGGGTGTTGAATTTTGTCAAAAGCTTCCTTTGCATCTATGGAGATGATGATATGGTTTTTATTCTTCAGTTTGTTAATATGGTGTATCACATCGATTGATTTGCATATATTGATGAATCCTTGCATCTCTGGGATAAATCCCACTTGATTGTGGTGTATTATCCTTTTAATGTGTTGTTAGATTCTGTTTGCTGGTATTTTGTTGAGGATTTTTGCATCTGTAGTCATCAGTGATTTTGGTCTGTAATTTTCCTTTTTGTAGTATCTTAGTCTGGTTTTGGTATCAGGGTGATGGTGGCCTCATAGAATGAGTTTGGGAGTGTTCCTTCTTCTGCAAATTTTTGGAAGAGTTTGAGAAGGATGGGTGTTAGTTCTTCTCTAAATGTTTGCTAGAATTCACCTGTGAAACCATCTGGTCCTGGACTTTTGTTTGTTGGGAGATTTTAAATCACAGTTTCAATTTCATTACTTGTGATTGGTCTGTTCATATTTTCTATTTCTTCCTGGTTCAATCTTGGAAGGTTATACCTTTCTAAGAATTTGTCCATTTCTTCCAGGGTGTCCATTTTATTGGCATAGAGTTGCTTGCAGTAGTCTCTTATGATGCTTTGTATTTCTGTGATGTCCTTTGTAACTTCTCCTTTTTTATTTCTAATTTTATTGATTTGAGTCCTCTCCCTCTTTTTCTTGATGAGTCTGGCTAAAGGTTTATCCTTTTTTTTTAATCTTCTCAAAGAAACAGCTTTTAGTTTTATTGATCTTTGCTACTGTTTCCTTTGTTTCTATTTCATTTATTTCTGCTCTGATCTTTATGATTTCTTTCCTTCTGCTAACTTTGGGTTTTGTTTGTTCTTCTTTCTCTAGTTCCTTTAGGTGTAAGGTTAGATTGTTTATTTGAGATTTTTCTTGTTTCTTGAGGTAGGCTTGTATTTCTTCTCTTGTGTTTCCCACTTAGAGAAGTTCCTTTAGCATTTGTTGTAGAGCTGGTTTCGTGGTGCTGAATTCTCTTAACTTTTGCTTGTCTGTAAAACTTTTGATTTCTCCATTGAATCTGAATGAGATCCTTGCCAGGTAGAGTAATCTTGGTTGTAGGTTCTTCCCTTTCATCCCTTTAAATATATCATGCCACTCCCTTCTGGCTTGTAGAGTTTCTGCTGAGAAATCAGCTGTTAACTCTATGGGAGTTCTCTTGTATGTTATTTGTCATTTTTCCCTTGTTGCTTTCAATAATTTTTCTTTGCCTTTAATTTTTGTCAATTTGATTACTATGTGTCTAGATGTGTTTCTCCTTGGGTTTATCCTGCCTGGGACTCTCTGTGCTTCCTGGACTTGGGTGCCTATTTCCTTTTCCTTTTCCTGTTAGGGAAGTTTTCGAGTATAATCTCTTCAAATATTTTCTTGGGTCCTTTCTCTCTCTCTACTCCTTCTGTGACCCCTATAATGTGAGTGTTGTTGCATTTAATGTTGTCCCACAGGTCTCTTAGGCTGTCTTCATTTCTTTTCATTCTTTTTTCTTTATTCTGTTCCGCAGCAGTGAATTACACCATTCTGTCTTCCAGGTCACTTACTCATTCTTCTGCCTCAGTTATTCTGCTATTGATTTCTTCTAGTGTATTTTTCATTTCAGTTATTGTATTGTTCATCTGTTTGTTCTTTAATTCTTCTAGGTCTTTGTTAAACATTTCTTGCATCTTCTCGACCTTTGCCTCCATCCTTTTCTGAGGTCCTGGATCATCTTCACTATCATTATTCTGAGTTCTTTTTCTGGAAGGTTGCCTATCTCCACTTCATTTAGTTGTTTTTCTGTGGTTTTATCTTGTTCCTTCATCTGGTACATAGTCCTCTGCCTTTTCATTTTGTCTATCTTTCTGTGAATGTGGTTTTCTTTCCACAGGCTGCAGGATTGTAGTTCTTCTTGCTTCTGCTGTCTGCCTTCTCCATTTATCCTTTAATAATATCCTTTAATGCATAAACTGTGGCATATAACTTCAAATGCATTGTTCTCTTGGCTGGCATAGTCCAGATATGTAATGATTAAAAGATACATTTTTGATAGTTTTGGATGCATTGAAGCAGTAAGATCAATTTAATAGTAGTCTGAATTAAATTAAGAATTTAGAAGAACAAAGTCTAGAAAGTCATTGACTTACAGAAATGTGTTGTTGGCTTGATGAAAATGTCATAACTAGTTTTGGGGTATGTGTGTTTATAAAGGAAATAATATAGCATGATGGTTAATGTACAAATTCTAGAGTCAGCCCTGATCTTATTTCTAGTTATTAGCTCTGTGACATTGTGAAGTCTCTTAATGTCTATAACTCTTAATATTCTCATTTCTAAATAGGGCTGAATATAAAGAGCTTGGTATAATGTTTGTCAAATTACAGGGCACAGTAAAGTGTTACACTATGTGACAGAGTCACAATGTATTTGAAAATAGGTGGCAAACAGTAAAGCACTATATAAATGTGAGGTGCTCTTGCCACATGACTTTCATGAGAAACATGTAGATTTCCTGCACAGAGCTGAGATGGGGAAACTGTCAACCAGACATTGTTTGTATTGCCAGTGGCTCAATAAGTGGGAGAAAGGGTTAGTTACAAGTTAACAAAAAAATTCATTGTATTAAAGATTAGCTCAATACAAGGCTTTTTATTGGTTTGTTTGTTTTTAACCTGAAAATATGAATAAGCAACCAAGAATCAATATTCTGAAAGTGCAACAAGGGGTAAATGAGTCTTAGAGAGTATGATCTTCCTGAAGCAATTCTAGTATAGCTAAGATCTTGGCTACTGTCGGAACATGTATGTGGGGCGGAGGGTATAAATACAAATTCCTTAGCATGATATTCAAGGTCTTCACAATCTTGTCCCTGACACATTTCCAATTTTTCTTTGCAGTATATCCTCCCATATTCCATAATCTTCACTGTCTCTGTCCAGGCCATGCATATGCAGACATCTTTGTCTCTGTTTCACCTAAAATATCTTCTCTCTCTTCCTCACAATTGTATTTGACATAATACTTAATCAGTAACTAGAAAATCCTGAAAGCTTTTCTAGTTTCACTTTTGGAGATCATAACCTCTCTCCCTGTGTCTCCCAATCATATTTCTTTTATCCCCATTTGTACAAATATGTCACTTTACTTTGAATTACAGTTATTTGTGTTTCTTTTCTTTCTTTCTTTCTTCTTCTTTTTTTTTTTTTTTTGCTTCAAAAAGCTTTACTGTTTCCATTTGGTCCAAGGCTTGGGTTAGAGTGCTCCAGAGTGGTTAAAAAGTTGCCTAGTTTCTGCAGAGAGGGGCTTCAGGCAGAAGCCCTGACACCAGAGAGGGCTCCTCAAAGACCACTGGGCTCCGGAGGCTCCTAGTCATGCTTGAGCGTGAGCCTTTCGAAGGGATTCTTGCTCAGGCAAACCTAGAGATCATCCAGCCTGCAGAGGTTGGTCAGGTGGTCACCCATCTTGATGAGTTTCACCTCCTCATCTGGGAGGTGGCTCTCTAGGAAGTCACAGAGGTGGGGGCCTGCACAGGCAGAACCCAGGACATGCAGATCCAAAAGGGCCTGGTTCAGGTTCTTCTCCATGAGAATGGCAGCTTCCATAGCGTCCTGGGTTTTACCCCACTCATTTTGAGATTGCTTCTGCACATCCTGGAAGAGGGCATGACCATCGTGCTGCTTTTGCATTTTCAAGAGACTCTTGGCACCCTCGCACTTCTCCTCAGTCAGTTCATGGAAAAAGTGGCCCATGCCCTTCAGAGCCAAATAGTCACAGTTGAAATAGAAGTCCAAAGAGAGGTAGGTGTAGGAGGCCTGCAGATGCATGTTGACCAGGCGGTTGATAGCGAACTCCCCCTCGGTGGAATAATTCTGACAAATCTGGGAGCTCATGGTTGATTGGTAATAAGAAGTTAAGCTCAAAAAATGGTGTTGGCTAGTCCTGGTGACGAAGGATAGCTGAGTGGCTGATTCCAAAGGTTGTGACTGGAAAAAAGGTTGGAGAGTGGTCAGAGGCTGGAGCAAGGGATGTCCCTCCGGTCTGTTCCGTCCAAACATCGCTGGAGCAAGAGAGAGATCTGTGGGACTGCTGAGTGCACTGCCTATTTGTGTTTATTATTCTTTAACTTGAAGACCAGCTCCTTGAGGGCAAGTTCCTTAAGATCATCCTCTGTGTCTTCTGGTCTCCATAGCCCCTCAGTGCCTGGTCCAAAGCTTTGCTTGCACACAATGAGAACTAAGAAATGATTTTTGGATTGAGTTGAAATCAGACTTCTTTGAATAAAGTCCATTACCTATAGGAGTATCCCTTCTGAGGTTTTGAGACATATCAGCTTTTCAAATAGCCTTAACAGTTAGGGGTAGTCATTGTAATCTTTGATGGTTTCAGAGAAAGGGGACTTGTAAAAACTTTGCTCTTACCAGTGAAAATGATCAGGCTGATATTTGATATTGGGTATTAGAAAACCTATAACCTAATAATTTTGCTTACATCATTGGAAAAGGAACCTCATTAAAAATAGTGGCAGCTGTTCCCTTAATGATACAATAATCCAGAAGCCTGTGGCCTTCTGCAATCTGTTAACATTTGCTGAGGACAGAAAATTTTAACATTACAATTTTTGGTAAGTTTGTTAGATATATTCGAAGAAACATGTATTGAGCCTCCACTATGAGCCATACGGTGTTCTAGTCTCTAATGTGACATTTGATCAAGACATAGCTAAAAACCATTTTATTTAGAAGACTGAATGCCAGACTTTGTCTTGTGATTTAAAGCAATGAAAATTAATTCACCTAAATGTACTTTTTCATATGTCTTTAATGTATGCATTACTTTCTTCTTAGTTAGTGTTTTTCCTTTAGAATTTTTATATTTATCTCATCTATGTAAATATAGAATTTCCTTTTAAAAATTTCTTTATCACTTATTACAACTAGTATCTAAAAACAGTAGTTTTTCCCTTATTGTTCCATGCTGTGTTTTAATTGTTCTACCTTTTTAAAATTGATTTTTATTGGCGTATAGTTGATTTACAATGTTGTATACCATTTTTTACTTAAACTCCAAGAAAGTGAAGAAATTTGCACTAAGGTGTAAATAAGAGGTCGAAGTTATGCTAAGCATATGAAATGAAGTTAATAAGAACCTAGCAATGTTGAATTAATTTAAAAAATACTTTCTTTATAAGATCCTTATGGATCAAATAAACTACAAAAGGAAACAAGTAATGCTAAAAGGAAACAATAAAGGAAAATGGAAAATAAAACATATGGGCTATAAAAAATAATGATTAAAATAGCACACAAAGGTAGATGGATATGAGCCTTTTGAAGGATAACAGATAAAGAAATATTGGCAGTCAGTAATTCTTAAAATGACAACATATTCATTGAAATACTTAGGCACCTGTTTCTTCCTGGAATTATGTCAATTTATAACAATTCATTTATCCATTTATTTATTTACCAAGCATTTATTTTACTTTTTTTTCATTTTTGTTTCATTCATCCAACATAGATTATAGATTTCAGGTTTCAGAGATGATGACAACCAGTTGTAACTTGATATAGTAAAGCAACTGAAATATATAAAATTTCTATAAATATCATCTTGTAATAGAATGGTGACAGTATATTTTCTTTCTCATGGATATTCATTAGGTTAAAACATTTTGAAAAGGAGACAGTGGTTTTATGTCTTGGGAATTCTTTTAGAGGAAATGTACATTTCCTATAATAAATACTTAGGCCCTAATAAAGCTGTTAAAAATAAATGAAATAAATGGTTATTTTTAAGGTAATACCAGTCAATAAATTTGAGTATGAAAATATGAGGAAATAATTCTTAACAGAGGAAGCAAGGGAAAAAATTGATAACTTTAGCTGTCACTTTAAAAATGAACAAAAGTACTTCGTGTTTTTGTAAATTACTCATGCCTCCTCATATTTGGGGAGAAGAATAAAATCTAAGGTAAACAACACAAAAGTTGCTTTCCTACATCAGATATACTTTCTTCAAAGCTGGGTATATGTCAAATTCATTTTAAGGCTACTATTGGCCTTTAGCTCCACCAAAAGACCATCAGAAACACATGTTGATCATGCAAATCTGAGTTTGTTAGACTTACAGTAAGAAAGAACACCAGTATGATAGATTGTTAGCCAGGTCTGTGAAGGGAGAATTTCCAGGAGCAAGTATATAGGGCTCTAGGTGATTTTTAAGGCTGATATTGCAAGGGAGGAAACTGGGATTGGCAAAATTTATAACAAAGTAGCTTTGGTTTGGTGGACATGATAAGGAGAAGGTCTTGAAGTGAGCTATTAGTCTTTATAAGTAAGCTATTTTGGTTGGTTCATAGACTTATCTTCCAAAGCAAGTATTTCCTATAGCAAGCTGCTAAGTTGCTTTTGCCCAGTCCCAGTTTTGTTTAGCACAGAAGCAGGAAAATGTATTTAGTCTTCAAAGTTTGTAGCCCAGGAACAGTAAAGTATGATCTTATTTCTCACTGCAAATAACTTAAAATTAATTCAAAGACCAGATATTTTTCTTTTAGGGTAAGCATGCTTCTAGTTCTAGTTAATTCCTTCACCATGAAGGGATCTCAAATGACTCCTGTGCTTCTTTAGTTCTTTTGGTCCTTATAGTATTGTATTCTTGTCTCCTTTTTAAATAGTCAAACTCCCATTGTTTTATTCACATATTTGGTTGATCTCCTCTGTTTCCAGTGTTGTGCTAGTTGTCAGGTACACAAAGTTGAATGAGTGTAATCTTGCATGAGACAAGCCTGCAAACAAATACATGCAAGAATTGATAGCTTGTGCTGTTGAAACATTTTGCAGAGGGTACACAAAGAAGGTGTGGATGGCTGGACAAAGTTTTATACTGGAGCTAATGCTCGATCTGAGTTTCAAAGCATATGGAGGAAGAGGGAGAGAAAGGAAGAGAATTGTAGGTTAAAGGAACAGGTGTGTAAGTTTGGGAAACTGCCAACTAAACAGAATGACAATTTAAAATAGAAGTATTACTTATATAGGAATATTTCATTCTTGCTCACATTTTCTTTTGAACATAGGTCTTATTTCCCTAATAAATCTGAAAGGATCTTGTGCATGGAAAATCTTTTTATATCCCTCATGTCACCTAAATCTGTATCTAGAGAATGTGCTGTAAATACTCTGATATATTTATATATGGCAACTGAGAAGACCAGGAGGAAAAATATTGTGAGTTGGATTATTTACTCTAACCAGTTTAGCAAATTACTGTTATTTTAACAGGGTTTTCAGTGGGTAGAAGACACATGGGTGATTCCTATAGTAATTCAAGCAAGAAGCTCTCCTCAGCTCTATAATTAATGATTGTGCCCAATATTCAGGGCCAGATTATTAATAACTCATAAGAAAGGGTATTTGCCTGATACTTATGTGCAGTAATTTTGCGTGGAAAGAATGGATGCATGTGTATATCACATTAATATTACCAAGCATGAAAGAAAGTCAGCTAGGGGGTTGGGGGAAAGCTTTTCTTTCTGTATTAAAAAGATAGCTGTGACAAAGCGAGAGGCATGGACATATATACACTACCAAACGTAAGGTAGACAGCTAGTGGGAAGCAGCCGCATAGCACAGGGAGATCAGCTTGGCGCTTTGTGACCACCTGGAGGGGTGGGATAGGGAGGGTGGGAGGGAGGGAGGGAAATACAAGAGGGAAGAGGTATGGGAACATATGTATATGTATGGCTGGTTCATTTTGTTGTAAGGCAGAAACTAACACACCATTGTAAAGCAATTATACTCCAATGAAGATGTGGAAAAAAAAATTGATTGACCATAAAAAAAAAAAGAAAAAAAAGATAGCCCTGTGAGGTTTGCTCTCCTTCTTTCTTATAGTCTGTGATGCTGATGTGATACAGTCATGCCTGAAGCTCTGGTAGCTGAGTTGTTTCATCGAGGTTACAATAGCATAAACACCAAAAAGCCCAAAAGCTGAAGATGGCTGAGCAAGAGGTTATGAATAGGCTGGCTTTTTGATGACTTTGAGTTGAGAAACCAATCCTGGGCTTCCTAGCTCCAGACTTCTCCTTATGGAAGATTATTAAATTGCTTAAAGAACTGTTTGTCAGGTCCTAAAAATCTTGCAGGTATAAGCTTTCCTTTCTGAAACAATCCCAGTATATGCCTCTTACTAGATTTTCAATGAATATTTGTGTAAGGGGTGTTACTGAACTCAGAGGGGCTTGTGGGTTAAATTGTGTTAGTCTGCTAGGACTGCCATAACAAAAGATCACAGAGTGGCTGGCTTAAACAACAAATTCATTTTCTAACAATTCTGGAGGCCAGAATTCAAAGATCAAGGTGTGGACAGGTTTGCTTTCTCCTGAGGCTCCTTTCCTTGCCTTGTAGATGGTCACCTTCTTGCATTGGCCTTATATGTCCTTTCATCTATACATGAATATCCCTGGTGTCTCTCTGTGTATCCTAATCTGTTCTTATAAGGACACTAGTCAGATTGGATTACGGCCCACCCTAGAGGACACATTTTAACTTAATTACCACTTTAAAGGCTCTATCTCCAAATATAGTCACATTCTAAGGTATTGCAGGTTAGGGCTTCAACCCTATGAACATGAATTAGGGAGGACACAGTTAATTCCATAACATAAACTTTATGATTTAGTGTCTATTACTGCTTGTTTATTTCTTCATATGAACTTTTGAATCAGCTTGTTTATTTCCAAAGAAAATAAGTTCTTATTTTGTTGGGATGCTTTAGACCTGCAGACTAATTTTGGGAAAATTAGTAACCTTATGCTATAAACCTTGTGTAAGGAGAGGTAAGTTTTTCTTTTGATCAAGTATTATTCTGTCTCTCAGGAGCATTCTAAAGTTTTCTTCTTAGAATATTTTTTTTTTTTGCTAATTATTATGTAGCTATATTATCTTTGGCTAAACATATTGTATATATTATGTTTTTTAATGGTTGTGTTTTTTTATTGAAGGCTGTTTATATTTGTGCCTAAAACTTCATATAGCTTGTAATAGTTTTGATTTTGAATCTCATGGCTTTTCAAGTACTACAATGCAATCATGTGGAAATAATGTTAATTTTGCTTTTTTCCTCCAAGTTTTACAGCATATATTTCTTTCTTTTCTGTCTTTCTCTTTCTTCTTTGTCTAAGTGTGTTAGCTAGAAGCCAGTTTTCATCTTCTAGTTGTTTCCTATTAAGCTTGCTAATGGATTTTGTATTTAGAAATAACTAGAAAATATCCATCTGTTGTCATTTTATGAATGGTTTTAACCCAGCATAGATATTAAATTTTATCAAATGTTGTTTCAGCAACTATGGCAGTTATGCATCAGTATGGGTGCAGATATCATGCAGTCTTTCTGTACTCAAATGGAATGTCTCTAATTGTAACTGTGTAAGTGGGTAGAGCTATTTCAGCTCTTTTAAATAGGCAGGCAGTATGGTCCTACTTCCTGGGCTCACATGGGGAGCCGTTTCCTGTTCCCTGCTATGTGTGTGGCCGATTTGACTTCCATACCTACAGTCCCTAAAGTACCATCTCTAGTACATATATATGGTTATGACTCCATCTGGGTTATAATACTGTAATCTCTGCTATTGCTCTGGGCTCCCTCTGCTTCTGTAACATGAAGATTTTCCCTTTCTATTTTTGAGTGTGGTCCCATGCCTTTTAACACTTAAATATTCTATCCCTTATTTCTATTTTGGTGGGAAAGAGAGATCCAAATGAGGAACTGCTCCATGTTGACCCAGACATTCTGCTCTCTCTGGGCACTGTCAAGTCACTGAGCTATTAAGAGGCTTTTATCCAAAAGTAGATAACTCTAGTCTACCCCAAAATTATGAAACAAAATTTTCTCTTTAGTCAGACCATGTAGAATAGTGAAAAGTCCCTAAGCTTTGAGGCCAGTAAGACTAGATATTGAATCCCAGCTTTGCAATTCACTTGCTTGGTAATCTATTTTAGGACAAATTATTTAACTGCCATGATACTGAATTTACAAAATGGAAATGATGACAGTTACCATTGATTAAAGAACTGAATAAAATAATGAATGTAAAATGCTTCCCAAATAGTAGAGGTTCAATAAATTTTGTCATCAACTCTTGCTCCCAAAGAAGTATTAATTGGAGTATATATGATATATAGTTACATTTTAATGTGTACCCATTTCTCATTCTTAGGCAAGTGAAAGATATTTCAAATTGAGGGAATGATTAAGAATGACATTGCTGGAGATTGGTTCAAGATGGCACAGCAGAAGGACGTGCACTCATTCCCTCTTGTGAGAGCACCAGAATCACAACTAACTGCTTAGCAATCATCAACAGGAAGACACTGGAACTCACCAAAAAAGATACCCCACATTCAAAGACAAAGGAGAAGCCACAATGAGACAGTAGGAGGGGCACAATCACAATAAAATCAAATCCCATAACTGCTGGATGGGTGACTCACAAACTGGAGAACACTTCTACCACAGAAGTCCAACCACTGGAGAGAAGGTTCTGAACCACACATCAGGCTTCTCAACGTGGGGGTCTGGCAATGGGAGGAAGAAATCCTAGACAATCAGACTTTGAAGTAGAGCAGGATTTGATTGCAGGACTTCAACAGGACTGGGGGAAATAGAGACTCCACTACTGGAAGGCACACACAAAGTAGTGTGAGCATCAGGACCCAGGGGAAGGAGCAATGACCCCATAGGAGATTGAACCAGACATACCTGCTAGTGTTGGAGGGTCTCCTGCAGAGGCAGGAGGTGGCTGTGGCTCACCATAAGGACAAGGACATTGGCAACAGAGGTTCTGGGAAGTACTCATTGGTGGGAGCCCTCCCAGAGTCCGCCATTACCCCACCAAAGGGCAGGCTCCAGTGCTGAGTCACCTCAGGCCAAACAATAAACAGGGAGGGAACCCAGCCCCACCCATCAGCAGTCAAGCAGATTAAAGTTTTACTGAGCTCTGCCCACCAGAGCAACACCAGCTCTACCCACCACCAGTCCCTCCCATCAAGAAAATTGCACAAGCCTCTTAGATAGCCTCATCCACCAGAAGGCAGACAGCAGAAGCAAGAAGAACTATATCCTGCAGTCTGTGGAACAGAAACCACATTCACAGAAAGATAGACAAGATGAAAATGCAGAGGGCTATGTACCAGATGAAGGAACAAGATAAAACCACAGAAAAACAGCTAAATGAAGGGGAGATAGGCAACCTTTCAGAAAAAGAATTCAGAATAATGATAGTGAAGATGATCCAGGACCTCGGAAAAAGAATGGAGGCAAAGATCAAGAAGGTGCAAGAAATGATTAACAAAGACCTAGAAGAATTAAAGAACAAACACCTAGAAGAATTAAACAACAAACAAACAGAGATGAACAATACAATAACTGAAATGAAAAATACACTAGAAGGAATCAATAGCACAATAACTGAGGCAGAAGAACGGATAAGTGACCTGGAGGACAGAATGGTGGAATTCACTGCTGCAAAACAGAGGAAAAAAAATGAAAAGAAATGAAGACAGCCTAAGAGACCTCTGGGACAACATTAAACGCAACAACATTCACATTATAGGGGTTGCAGAAGGAGAAGAGAGAGAGAAAGGACCTGAGAAAATATTTGAAGAGATTATGGTCGAAAACTTCCCTAACATGGGAAAGGAAATAGGCACCCAAGTCCAGGAAGCACAGAGAGTCCCAGGCAATATAAACCCAAGGAGAAACACACCTAGACACATAGTAATCAAACTGACAAAAATTAAAGACAAAGGAAAATTATTGAAAGCAACAAGGGAAAAATGACAAATAATATACAAGGGAACTCCCATAAAGTTAACAGCTGATTTCTCAGCAGAAACTCCACAAGCCAGAAGGGAGTGTCATGACATATTTAAAGTGATGAAAGGGAAAAACCTACAGCCAAGACAACTCTACCCTGCAAGGATCTCATTCAGATTTGACAGAGAAATCAAAAGCTTTACACACAAACAAAAGTTAAGAGAATTCATCACCACCAAACCATCTCTACAACAAATGATAAAGGAACATCTTTAAGTGGGAAACACAAGAGAAGAAAAGGACCTACAAAAACAAACCCAAAACAATTAAGAAATTGATAATAGGCACATACATATCGATACTTCCCTTAACTGTGAATGGATTAAATGCTCCAACCAAAAGACACAGACTGCCTGAATGGATACAAAAAGAAGACCCATATATATGCTGTCTACAAGAGACCCACTTCAGACCTAGGGACACTTACAGACTGAAAGTGAGGGGATGGAAAAAGATATACCATGCAAATGGAAATCAAAAGAAAGCTTGAGTAGCAATACTCATATTAGATAACATAGACTTTAAAATAAAGACTGTTACAAGAGACAAGGAAGGACACTACATAATGATCAAGGGATCAATCCAAGAAAAGATATAACAATTATAAATATATATGCACCCAACACAGGATCACCTCAATACATAAGGCAACTGCTAACAGCTCTAAAAGAGGAAATCGACAGTAAACACAATAATAGTGGGGGACTTTAACACCTCACTTACACCAATGGACAGATCATCCAAACAGAAAATTAATAAGGAAACACAAGCTTTAATGACACAATAAACGAGATAGATTTAACTGATATTTATAGGACACTGGATCCAAAAAGAGCAGATTACACTTTCTTCTCAAGTGCACATGGAACATTCTCCAGGATAGATCATATCTTGGGTCACAAATGAGCATCAGTAACTTTTAAGAAAATTGAAATCATATCAAGCATCTTTTCTGACCACAATGCTATGAGATTAGAAATAAATTACAGGGAAAAAAACATAAAAAACACAAACACATGGAGGCTAAACAATACATCATTAAATAACCAATAGATCACTGAAGAAATCAAAGAGGAAATCAAAAAATACCTAGAGACAAATTACAACGAAAACATGACTATCCAAAACCTATGGGATGCAGCAAAAGCAGTTCTAAGAGGGAAGTTTATAGCAATACAAGCCTACCTCAAGAAACAAGAAAAAGCTCAAATAAACAATCTAACCTTACACCTAAAGGAACTAGAAAAAGAAGAACAAACAAAACCCAAAGTTGGTAGAAAGAAGGAAATCATAAAGATCAGAGCAGAAATAAGTGAAATAGAAACAAAGAAAATGATAGCAAAGATCAATAAAACTAAAAGCTGGTTCTTTGAGAAGATAAAAAATAATTGATAAACCATTAGCCAGACTCATCAAGAAAAAGAGGGAGAGGACTCAAATCAATAAAATTAGAAATAAAAAAGGAGAAGTTACAAAGGACATCACAGAAATACAAAGCATCATAAGAGACTACTGCAAGCAACTCTATGCCAATAAAATGGACACCCTGGAAGAAATGGACAAATTCTTAGAAAGGCATAACCTTCTAAGACTGAACCAGGAAGAAATAGAAAATATGAACAGACCAATCACAAGTAATGAAATTGAAACTGTGATTTAAAATCTTCCAACAAACAAAAGTCCAGGACCAGATGGCTTCACAGGTGAATTCTAGCAAACATTTACAGAAGAGCTAACACCCATCCTTCTCAAACTCTTCCAAAATATTGCACAGGAAGGAACACTCCCAAACTCATTCTATGAGGGCACCATCACGCTGATACCAAAACCAGACAAAGATACTACAAAAAAAGAAAATTATAGACCAAAATCACTAATATAGATGCAAAAATCCTCAACAAAATACTAGCAAACAGAATCCAACAGCACATTAAAAGGATCATACACCATGATCAAGTGGGATTTATCCCAGAGATGCAAGGATTCATCAATATATGCAAACCAATCAATGTGATACACCATATTAACAAACTGAAGAATAAAAACCATATGATCATCTCTATAGATGCAGAAAAAGATTTTGACAAAATTCAACACCCATTTATGATAAAAGCTATCCAGAAAGTGGGCCTAGAGGGAACCTACCTCAACATAATGAAGGGCATTATATGACAAACCCACAGCAAGCATCATTCTCAATCGTGGAAAACTGAAAGCATTTCGTCTAAGATCAGGAACAACACAAGGATGTACGCTGTCACCACTATTATTCAGCAGAGTTTTGGAAGTCCTAGCCATGGCAATCAGAGAAGAAAAAGAAATAAAAGGAATACAAATTGGAAAAGAAGGAGTAAAACTGTCACTGTTTGCAGATGACATGATACTATACACAGATAATCCTAAAGATGTCACCAGAAAACTAGTAGACCTTATCAATGAATTTAGTAAAGTTGCAGGATACAAAATTAATGCACAGAAGTCTCTTGCATTCCTATACAGTAATGATGAAAAATCTGAAATAGAAATTAAGGAAACACTCCCATTTACCATTGCAACAAAAAGAATAAAATACCTAGGTATAAACCTACCTAGGGAGACAAATGACCTGTATGCAGAAAACTGTAAGACACTGATGAAAGAAATTAAAGATGATACCAACAGATGGAGAGATATACCATGTTCTTGGATTGGAAGAATCAACATTGTGAAAATGACTATACTACCCAAAGCAATCTACAGATTCAGTACAATCCCTATTAAATTACCAATGGCATTTTTTACAGAACTAGAAATAAAAATCTTAAAATTTGTATGGAGACACAAAAGACCCTGAATAGCCAAAGCAGCCTTAGGGGAATAAAACAGAGCCAGAGGAATCAGACTCCCTGACTTCAGACTATACTACAAAGCTACAGTAATCAAGACAATATGGTTCTGGCACAAATATAGAAATATAGATCAATGGAACAGGATAGAAAGCCCAGAGATAAATCCATGCACCTATGGTCAACTAATCGATGACAAAGGAGGCAAGGATATACAATGGAGAAAAGATAGTCTCTTCAATAAGTGGTGCTGGGTAAACTGGACAGCTACATGTAAAAGAATGAAATTAGAACACTCCTTAAGAACATACACAAAAATAAACTCAAAATGGGTTAGAGACCTAAATGTAAGACTGGACACTATAAAACTCTTAGAGGAAAACATAGGAAGAACACTCTTTGACATAAATCACAGCAAGATCTTTTTTGGTCCACCTCCTAGAGTAATGGAAATAAAAACAAAAAGAAACAAATGGGACCTAATGAAATTTAAAAGCTTTTGCAAAGCAAAGGAAACTACAAACAAGATGAGAAGACAACCCTCAGAATGGCAGAACATATTTGCAAACCAATCAATGGACAAAGGATTAAGCTCCAAAATATATAAACAGGTCATGCAACTCAATAATAAAAAACCAAACAACCCAGTCTATAATTGGGCAGATGATTTAAATAGATATTTCTCCAAAGAAGACATACAGATGGCCAAGAAGCACACGAAAAGCTGCTCAACATCACTAATTATTAGAGAAATGCAAATCAAAACTACAATGAGGTATCACCTCACACCAGTTAGAATGGCCATCATCAAAAAATCTACAAACAATAAATGTTGGGGACGTGCAGAGAAAAGGGAACCCTCTTGCACTGTTGGTGGGAATGTAACTTGATACAGTCACTATGGAGAACAGTATGGAGGTTCCTTAAAACTAAAAATAGAATAACCATATGACCCAGCAATACCACTACTGGGAATACATCCAGAAAAAAACATAATTCAAAATGACACATGCACCCCCACGTTCATTGCGGCACTATTTACAATAGCCACATCATGGAAGCAACCTAAATGCCCATCAACCAATTAATGGATAAAGATGATGTGGTACGTATATACAATGGAATATTACTCAGCCATAAAAAGGGACGAAATTGGGTCATTTGTAGAGACGTGGATGTATCTAGAGACTGTCATACAGAGTGAAGTAAGTCAGAAAGAGAAAAACATATACCGCATATTAACGGATATATGTGGAACCTAGAAGAATGGTATAGATGAACTGGTTTGCAGTGCAGAAATTGAGACACAGATGTACAGAACAAATGTATGGACACCAACAGGGGAATGTGGCAGTGAGTAGGGGTTGTGGTGTGATGATTTGGGAGATTGGGATTGACATGTATACACTAATATGTATAAAATGGATCACTAATAAGAACCTACTGTATAAAAAAAATTAAATAAAATTCAAAAAAAAAACATTGCTAGTCATAGGTCATAAATTTACTCCCTGTAATCTTTCTTATTTTAGATAATGTCTTTTGTGATGTTTTTTAAATAGAGAGCTTAGTTTCATTTCATCTTGGGGCAGGGAGTGAGAAGTTACTGTAAAAATCTGACTGGAAAGATTAGTAATAGAATTAGCACATCCAACAGATACAGGCACTTCAGAATTTGTTTCTTCTATAACGCAGACATGTTAGGCTAAATTGTCCCCAAATCTCCTTTAGTTCTAACATTCTCTGATGCTTCTGTGATAATATAATTCATCTGTTTCCTTTTACATAAATGGAAACTGAGTCCCAGGGAATAACAGGGTGGCCAAGACCACATGCAGTAGTTTTTTTTGTAGCAAAACCAATCTGGAAGGGGGTGGGGATCTTAAGGCCCCAACACATTTTGAGGTTTCTCAGAGTCAGCCATTCTACCAAAGACAGGAAACACCAAATATTTGTGTACCAGAGTCGGCTAAAGTTTCCACCATGGCATGGCAACAGTGAATGTATTTATTAGAATTGTCAGTTCTCATATTTCTTGATATAGATATACTACAGTTTATAATTCTAGGGTCATTTTTATTCAGGGATGGATGTATAGATAGATAGGTCCCTATTATTTCAGCGCTTTCACAGAAAAACCTGAACTGTATAATTTGATTATTTAAAATAGTGGACTAAATCTTAAATTGATAGCTAACTTTATTTACCATTCATTTTGATCGAACTTAAGACATGTTAAATTCTTTTTATATTTGTAGATTGGATAAGTTGTTTTCAGAAAATCCAACCATAGGAAAGTCAGAATTGCCTTTCTCAATCTTCTCTTCAAGACAAAGTCACTGGAAGCATATTTATCCAAATGTTTTCAAACATTGCATAGTTTTCACTATGGTCCAACATTTTCCTAAATTAAGTGTTAAATGTTAACATGTTGCCAAAGTACATAACTTTATTAATAATAAGTATAAAACTTCACAGCAATAATATCTAGTATTTATATTTTTTAATGGATTTTCTTTTACTCTTTACTTTTACTCTCACAGCATCCCCTTTCCAGAGAAAGGGTTTTATAACCTGAGAAACTCAGGCACAGAATTTTAGAGTGACTTTTCTCTCCATCCTACAGTGTTTTTCCTACATTTCCACAAAAAAGCTGTTCTTCCTAAGCTCCAGCATAGAAAGCACCACGTATTTGAATACTCAAGTTGCCACCATCAGCAACTGCTTGAGAGTTAATAATAAAAAAAGAAAGGATAAATTTTACAAGCCATGTTTTCGCTCCTGAAACATTCTGTTTTGTATACAGCTCTCCAACTGTGTGAACTGCACGCATATACATTAAAAAAAAGCAATCTGTGGTTTTACTAAAGGTAAATTCTGGCCTATAAAAATTACAGGAAAAGCTACTATTGCTTGACATCTCTGAATTTATGGCTTTGCTTTTAATAAGATTCCAAGCCTAGATTATTTATTCACTAACACATTCACTCAAATACTTACTGAGTGCCTATATCTGCCAAAGCAACTATATTCTAGGCATGGGGGATACAGCAGGAAAAAAAAAATCCTGCCCTCATGGAGTTTGCATTTTGGTTGAGGGAATCAGAGATGCTGTAAAATGGTGAAATATGTAGTTTGTCAGCTGGTAATAAGTGTTTTTGATAAAAGCAAGCAGGGAAAGAAGGTGGATGGTGGTTGGGGAAGGGTTACAGCTTTAAATAGGGTGGTGGGGTAAGGTGTCATTGGGAAGGTGACTTTTAGGAGAGGCTTGAAGGATGTGAGGGAGCCAGCTTTTCAGATTTCTGGGGGGAAAGGGTTCTGCTCAGTTGAACAAAGCAACAACAACAAGAGATATTTCTCTAAACCTTCAGCCTGATTCACTTTGACAGATGTGTTTTTGAGGTGATTACTAAACCATTCGAAGTTAGTTTCCTTCTCTTCAAGAGATGTTGTCCACATGAATGAGAGCTTATATATTCTTGGCATTGAGGCAGACATGAACAGTCATTGAAGGAATTTTCACCTGTAGTATTTCCAGAGAGGGGACTTGGGCACATACTGACATTTAAGGAATAGTAGTGCTAAATGCTTCTCCAGATTTTCAGACTCCATCATCTTTATTTAGCATACATTAGAAATTCATCTTGATGGTCTGCTTGTCTTAGTGAATCACATCCCAAATGTCAGCCCATCAAAACAGCTTATTCTAAGTTTCTGGTGTCTAAGGGTTATTAAGCATTTGAGACAAATTTATATATATCCTCAAATACATCTGACCAACAAAAGATTAAGCTGTCTCTTCTATGACCTTATTTATTTCCTCAGGAAACGATGAAAACTTTTCATTTTGTTTTGAAACTTACCATTTGAAACTTTATGACAGAGGATACTCTGTTGGCATGAGTTTATTTCCTCCCCTTGAAAAACGATGTTCAAACAATGAACTTTTGCCATCTCTGAGGCTTTGGTACTCTTGCTCTGAGCTTCCAGGAAAAACAGTAGACACCTACGAACATTAATGGAAGAAAAGCATATGGAGATTAAATCCAGAGAGAGATCTGCCCTAACCAGAATTTCCCTTAGATCTACAGAAGAGAGTGAACTGATCTGATGAAAGTTGAGAGGACCTCAAGGCCATAAACAAGTTTTGAAACCATGAGTTACTTTAATCTTCTTTATCAAATAATTAGGATTTAAAAATATCACCATCTAGAAGTTTCTGCTGTTGCCTAGTCATACTAGGTCTTGCCTCCTTAAGTGGAAAGTCAACTTCAAAGACTGATAAGAATGAGCATCAAAGGAAGTATAAGTCATCACTTTTTCTCATTTCACTGGCAAGTAAAAGGAGGCTACCTATTTGCTTCCTATGGAAGTGAACATCCTACTAATTCAGATGCAACCTGTCATTTACTAATTTTCAATGGGAGTTAAGTGCTGGAGCCACAGGCTTGGCTTTGGTTTATTTGGAATGGTTTTCTGAAGGGTAGTGCTGCTCACTTAAAAATATATCTGAGCTGTTACAGTGCTAGGCATGGTACTAAAAGTAGAGTAAGCCAACCACTGGTCTTTAGGACTTTATAGTGGAATGGTGGGTAGGGAAGAGAGGGTGTTTGTAGACTTCATTCCAAAGAGGAGACACAGAAAGCTATGGAGTTTTAATGGAGAACAAAACTGCAGCAAGATTTGTTTGGAAAAGACGTTTGAAATGCATATTAAATAATGTGGGTTTGCATCTTGGCTCTGGCGTTCACTAACTGTGGATTTCGGACAAGTTTTTTAGTCTCTCTGAGCCTCATTAGTTCCTCATTTGTAAAGTACGCATACTCCTTCCTAACTTGCAATGAGGTTCTAGGTATTCAAGACTGCATGCAAAGCACTTGGCATTATGTCCAGAACAAAACGGATGATATCGCCATTAGAAAAGGTGAGGAGGGGAACCTCACAAGCTTGAAGATAAGAGTGCCTAGCAATTAGAATTATGAAATCTGAGTTAAGACTGGGCTCTTCTATTAGTGAGCTCAGTGCTAGGGAAACTCAGTTAGCGTTGGGTTTAGTTTGCTGGTGGAGTGTTAGGTAGGTGGTAATAATCACTGCCCAGATTCATTGTGGTGTCATGAGTATGATTATAAATATGAAAGCCCTTGAAGAGTCAAACAGGCGCAAAAATCAAGAATACTAGCATACAGAGAGCAACTTGAAATTCATATTTGGCAGGTATGTATAGAAAATCTTTAGGAAAAATATGGGAATTTAAAAAAAACCTTAAAGGACCTATGAATAGTTTCTTCTTCTGACTCTCTCAAGGCTTTCCAGACTTCCTCTTCTCTCCTCTAACCCTCAGACCCTGAATCAATTCCTTCCTTCTGACTCTTCTTTTCCAAGGGTAGTGCTCTAATGTTCTTTATTATCTATGAATTATGTGAGAAATTTATTAGTAAAATTTTCACTTAGTAGGATTACAAGCCAATCTTCCTGTGCATATAATTGTAACTTATACAGTGAGGGGAGGGGGGTTGATTTTTATAATGAAAGAAATTAACAAAGTTATTTGTGACTAAACTGATTTTTTTCCCCAGAAACTTCATTTAGGTGTGTACAATAGTAAGATCTATATAACATTTCTCTACTAGGAGAAAAGAACTAAAACTTTTGAGAAAACAAAAAAGTACCTGAATCAAAGGTCATAGGACTAACGAGTGGCAGAGCTGGGATTTGAACTCAAGTCCCTCCATTGGCAAAGCCAGGACACCTGCTGCCTCTCTTAGTCTTGGCACTTAAATTTGACATTGGAACAGTTTTCAAAGATGCTGATGTTGTATAAGTCTACAAGGTTTACTTGTATATTACCTTTTAACTCACCCTCTACAAGCATTTAACTTGGACATGGCCTTTCAGAAAAGTGTTGTTATTAACAGATGTCATAGCAAAAATAAATTAGTCTTCATTTAGTAGTTTATGTAACCTCCCTCCCTGACATTTAATGTTTTGCTAAAACCTATATGTAGTGAAGGATCTAGTTCATAACTACTTTTTAAAATTATTATTCAAAACCAGTGGTTATTTCAATTAGCCATCATCTCCCTTCTTTAGGAGGATTTCCCGTCTCCTTTTTGACAGAAATAGCACCCCTCTCCTTGGTGCTCCTACCGTGCTTTGTTCCTCTTCCATTGCAAACCCACATTGCTTTGTCTTCCTCTCTCACTAGGCTATCATTTCCTTCTAGATTGTAAATTCTTCACTAGACCATAAGTTCCTGTATCCTTCATTTGTAATATCTTAAAGATGGTAGATATTCCAAGTATTTATTAGCCTACTTAAATTCTATGTGCAGTATTTTAGAACTGTTTCAGAGGAACTTGATTTTAACCATACCCAGTTTTTTTGTCAGATAATTCATGGATAATAAAGAATATTAAAGCACTAGCCCTACTAATGAATAAACAGAAGGAAGGAATTTAGGGCAGGGCTAGAGGGTTGGAAGACAGAAGAGGAAGAATGGAAAGACTTTAGAGGGGCAGCAAATACATTTTCAAGGCCTTAATTTGCTGAATGCATTTCTGATATTAGGAATAGGGAAGTGTAGATAATTGAATCACACTGGAGTTTTTGGTCAAACTATTAGCAATTTGATAAAAATGAATCTCTGACTCATGCCTCCCTTCTCTGCTTGTGGACACACAATGGCTGGTAGAATTTATTTCTGTCAGAAAACACGTAGCTGTGTATAGCTTGTGACATGATTGCTGCATCTTTTTCTTTCTCCCATTTCTACTGTTTGTCAATCCTATTCTGCATTCACTGAGAATGCCCATCATGACCTTTGGTCTCTGTCTCAACTTGGATTCATGTGCTACAGTTAATAAAAAATATCTCTAAAGAGCATTAAGATCTTAAAGAATACCAAAACATTTTGATATTTGGAGGCTATTGCTAGCAAAAGGAATCAAAGAACATATGGTGAAAATTTTTTGCACAAATTCTGAGTAAGACTGGGCTGGGGGAAATTGTGAGATAAAAGAAATTGACCTGAAGACTTCTCTTAATTCCCTCACTCCCAGCAGGCCCAGATAGCATACCCCCCCATACTCTTTTGTATCCCCCATCCTCTACTCAACCCCCTGCAATCACCACCAGTGTCTTTTGGTCTCAGAAATAGATATGACAGATCTCTTCACTCTGAGGTATCTCTGTTATGTCGTGATACATAAACACTCTTACATATTTTTAAATAGACAAAGAAGTCTCCAAAATTTTAAGCCAACAAATGAACATCTAATTGTGGAATGTAGGCCATGAAGGAGAAAGTTGAAGGAGAATTTCTTTAGACAGTATTAGGCTTCCCATCAAAGTTTGCCTTGACCCTGGAAGATGATGATCTGAGCTTCTCTGAAGAAAATGTATAATTTAGAAGAAAATTCAGAAACCATTAAATCTACATGGGAAAAATTCCAGTTGCTTTAAGTTTTTGGTGTTTCTTTTGATTTAGTATTTTTTCTTTGACGGTTACTTGGAGGATGTTTTATTTAGAAGAGCATCTTCATTTTTAGGATGTCTAAAACCAAACGTCTCTTCAGTTAAAGATAGCTGCTCTAGTAGGGCTTGGGAAGGGAATAGACTAGAGGGTAAGAATGAGCTACCTGGTGAAGGGGAACCAGAAAATATGCCAAGAGTTCCCAGTTCAGGAGAAGGAAGGTCAGCATGAGGAAAAGTCACAGGGGAACAAAATTATTCTCTCCACCTACCTGTGGCTCCTCCAGTGCCACCATCAGTCATCTGATTTCCACAGACAACAGCACCTCTACGGCCTAACAAAGGTACTCTCAACAAAGGAATCCTACTCCTGCTCACTTTACTTTGAAGAAATAAACTAGAATGTTTCACAAATAGCCCAATGAACAGGGTGAAAGAGCAGATGTTACGTTTAAATGCCACACATGGCTACTTTTGGTTCTTGGAGGACCCAAATGCTACATGACATCAGGCACATATTTTTAGCCTTATTTATAATGTAACAACATTTCACCAGCTCCTCATTGTCAATGTTGCTTCCAAAGTATTATGAAGGAGGATCTGACCCTGCATTAAAGCTCCTTTGACTTTGAACACAGCACATGTTTTCCATAAGGAAATCAATAAAATTTGGTGGTAGATTCAAGTAACATTTTTCTTTCTGAAGCATTGTTTAGATGATTTGAAGTTATTCATTTTAAAACTTTGCAAAATCATTTGGGTCTGTGCTTCTTGGTTTTCTTCTTCATTCATTAACTCAACAAATGTTTATTATGTACTCAATATGGACCAAGTATGGTGATAAATTGTTGGAGATATAAAGATAGCTCTGAAGAACTTCATAGTTTGGAGGGCAAGACAGTCTCATGAAGTAATCATTAGAAATACAGTATCATCATTGCTATCAAAAGAGGTATAAACAAAGGGTGACTCCAAAGAAGACCAGGCCTCTGGAGGGAAATGCAGGAGGAACAAGGGAAGGCTTTCCTGAGGAGTCTGATGAAAGGAAATGGAAATTAGACAAGAGTATGAAAGAGATTCAGGCTGCAGGGCAACACGTGCACAGACTTCATGTTGTAACATCACAGCAAATGCACGCAACTGTATTTAGCAGAGTTGTAGGTCGCAGCTGATTTTGTTCCATCAGCTGAAGCAACACTGGATAGTTGTGGTGGCTTTTTTGATGCAGCTGGAAGCAGGATGTAGATATTGAGGAAAGGGTGTGGGTACACAGGGTTGGGGGGTAAAAGACCACTGCCCCTACCATCCTCAGGTGCTGTAAAGAGTTAAGGGACACCATGGTTGAAACAAACAGGCAAGTCATGATGCAAGGACTCAAACATGTGGCTCAAGGCCAAGTGTTAGCAGTGGACCCAGTATCTCTGAGCCTGGGACATGGCCTGTGAGTGGGGTAAGAGCCACCTGAGTCTTCCATTCTTGTGGCCCAATCTCATGAGATCCAACAAAAGCCAGTGGGAGTGATCCACTTGTCTAGCCCCTGTCCTGGAACCCACTTCTGGGCCAGTTTCTTGTTACCCATAAGTGTGAGTTTTGCAGCTCCTCAGGATCCAGTTGATCCCGATGCAGGGAAGAGAGTTGGAGAACATTTGGAAGAGAAGAAATAAGTTCAGGATCCATGTAGTTCTCCATCCAGGCCCAGGGCATTTTGCCCAGACAGCACTGCAGGACCCAGTTGGTCCCAGTCACCTGAGAGGAAGTTAAAACATTTTGAGGTAGGCATGCCAAAGCACAGGGCCTCAAGCAGTGGCCCTCCTTTCCCAGATCTTCCCAGGTTCATAGTCCCAATTCTTACAAACTCTGTGATCTTAGACAAGTTACTCAGTTGAACCTCAGTTTTCTCATAGGTAAAAGGCATTTGTAATGCCTTACAAAGATGTTGTGAAAACTATATGAACTAATTTATAAAGTGCCCCAAATGTGGAAAATGCTTGGTGAAGTTGACTAGCAATTCTAGTCAACTAGAATTCTTGATGAAGAATTACTAGCAATTCTTGTCTCAAATAGGGACATGACTGGGGTCAGACTGAGTTGTTTGGGTATAGAAACAACTTGCTGTATTTAGGAATTTCTTGTATATAGAAATTAATCTTTTTTTCTTATTATAAAATGATTATTTTAGAAAATGTGAAAAATATACAAAATCAGTAGTTTATTCAACAAATATGTACTCAGCATCTACTGTGAGCTGTAGTGCTGGTTTTGGACACTGCTGATTCAGCAGTGAACAAAATGAAGTCCCTCTCCTCTTATATGAGAGATATACAATAAAATAGACATATACAAGTTATATATATACATATATGTATACACATAAATTATACATAGTATGTCATAATATGTCAGATGGTGATAAGTGCAAAGTAAAAAATAAAGCTGGATAGGGGGATAGGGAATGCCAAGAGGTTCGGAAGTAGCAGTTATAAATACGGTGGTCAGGAAAGGCTTCACAGAGAAGGTAACACTTGAGCAAGCTCCTGAAAACATCTGGAGGAAAAGCATTCAAGGCAGAAGAACAGTAAGTCCAAGAGTCCCAAGCAGGATTGTACCTGACCTGTGTGAGGAACAGCATGGAAGCCGGTATGACTAAGGTAAGGTGAATGATTAGTAGAGAGATAGTTTGCAAAGACAGAAAGACATGGGGGTGGAGGAATGCAGATAGTGTAGGGCCTTGTAGATCATTACAAAGACCTTGGTTTTTATTCTGATGAACATGGGGAGCTACTGTTGGGAGAAACTGTCTTCCATGAATTTCTTGCTCTCCTACATGTCTTGCCAAGTATGCCAAGAATGCAAGGTCCTGACCACTCTTTACCCAGGCCATTTCTCAGGGTTGTGTTTGTAATAAGCAACCTTGAGGGATGATGTGACATCTTCCTCCAGGACAAAGATCAGGTTTGCTCAGTACTTCCTACAAAATGATGGGCTTCTTGACCTCAGTGTTTCCTCTCCTACAATGAGACCCATTGTCTATGCACATTATCGTTTAGGTCCATTGTGTTGCCCTCTTGGAACTTGGACGATATGAGGAACTGCTACAAATATGCTGATGCTCATGCTGCTTGCCAGGCTGTGAGTAATAAAATCCTTGTTTTGGACCCAGGAGTTTTGTGTCTTCTGTCAGCATCCATGAAATAATAATAGGCTAATTTATCAACTTGTAAGATAAAATCAGATCTCAGACTCTTCACAGTTCTTGGTAGCCATTGCAAAGTTTTGATCAATAAAAATGACATGATCTGACTCATGTTTTAAAGGTGTCACTCTGACTACTCTATGGACTATAGACTTATAGGGCCAGGGTAAAAACGGAGAGCACCAAGGAAACAACCATAGTTATCCAGGTGAGAAAATGTGGTAAGCTGGATCAGGGTAGTTTTACAATGTTAATGAAAAGTTATCCTATTCTGGGTATATTTGGCCAAACAGGATTTCAGCCAGATTGGATACAGTTTGTGAGAGAAAGAGAATAAAAATGAAGAACAAGATTTGGTCCAAGAATTTGCCATTTGTAAGATGGTTTTTTGTTTTGTTTTTCTAACTAAAATGGTAAGGAAAGGGGAAGGATTTGGTTGAGAGGGCCTAGAAATTAAGTGGTTGTTTTTTTACACATTACATTTGAGTTGCTTATCAGACATATAAATAGATGTTGAGTGGATAGTTAGATATTTGAGTCTGGAGTTCAGGACAGAGGTCAAGACATGAGACATAAAAATGTAAGAAGAAAAATACTCCCATAATTCCACTTGCCAGAAGCAGACACTGTTAACTGCTGGTTTACTTCTCAGTCTTTTGATGTAGATATATTATTTGAGCAAAAAGAATATTTTAAAAATATATAGGACCTTAGCCAGAGGTAATGACATTTCATCTCTTAATATGATTTGGAAACACATTGTTGAAACTCTGAAAATGACACAGAGTCACTTTTTCATAGTGATAGAAATGCGAAATTTGCAATGATTTGGCAGAGTGTTGCCTGGGCTTACAATGCAGATGTCTGCCAGATGGCTTTAGCTGTGTCTATAGTTGCCACTCTGAAAAAGTTGGATGACTTTTTACCTTGACCACACTCTGTGATTCAAAACACACTGCTTGACCAAAACCACTCCAATTGAAATGGAAAATGGGCAGTTGTGGGAACCATGCTGGACAAGAAGCAAGTGTATTTTCTATCTACTCTAAGCTACATACTGACAGCTTGTGCCATGAACATTACCCTGTTGTGGGTTTTTCAGTGAATTCCTTTCAGTAGAATTCAGGGCCTGAGGGTATTTAATCCAGAAATTTTGAAACAACAGTTATTCTGAGCACCCCCACCCCGCCCCCCATGCCATGGGTGGAAATTTATCAGCGCAGTCTTTTCAATCTATGCATGTTTGTTACCACTTTGTTGCTTCTGAGCAGGGTGGTGTGTTGCTGTGTTTCTCAAACTGAGCCTGCATCAGGGTCTCCTGAAGACCTTGTTAAAACACAAATTCCTAGGACTCACCTCCAAAATTTCAGTAGATCTGATGTGGTGCCCAGGAATTGAAATTTCTAACAAGTTACAAGAGGATGCTGCTATTGCTGATCTGGGGACCACCCTATGAAGACCATTGTTTTTGTGATTAAGGACAGGTACCCTGGAGCCAGACACCAAGGTTCAAATCAAGGCTTCATCTTGGGAAAGTTACTTATCTCTCCATGCCTGGTTTCCATATTGACATAATGAGGGTAATGATTGTATCTACTTCATAAGTTCACTGTCAGAATTAGATAGATTGATAAATATGAAATACTTAGAGGTTGGCACAGTAAATATGTTTGCTATTCTTTAAGGCAACCTTCTTGAAAAAGTTACATCGATTCTCAGTTTCTGGGAAAAGTCCTATTTTAATGTGTGCAATTTTTGATTAATGTTTACACTCAGGGCATAATGAAAGATATGAACAAATTACATGAAACAAAGTAAAAGGTACAAGACTCGAAGACATCAGCTGCAAGGACATCCAGGCATGAGTAAGCAGAAAAGTTGAAAGATCTAAGTCTAAATGAAGTGAATTAGCTTCTCTAACTCATGCTGACAACTTTAGAATAACAACAACCACAACATTTGTGAGTACGCGTGCGCGTGCGCGCGCACACACACACACACACACACACACACACACACGATGATACTTCTGCCTTTTGCCTCCAAGCTCTTTGTATGGTGATCATTTAGTCATTATTTCCATAACCTTCCTTTTATCCTGTGGTTGAAGTGACTGGCTTCACTTCAAGATCAGGTTTGTTGATACTTAAGCAGTTAAGTAATTCTTTGGCTGTCCTATCCTTGAGGCCTCTGTTCAACCATCCCAAAGCCAGGAAATCTTGCACACAGAGTGTCAGTAATTATTTCAGCATTTGATATTTAATGCAGTTTTCTGAGCACTGTGTATAGTAATAGGTAGGTTAAAATAGCCCCCAAATTTAGATTCCCAGTATATATCATCTTTTTTCCCCCAACACAAAATTAAGAGTTGCACTAGTAAGGATTGCAATGTGAACCACATTGAGAATTTGGGACAGAGACAAAATGGTCTTGATGGTTCTCCAAATTCCATGGAGTTCTTCATGGCTCAGTGTGCCTTTTGACATAAATCTGGAAAAATTCAGTGCCCACACTGACCCATCCAATCCCTTAAGAATTCCTTCAGTCATACTTCAAGGACATTTATCTTCACTCAATTTTAGCAAGGCACTTTCATGCCAATACTCTGGACCTTTAATTAATTTTGATTGTTTTAATCTTTGAAACCTTGAACTTGGAAATTCCATCCTTTGAACAAAACTTTCGACCCACTTAACTTGATCTTCCATTGCATGGTGATCTTGATTGTTACCTGCACTCCCATTTTCTCAGCTCCCTCATGTCCTTTCCTCCGTAGCCGGGACACAGTAGTCAATTATTTTAACTTCCTTCCCAGTAACTCCTCAAGCCCATTCTCACCACCACTGTGCCCATCAAACAATTCTTTCTCCTTGGATTGACATGTGTTGAAGAAAGCACATATATGGGTTTAACTGGTGTCACCACAAATTTGTGGTTTACAATTTTGGCTGAACCCCTAACAGTGCATAAATGCAGGCACGGGGTATCAGTCATGTGAGCTGCTCCATGTTGTGTGCTACAGGGGAGGAGCAGCAGGGCTTTGGCTTTTTTTATTTAATAATGACTAATACTTCTCCAGAGGAGACCTCTAGGGAGGCAGCTAATGGAACAATAAAATTAGTCACACACAAGGCACAATATTTTGGAACATTTTAATAAAACTCACTGCTTTCACTGCCAAAATTGCCTCTGCCGCCACACAGGGACGTGGCAGCCGCCTTTCTGGAAACTGAACTTTAGTCTTTGCTTCCTCATGTCTTTCTTACTACTTTTCAGCAACAGGATGATATTTTGAAAACTGCTTAGAAATCAACTAATCATTTTACTACAAGCATGAGGCTTCTCAGGGCCTGAACTGCCTACCAGTGGGTAAACTGAAGGGCCCAGTGTGGTGACAGATTTCTGCAACCTTGATGTTTCCGGTCATTTACCTGAGACCCATCTCTTCCCAACTCATATTCTTGATTGATTCCTCTTTCCTAATGTAATTCCCAAACTAAAGCCAGAATTCTACCTTTAGGATCCCCTTTGCTGAGGAATCTTGGAGGAATTGTGGTTCCTGCCTCGGCTGACCAACCATCCTCATTTGCCCAGGAATGAGAGGTTTCTCAAGATGCAGGACTCTCTGTGCTGAAACCTGGATAGTCCTAGTGAAACCTGGCTGTGTTGGCCCCCTATTTATGTCTTGTTCCTCCCAGTTACCCCAAATTCACTTATATCAGAAAACTATTCTCTCAGCCTTAAGAAGCAGCCCTCTCCAGGTACATATCACAAGCTAGCCTGTTCTCCTATGGAGCAGTTAATTTTAAAGCTAAATCTGCTTAAACTTTGGTAAAAACTTATAAAACTAGGTCTTAGTTACTACTTAGATGTGTAGTAGCAAACACCCTTTCATCAAATATTTTACTTCCTTTCTGCTGAGTACAGCTCCTCATTTAAGAGGTTGGTATTCTCACAACAAAGTTGCATGCTCTTTGTATGTCCTCTTACCCTACTCCATTCCACCCTGCTTTCCCTCTACCCATCTTCCTCAGCTGAGAGGCCCATCTATAAAGAACAAAAACGGTGTGTCATCATGGTTTCTCCTTCAGCTCTGCTCCATGTTCTGTAGTATCAACCTGCGACTCTTTTAGTCCCCATGGCCTGATCATGCCTTTATCAGTCATTTTCCTATGACAATTACTGGATAAGCCCCACCGGGTCATGACACTCATTTTGAGAGAGAATTGTATCCTTCTCCAAGGCTGATGTAGCACACATTTTCTTTTATTATCCTTCACAATTTAACAGATATGTGTCCTGAATCATCATTGAAAACATGGTCATTTCCTTGACTTACTGAGGATGATGTTTCCTTCCCTATTTTTCACGGTTTTGACCCATTCACTGGGCCTCAAGGAGAGGAGTGGAAGAAAATACCTCTATTTGCTGTCTCCATTAGAAGAAAAAAAAAATACCAAGTACACATTTTTCTATTTCTTCATAAAGTTTCTTCCTCTTCTCTTGGACACATGTGGTGTACTGAGAACCCAGACATAGGGTTCTTGGGGACTCTGTTGGGGCTCACATCTCAACCTGACAACCTGGAGATAGGCTAAGCATAGGTTCAAGCTATTTGTTTTCATTAGTTTTTTCCATTCTGCTACTTCCTTTTTCCCCATGTCGAAGAAAAGTGTCAAATTTTATCAAAATATAAATGACATTTGGGAATTCTTTAAATATTGGTGGTGAGAGTCTTTTGCAAAATTCTCAATAGTCTTGCATTAAACATTTTTGCCATCTCTTTTTAGAAGAGGACAGGTTGAAAAGCCAAGCTTCCCCTGACTCTAATGAAAACATTTTGTGGAAAATCAGTGAAATGTTTCTGTACTTAAAAAACATAAGAGATGGCATTCTCTCTCTGAGAGACATGAAATTTCCATTTAGAGAGGATTGTGGTAATTTATACATATTTCTTTGGTTTCTAAATAACTATAAGAAAGACATATTTCTTTCTGTGTAGATACACATCTTGAATTTAATGAAACTGTTATAATTAAAAACCTACCATTCCCCTTATAAATCTGAAATTTACAGTTCCATGTAATAACTTTCTAAATGTCAAACATTACTGCACATTTATTACTTCATGATGTAGCGGTAAAACTCTTTCAAAGGTTGAACTCTGCTCTGTAAATAAGACCTAAATCCATAGTTCAAGCTATGTTAGCAGAACTGAAGATTTATTTTACTTGACTGGCATGGCATTGGGCAAAAGCAAATGAGGAAAACTTCGTAAAACTAGTCTAATTCTGAGACTGCAAACTTTGCAAATCTAGTGACATTAAAAATAAAAGGAAAGCAGTATTTTTTTTCCTCAAAATTACTTATCTTCTAAATGAATCTTTCTGTGCTATGTCCAATGTTATCAAGCCCTTTTTGAGCGTCTCCTATGTTCCAGGTTTGGGGAATAAAAGGGAAACTCCTTCCTTGAAGGATCCTATACTCATTATTCCCTATGTGATAATGGCCACTCTGTGCTTTGGAGTTTTTGGAATATCCTTCAATTCAATTGTCCCATAAATTCAACCATATTTTGGAAACTATGGTTACTAGATCTATGCTAGACATACAGCTTTTCATCTGGAAAATAAGACTCTGATGAGTTACTTGAGACTTAAGATTCCATCTTTTGCCCCCTCCCCATATTATGACAAGCATATTTGACTTGATTACATTTTTATGCATTTCTTTCCTTTGCCTTTCCTCTTCTTTTTCCTTCTCCTAGAAACTTTAAACAAAGCTGACCATTCTGAATACACGATGACATTGGAGAGAGTGGCAGGGCATCAGATCTCTGAGTTTTCTTCCCACCTTTTTGGTCTTTCCTCCTTAGTCACCTTTTCTGAATCTCCCTTCTCTAATTAACCTCAAAACATTAGCTTTCCACAGGACTTGCATTCTCCTTTAAAACATGCTCTCCTTAAACTGTGTCAATCTATTTTCATGGCTATAAACACAGTTTATTGACTGACTCCACCATGGATTTCTCTGTCTCAGAGCTCCTCTCTGAGCTCAATTTAGGAACTGCCCAAATTTAAATACTGGCTCTGCCCCTCATCAGTCTATCTGGACTTGGGCAAATCTCTTAACCTCTATATGCTTCAGTTTTTTCATGTGAAAAGTGTTTAATACTAGTACAAAACTTGTAAGTTTGTTATGAGGATTAAATGAGTTAATGCACAAAAATGGGTTTAATAATGATATAAAACACTAGGAGTTGGGGGGACCTTCAAGATGGTGGAGGAGTAAGACGTGGTGATCACCTTCCTCCCCAGAAATACATCTACATGTGGAACAACTCCTGTGAACGCTGGCAGAAGACCTCAGACTTCCCAAAAGGTAAGAAACTCCCCACGTACCTGGGTAGGGCAAAAGAGAAAAGAAAAAACAGAGACAAAAGAATGGGGACGGGACCTGTACCAGTGGGAGGGAGCTGTGAAGGAGGAAAGGTTTCCACACACTAGGAAGGCCCTTCGTGGGCAGAGACTGCAGGTGGCGGAAGGGGGAGCTTCGGAGCCACGGAGGAGAGCGCAGCAACAGGGGTGCGGGGGGCAAAGCAGAGAGATTCCCACAGAGAGGATGGGTGCCAACCAGCACTCACCAGCCTGAGAGGCTTGTCTGCTTACCCACTGGGATGGGCGAGGGCTGGGAGCTGAGGTTCCGGCTTCGGAGGTCAGATCACAGGGAGAGGACTGGGGTTGGCGGCATGAACACAGCCTGAAGGGGGCTAGTGCGCCACAGCTAGCCAGGAGGGAGTCCAGGAAAAAGTCTGGACCTGCGTAAGAGGCAAGGGACCATTGTTTTGGGGTGCGTGAAGAGAGGGGATTCAGAGCACCGCCTAAACGAGCTCCAGAGACAGGCGTGAGCCGTGGCTATCAGCGCAGACCCCAGAGACAGGCATGAGATGCTAAGGCTGCTGCTGCCACCACCAAGAAGCCTGTGTGCAAGCACAGGTCACTATACACACCTCCCCTCCCGGGAGCCTGTGCAGCCCACCACTGCCAGGGTCCCGGGATCCAGGGACAATTTCCCCAGGAGAACACACGGTGCGCCTCAGGCTGGTGCAACGTCATGGCGGCCGCTGCCGTTGCAGGCTTGCCCTGCATCTGCACCCCTCCTTCCCCCCGGCCTGAGGGAGCCAGAGCCCCCAAATCATCTGTTACTTTAAGCCCGTCCTGTCTGAGTGAAGAACAGATGCCAGAGGGCAACCTACACGCAGAGGCAGGGCCAAATCCAAAGCTGAACCCCAGGAGCTGTGCGAACAAAGAAGAGAAAGGGAAACCTCTCCCAGCAGCCTCAGAAGCAGTGGATTAAAGCTCCACAATCAACTTGATGTACCTGCATGTGTGGAATACATGAATAGACAACGCATCATCCCAAAATTTAGGCAGTGCACTTGGGGAGCAACTGTAGACTAGGGGTTTACTTTCTGCATCTAATTTGTTCCTAGTTATATGTTTATCTTAGTTCAGTATTTAGAGTTTACTATCATTGGTAGATTTCTTTATTGATTTGGTTGCTCTCTTTCTCCTTTTTTTTTATATTTTTTTTTCCTTTTTCTCTTTTTGTGAGTGTGTATGTGTATTCTTCTTTGTGTAATTTTGTCTGTATAGGCTTGCTTTTACCATTTGTCCTAGGGTTCTGTCGGTCCTTTTTTTTTTTTTAGTATAGTTTTTAGTGCTTGTTATCATTGGTGGATTTGTTTTTTGGTTTGGTTGCTCTCCTTTCTTTCTTTTTTTAATTACTTTTAAATTTTAATAATTATTTTTTATTTTAATAAATTTATTCTTTTCTTCCTTTCTTTCTTCTATTCTCCCTTTCCTTCTGAGCTGTGTGGCTTACAGGGTCTTGGTGCTCAGGCCGGGTGTCAGGCCTGTGCTTCTGGGGTGGGAGAGCTGAGTTCAGGAAATTGGTCCAGCAGAGACCTCCTGGCTCCACATAGTATCAAACATTAAAAGGTCTCCAAGAGATCTCCATCTCAATGTTAAGACCGGCTCCACTCAACAACCACCAAGCTACAGTGCTGTACACCATATACCAGAAAACTAGCAAGACAGGAACACAACCCCACCCATTAGCAGAGAGCCTGCCTAAAATCATAATAAGAGCACAGACTTCAAAAACACACCACCGGATGTGGTCCTGCCAAACAGAAAGACGAGATCCAGCCTCATCCACCAGAACACAGGGACTAGTCCCCTCCACCAGGAAGCCTACACAACCCACCAAACCAACCTTACCCACTGGGGACAGACACCAAAAACAATGGGAACTATGAACGTGCAGTCTGTGGAAAGGAGACCACAAACACAGTAACTTAAGCAAAATGAAAAGACAAATAAACACAAAGCAGATGAAGGAGCAAGGTAAAAACCCACCAGATGAAAGAATTGAAGAGGAAATAGGCAGTCTACCTGAAAAAGAATTCAGAGTAATGATAGTAAAGATGATCCAAAATCTTGGAAATAGAACAAACAAAATGCAAGCAACATTTAACAAGGACCTAGAAGAACTAAAGAGCAAACAAACAATGATGAACAACAAATGAAATTTAAAATTCTCTAGAAGCAATCAATAGCAGAATAACTGAGGCAGAAGAATGGATAAGTGACCAGAAAGATAAAATAGTGGATAACTACCGCATAGCAGAATAAAGAAAAAAGAATGACAAGAATTGAGGACAGTCCTACAGAACTCTGGGACAATATTAAACGCACCAACATTCAAATTATAGGGGTCCCAGAAAAAGAAGAGAAAAAGAAAGGTACTGAGAAAATATTTGAAGAGATTATAGTTGAAAACTTCCCTAATATGGGAAAGGAAATAGTCAATCAAGTCCAGGAAGCACAGAGAGTCCCATACAGCATAAATCCAAGGAGAAACACACCAAGACACATATTAATCAAACTATCAAAATTTAATACCATGAAAATATATTAAAAGCAGCAAGGGCAAAGCAACAAATAACATACAAGGGAATCCCCATAAGGTCAACAGCTAATCTTTCAGCAGAAACTCTGCAAGCCAGAAGGGAGTGGCAGGACATATTTAAAGTGTTGAAAGGGAAAAATCTACAACTAAGATTACTCTACCCAGAAAGGACCTCATTCAGGTTTGACGGAGAAATTAAAACCTTTACAGACAAGCAAAAGCTAAGAGAATTCAGCACCACCAAATGAGATTTACAACAAATGCTAGAGGATCTTCTCTAGGCAGGAAACACAACAAAAGGTAAAGGCATACAATAACACACCCAAAACAATTAAGAAAATGGTAAAGGGAACATACATATCAATACTTCCCTTAACTGTAAATGGATTAAATGCTCCAACCAAAAGACACAGACTGGCTGAATGGATACAAAAACAAGACCTGTATATATGCTGTTTACAAGAGGTCCACTTCAGACCTAGGGACACATACAGACTGAAAATGAGGGGATGGAAAACTACAGTCCACGCAAATGGAAATCAAAAGAAAGCTGGAGAAGCAATTCTCATATCAGACAAAATAGACGTTAAAATAAAGACTATTACCAGAGACAGAGAAGGACACTACATAATGATCAAGGGATCAATCCAAGAAGAAGATATAACAATTGTAAATATATATGCACCCAATATAGGGGCACCTCAATACATAAGGCAACTGCTAACAGCTATAAAAGAGGAAATTAACAGTAACACCACAATACTGGGGAACTTTAACATCTCACTTACACCAACAAACAGATCATCCAGACAAAGAATTAATAAGGAAACACAAGCTTTAAATGACACAATAGACCAGACAGATTTAATTGATATTTATAGGACATTTCACCCCAAAAAAAACAGAATACATTTTCTTCTCAAGTGCTCATGGAACATTCTCCAGTATAGATGATATCTTGGGTCACAAATCAAGCCTTAGTAAAGTTTTAAAAATTGAAAATATATCAAGTATCTTTTCTGACCACAATGCTATGAGACTATATAGCAATTACAGGAAAAAATCTGTAAAAAATACGAACACATGGAGGCTAAACAATACACTACTTAATAACCAGAGGATCACTGAAGAAATCAAAGAGGAAGTCAAAAAATACCTAGAAACAAATGAAAATGAAAACACAATGACCCAAAACCTATCGGATGCAGCAAAAGCAGTTCTAAGAACGAAGTTTATAGCAATACGATCCTTCCTGAAGAAACAAGAAACATCTCAAATAAACAACCTAACCTTACACCTAAAGCAATTAGAGAAAGATGAACAAAAAAAAACCCCAAAGTTAGCAAAAAGAAAGAAATCATAAAGATCAGAGCAGAAATAAATGAAAAAGAAATGAAGGAAACAATAGCAAAGATCAATAAAACTAAAAGCTGGTTCTTTGAGAAGATAAAATTGATAAACCATTAGCCAGACTCATCAAGAAAAAAAGCGATAAGACTTAAATCAATAGAATTAGAAATGAAAAAGGAGATGTAAAAACTGGCACTGTAGAAATACAAAGGATCATGAGTGATTAGTACAAGCAACTATATGTCAATAAAATCGAAAACCTGGAAGAAATGGACAAATTCTTAGAAAAGCACAACCATCTGAGACTGAAGCAGGAAGAGACAGAAAATATAAACAGACCAATCACAAGCACTGGAATTGAAACCGATTAAAGATCCTCCAACAAACAAAAGCTCAGGACCAGATGGCTTCACAGGCGAATTCTTTCAAACATTTAGAGAAGAGCTAACACCTATCCCAAACTCTTCCAAAATATAGTAGAGGGAGGAACACTCCCAAACTCATTCTATAAGACCACTGTCACCCTGATACCAAAACCAGACAAACATGTCACAAAGAAAGAAAACTACAGGCCAATATCACTGATGAACATAGATACAAAAATTCTTAACAAAATACTAGCAAACAGAATCCAACAGCAGATTAAAAGGATCATACAACATGATCAAGTGGGGTATATCCCAGGAATGCAAGGATTCTTCAATATACACAAATCAATCAATGTGATACAGCATATTAACAAACTGAAGGAGAAAAACCATATGATCATCTCAATAGATGCACAAAAAGCTTTCAACAAAATTCAACACCCATTTATGATAAAAACCCTCCAGAAAGTAGGCATAGAGGGAACTTACCTCAACATAATAAAGGCCATATATGACACACAGCCAACATCGTTCTCAATGGTGAAAAACTGAAACCTTTTCCACTAAGATCAATTACAAGACAAGGAGGTCCACTGTCACCAATATTATTCAACATAGCTTTTGAAGTTTTAGACACATCAATCAGAGAAGAAAAAGAAATAAAAGGGATCCAAATCAGAAAAGAAGTAAAGATGTCACTGTTTGCAGATGACATGATACTATACATAGAGAATCCTAAAAATGCTACTAGAAAACTGGTAGAGATCATCAATGAATTTGGTAAAGTAGCATGATACAAAATTAATGCACAGAAATCTCTTGCATTCCTATACACTGATGATGAACAATCTGAAAGAGAAATTAAGGAAACACTCCCATTTACCATTGCAACAAAAAGAATAAAATACCTAGGAACAAACCTACCTAAGGAGACAAAAGACCTGTATGCAAAAAATTATACGACACTGATGAAAGAAATTAAAGAGGATACAAACAGATGGAGAGATATACCATGTTCTTATTGGAAGAATCAACATTGTGAAAATGACTCTACTACCCAAAGCAATCTACAGATTCAATGCAATCACTACAAAACTACCAATGGCATTTTTCACAGAACTAGAACAAAAAATCTCACAATCTGTATGGAAACACAAAAAACCCCGAATAGCCAAAGCAATCTTGAGAAAGACAAACGGAGCTGGAGGAATCAGGCTTCCTGACTTCAGACTATGCTACAAAGTTGCAGTAATCAAGACAGTATGGTACTGGCACAAAAACAGAAATATAGAACAATGGAACAGGACAGAAAACCCAGAGGTAAACCTATGCACATATGGTCACCTTATTTTTTATAAAGGAGGCAAGTATATACAATGGAGAAAAGACAGCCTCTGCGATAAGTGGTGCTGGGAAAACTGGACAGCTGCATGTAAAAGAATGAAATTAGAACACTCCCTAACACCATACAAAAAAATAAACTCAAATGGGTTAATGACCTAAATGTAAGGCCAGACACTATAAAACTTTTAGAGGAAAACATAGGCAGAACACTCTATGACATAAATCACAGCAAGATCCTTTTTGACCCATCTCCTAGAGAAATGGAAATAAAAACAAACAAATGGGACCTAATGAAACTTAAAATCTTTTGCACAGCAAAGGAAAACATAAACAAGACAAAAAGAGAACCCTCAGAATGGGAGAAAATATTTGCAAATGAAGCAACTGACAAAGGATTAACCTCCAATATTTACATGCAGCTCAATAACAACAAAAAAAAAAAAACCAAACAACGCAATCCAAAAATGGGGAGAAGACCTAAATAGACATTTCTCCAAAGAAGATATACAGATTTCCAACAAACCCATGAAAGAATGCTCAGCATCCCTAATCATTAGAGGAATGCAAATCAAAACTACAATGAGGTATCACCTCACACCAGTCAGAATGGCCATCGTCAAAAATTCTACAAACAATAAATGTTGGAGAAAAGGGAACCATCTTGCACTGTTGGTTGGAGTGTAAATTGATACAGCCACTATGGAGAACAGTATGCAGGTTCATTGAGAAAACCATTATTCAAAGAGAGTCATGTACCACAGTGTTCATTGCAGCTCTATTTACAATAGCCAGGATGTGGAAGCAACCTAAGTGTCCATTGACAGATGAATGGATAAAGAAGATGTGGCACATATATACAATGGAATATTACTCAGCCATAAAAAGAAATGAAATTGAGTTATTTGTAGTGAGTTGGATGGACCGAGAGTCTGTCATACAGCGTGAAGTAAGTCAGAAAGAGAAAAACAAATACCATGTACTAACACATCTTTATGGAATCTAAAAGAAAAAAAAAGGTTCTGATGAACCTAGGAGCAGGACAGGAATAAAGAGGCAGAAGTAGAGAATGGACTTTAGGACACGGGGAGTGGGAAGGGTAAGCTGGGACGAAGTGAGAGAGTGGCATGAACTTATATATACTACCAAATGTAAAATAGATAGCTAGTGGGAAGCAGCCCCATAGCACAGGGAGATCAGCTCGGTGCTTTGTGACCACCTAGAGGGGTGGGATAGTGAGGGTGGGAGGGAGATGCAAGAGAGAGGAGATATAGGGGTATATGTATATGTATAGCTGATTCACTTTGTTATAAAGCAGAAACTAACACAGCATTGAAAAGCAATTATACTACAATAAAGATGTTAAAAAAAAAAGAACAGTGATGGTTCTGTATGAAAAAAAATGAAAAACAAAAAAATCACTAGGAGTTGTTATGTGGCTTGAATTACTTATGTCTTGGTCAGATTGGGCTGCTATAATACAATACCATAGAATGAGTAGCTTAAACATTTCTTTCTTACAGTATTGGTGAAAAGTAAGTTTTCTGGAGGTTGGAAATTCCAAGATCAAGATACCAGCAAATCCACTGTCTGATGAAGGACCCCTTCCTTGTTTACAGATGGCTGTCTTCTTCCTATGTCTTCCAGACCAGAAAGGGAAAGCATGCTCTTGTGTCTCTTATAAGGGCACTAATTCCATTCATGAGAACTCCACCCTCATGCTCTAATCATCTCACAAGTGGTTTGCCTCCTAATACCATTATACTAGGGGTTAGGACTTAAGCATATGAATTTGTGGGTGGGCATAAAAATTCAGTCCATAACAATATATAAATCTCTTAGACCTAGAGTGCAGTTAAGTCATCAATAACTATTGGCTATTATACCGAGATAGCTACCCTGCTTCTCTGCCAGGTTGTATCAAAGCATCTTAAACTCTTTTTGTCCCTCTACCCTTTTGTTTCTTGCTTTTTCCCATATCAGGAAAGCACCAACTTCCATGTAGTTATCAAGCGAGAAGCCAAGGATCATTGTTCTCCTTCATCCTTGCCCCTGGTATTCTAGATCTCAGTGAATTCTCTTAGTCTTGAAAATTTTTTAAATTCACTCACTTCTTTTCATTTTCACCCTCAACTCTCTAACCAAACTCTTGTTTGTTGTTCTCTGGACCTTAGTAGAATAATTCTGACTTTACCACCTCCTCTTGTACCTCCCTCTCCTGACCTTTTTGAACCATTGTCCATAATGTTCCTACCAGTACACATATCATTGCTCTGCATGAAATTCTTCTCCTTTGAATTGAGAAGTGGACATAAATCCCTAGGGAAAAGGAATCTGATGCAAGGCTAGTAACTAAATTGGGAGGTGGGGTGAGGAGGGGATTGCCTGCCAGGCATGCCTAACTAATCTGTAGATGTAGGAATAGAAGTTGCGAAACTGAGCTGGGGCTAGGTCAAAGGGACTGTGATGAGAAATCCAAGGCAGATGGTGGGATAAAGTACTGCTTGTGTCCTTAGTGGATGTAGATGAGAATGAAGCTATTCTTGCAGGGAGTAAACAAGCTGACTTAGCGATCCCACACATGTTAAAGCAATCAAGAAGCAAGGAACAATGGAAGTCATTTCAGCCAGGAGAGCTGAAAGAGGGCCAGACAATAATGGAGCCAGTCAGGCACAGTAGCTGAAAGTGTGTAATTCAAGATCACTGTCTTAACAGGCCAATTTGGCATTTCCAGGGAAGCTCTGCCTTGGGTGTTGTCTCTCTTCCTTTTAAAGGGGCTGTGTCTGAAAAACAAACTGGTAAAACCTCAGGCAGGAGTAGGGTGTTGGTTTTTGGAGTTCCAATTCATATTTTTCATTGAATAAATGTTATAAAAATATTCAAAACCATATATGATGAACAGTAAACCTTCCTGCCACTCTTTCTCTGTAACCACTTAATCCTCCTCCCAAGAGGAAATCACTAGTATCAATTTCATGTATATTTTGGAGATACTCCATTTCACAAAAAAGTATATATGCTATGTGAAAATAACTTAGCAGAATAACACAATACTTGGCACCTTGGTTTTTCACTGTAAATCTACATAGATACACCTTATTCTTTTAAACAGTTGCTGACTATTCCATTGCATAGATGTGTACCCACAATTTATTTAGCTAGACCCTTAGTAATAGAGATTTAAGCTGTTTTCAACCTTCTGATCTTATAAACAATGCTAAAATGAATAAGTTCTGCATATATCAGTTCCAAATATAAATCAGGTTATATTAATAGAAGTGGCTTTTCTGGGTCAAAGAATACACACATTTTTTATTTGAACTGCCATTGTTAAATCACCCTTCTCAGTGGCACTCCCATTGGTAATGTATGAAAATGTCTGTTTTTCCACACCTTTGGCAGCAATTTTTGTTCTTCTGAAAGTAACACTTTGTGATCTTTGCCAAACTGACAAGAGGAAAATATCTGTAGCTGCACATGGTTTCTTAACTACTTGAAGTTTTAGTTTATTAAGTTTTGTTCTTCTGCATTTTGTTCATAGCCTTTGCTGAAATTTTAGTTGGATTGCTGACCCTTTTAAATTTTGTAAAAGTTTATTATCAGTTAATGAAGTTAACACATTGTCTGTGATATGTTGTTGATATTTTTCCTTATTTTCCTTCTATAGGCTTTATTCTTGGCCTTGATAAAATTTTTGGTAGTTGAATTTATCAATCTTTTATTTGGCTTCTGAGTTTTATGCTACACTTAGAAAGAAAACTTTTACTCCAAGTTTATTTTACACGCTACTCTCATATTTTCATCTAGTAGATTTACATTTTTTATTGTTGATGATGACAGCATTTACTGAATAAACTGATTTTCTTCATTGATTTGAAATGCCACTTTTATTGTATACCATATCTCTTTGTGTGTTTCATCTACTATTGGATTTCCTTTTCCCACTATCAGTTTTCCATTATTATCTAATCATATGCTTTTTATTGTAGCTTTACGACATTCATGTGCTGGATTAATTATTAGAGTTTTATAATATGCTCTGACTTCTGAAAAACTGATAATCCATCAGTAATCTTCAAAATTTCCCTAGTGACTTTTCCTTGTTAGTTTTGTATATGAACTTTAGAATCAGCTTATTTTTTAACATATTTATTGGAGTATAATTGCTTCACAATTGTTGTGTTAGTTTCTGCTGTATAACAAAATGAATCAGTTATATGTATACATATATCACCATATCCCCTCCCTCTTGAATCTCCCTCCTACCCTCCTTAACCCACCCCTCTAGGTGCACACAAAGCACCGAAATGATATCCCTGTGCTATGCACCTACTTCCCACTAGCTATCTATTTTACATGTATATAGGTCCATGCTACTCTTTCAGTTTGTCCCCGTTTACCCTTCCCCCTCCCCATGTCCTCAAGTCCATTCTGTACCTCTACGTCTTTATTCTTGTCCTGCCCCTAGGTTCATCAGAACTTTTTATTTTTCGATTCCATATATATGTGTTAGCATACAGTATTTGTTTTTCTCTCTCTGACTTACTTCACTCTGTTATGACAGACTCTAGATCCATCCAACTCACTACAGATAACTCAATTTCATTCCTTTTTATGGCCGAGTAATATTCCATTGTATATATGTGCTACATCTTCTTTATCCATTCATCTGTCGATGGACACTTAAGTTGCTTCCATGCACAGGCTATTGTAAATAGTGCTGCAATGTACATTGTGGTACGTCTCTTTTTGAATTATGGTTTTCTCAGGGTATACGCCCAGTAGTGGGATTGCTGGGTCATATGGTAGTTCTATTTTTAGCTTTTTAAAGAACTTCCACACTGTTCTCCATAGTGGCTATATCAACTTATATTTCCACCAGCAGTGCAAGAGGGTTCCCTTTTCTCCACACCTTCTCCAGCATTTATTGTTTGTAGATTTTTTGATGATGCCCTTTCTGACCAGTGTGAGGTGATACCTCATTGTAGTTTTCATTTTCACTTCTATGATGATTAGTGATGTTGAGCATCATTTCATGTGTTTGCTGGCAATCTGTATATCTTCTTTGGAGAAATGTTTGTTTAGGTTTTCCACCAATTTTTGGATTGGGTTGTTTGTTTCTTGATATTGAACTGCATGAGCTGCTTGTATATTTTCCTTTGTCAGTTGCTATGTTTGCAAATATTTTCCCCATTTCTGAGGGTTGTCTTTTCATCTTGTTTATGGTTTCCTTTGCTGTGTAAAAGCTTTTAAGTTTCATTAGGTCCCATTTGTTTGTTTTTATTTCCATTTCTCTAGGAGGTGGGTCAAAAACGATCTTGCTATGATTTCTGTCATAGAGTGTTCTGCCTATGTTTTCTTCTAAGAGTTTTATAGTGTCTGGCCTTACATTTAGGTCTTTAATCCATTTTGACTTTATTTTTGTGTATGCTGTTAGGAATTGTTCTAATTTCATTTTTACATGCAGCTGTCCAGTTTTCCCAGCACCAATTATTGAAGAGAATGTCTTTCCTCCATTGTACATTCTTGCCTCCTTTGCAAGGATAAGGTGATCATATGTGCATGGGTTTATCTCTGGGCTTTCTATCCTCTTCCATTGATCTATATTTCTGTTTTTGTGCCAATACCATATTGTCTTGACTACTGTAGCTTTGTAGTATAGTCTGAAGTCAGGGAGCCTGTTTCCTCCAGCTCCATTTTACTTTCTTGAGACTGGTTTGGCTATTCGGGCTCTTTTGTGTTTCCATACAAATTGTAAAATTTTGTTCTAGTTCTGTGAAAAATGCTATTGGTAGACTGATAGGGTTTGCATTGAATCTGTAGATTGCTTTGGGTAGTACACTCATTTTCACAATGTTTATTCTTCCAATCCAAGAACATGGTATATCTCTCCATCTGTTTGTATCATCTTTAATTCCTTTCATCAGTGTCTTATAGTTTTCTGCATACAGGACTTTTGTCTCCTTAGGTAGGTTTATTCCTAGGTATTTCATTATTTTTGTTGCAATGGTAAATGGGAGTGTTTCCTTAAATTCTCTTTCAGATTTTTCATCATTAGTGTATAGGAATGCAAGAGATTTCTGTGCATTAATTTCATATCCTGCTACTTTACCAAAGTCATTGATTAGCTCTATTAGTTTTCTGGTAGCATCTTTAGGATTCTCTATGTTTAGTATCATCTCATCTGTAAACAGTTACAGTTTTACTACTTCTTTTCCAATTTGGATTCCTTTTGCTGTGTCTAAAACTTCCAAAACTATGTTGAATAAGCACGGTGAGAGTAGGCAACCTTATCCTGTTCCTGATATTAGAGGAAGTTTTCAGTTTTTCACCACTGAGAACAGTGTTGGCTGTGGATTTGTCATATATGGCCTTTATTATGTTGAGGTAAGTTCCCTCTATGCCTACTTTCTGGAGAGTGTTTATCATAAATGGGTATTGAATTTTGTTGAAAGCTTTTTCTGCATCTATTAAGATGATCATACAGTTTTTATCATTCAGTTTGTTAATATGATGTACCACATTGATTGATTTGCATATATTGAAGAATCCTTGCATTCCTGGGGTAAACCCCACTTGATCATGGTGTATGATCCTTTTACTTGCTGCTGGATTCTGTTTGCTAGTATTTTGTTGAGGATTTTTGCATCTATATTCATCAGTGATATTGGTCTGTAGATTTCTTTCTTTGTGACATATCTGTCTGGTTTTGGTGCCAGGGTGATGGTGGCCTCGAAGAATGAGTTTGGAAATGTTCCTGTCTCTGCTATTTTTTGGAAGAGATGAGAAGGATAGGTGTTAGCTCTTCTCTAAATGTTTGATGGAATTCACCTGTGAAACCAACTGGTCCTGGGCTTTTGTTTGTTGGAAGAATTTTAATCACAGTTTCAATTTCTGTGCCTGTAATTGGTCTGTTCATATTTTCTATTTCTTCCTGGTTCAGTCTTGGAAGATTGTAGTTTTCTAAGAATTTGTCCATTTCTTCCAGGTTGTCCATTTTACTGGCATATAGTTCCTCGTAGTAGTCTCTCATGTTCCTTTGGATTTCTGCAGTGTCAGTTGTTACTTCTCCTTTTTCATTTCTAATTCTATTGATTTGAGTCTTCCTTTTTTTCTTGATGAGTCTGGCTAATTGTTTATCAATTTTGTTTATCTTCTCAAAGAACCAGCTTTTAGTTTTATTGATCTTTGCTACTGTTTCCTTCATTTCTTTTTCATTTATTACTGCTCTGATCTTTATGATTTCTTTCCTTCTGCTAACTTTGGGGTTTTTTTGTTCTCCTTTCTTGAAGTGTTTTAGGTGTAAGGTTAGGTTGTTTATTTGAGATTTTTCTTGTTTCTTGATTGTATTGCTATAAATTTCCCTCTTAGAACTGCTTTTGTTGCATCCCATAGGTTTGGGGTCATTGTGTTTTCATTGTCATTTGTTTCTAGGTATTTTTTGATTTCCTCAGTGGTCTCTTGGTTGTTTAGTAGCATATTGTTTAGCCTCCCTGTATTTGTTACAGTTTTTTTCCCTGTAATTGATATTTAGTCTCATAGCGCTATGCTTGGAAAAGATACTTTATATGATTTCAATATTCTTAAATTTACAGAGGCTTGATTTGTGACCCAGGATTTGATCTGTCCCGAAGAATGTTCCATGAGAACTTGAGAAGAAACTGTATTCTGTCATTTTTTTATTGTATGTCCTATAAATATCAATTAAGTCTATCTAGTCTAATGTGTCTTCTAAAGGTTGTGTTCCCTTATTTATTTTCATTTTGGATGATCTGTCCATTGGTGAAAGTAGGGTGTTAAAATCCCTTACTATGATTGTGTTACTGTCCATTTCCCCTTTTATGGCTGTTAGCATTTGCCTTATGTATTGAGGTGCTCCTATGTTGGGTGCATAAATATTTACAATTGTTAAATCTTCTTCTTGGATTGATCCCTTGATCATTATGTAGTGTCCTTCTTTGTGTCTTGTAATAGTCTTTATTTTAAAGTCTATTTTGTCTGATATGAGAATGGCTACTGCAGCTTTCTTTTGATTTCCATTTGCATTGAGTATCTTTTTCCATCCCTTCACTTTCAGTCTTTATGTGTCCCTAGGTCTGAAGTCAGTCTTTTGTAGACAGCATATATACGGGTCTTGTTTTTGTATCCATTCAGCCAGTCTGTGCCTTTTGGTTGGAGCATTTAATCCATTTACATTTAAGGTAATTATTAATATGTTCTTATTACCATTTTCTTAATTGTTTTGGGTTTGTTTTTGTAGGTGTTTACCTTCTGTTGTGTTTCCTGCCTAGAGAATTTCCTTTAGCATTTGTCATAAAGCTGGTTTGGTGGTGCTGAATTCTCTTAGCTTTTGCTTGTCTGTAAAGGTTTTAATTTCTCCATCGAATCTGCATGAGATCCTTGCTTGGTAGAGTAATCTTGGTTGTAAGTTTTTCCCTTTCATCACTTTACGTATATTCTGCCACTCCCTTCTAGCTTGCAGAGTTTCTGCTGAAAGATCAGCTATTAACCTAATGGGGTTTCCCTTGTATATCATTTGTTGCTTTTCCCTTGCTGACTTTAATTTTGATAGGTTGAATATTGTGTGTCTTGGCATGTTTCTCCTTGGATTTATCCTGTATGGGACTCTCTGTGCTTCCTGGACTTGACTGACTCTTTCCTTTTGCATATTAGGGAAGTTTTCAACTATAATCTCTTCAAATATTTTCTCAGTCCCTTTCTTTTTTTCTTCTTGTGGCACACCTAAAATTCAAATGTTGTTGCATTTAATTGTTGTCCCAGAGGTCCATGGGACTGTCCTCTGTTCTTTTCATTCCTTTTTCTTTATTCTGCTCTATGGCAGTTATTTCCACTATTTTATCATCCAGGTCACTTCTCTGTCCTTCTGCCTCAGTTATTCTGCTACTGATTCCTTCTAGAGTATTTTAAATTTCATTTAATGTGTTGTTCATCATTGTTTGCTTGCTCTTTAGTTCTTCTAGGTCCTTGTTAAATGTTTTTTGTATTTCCTCCATTCTATTTCTGAGATTTTGGATCATATTTACTATCATTACTCTGAATTCTTTTTTAGGTAGACTGCCTATTTCCTCTTCATTTGTTTGGTCTGGTGCATTTCTACCTTGCTCCTTCATCTGCTGCATGTTTCCCTGTTTTCTCATTTTGTTTAACTGTGTTGGGGGTCTCCTTTCACAGGCTGCACTTTCATAGTTCCCATTATTGTTGATGTCTTCCCCCAGTGGGTGAGGTTGGTTCAGTGGCTTGTGTAGGCTTTCTGGTGGAGGGGACTGGTGCCTGTGTTCTTGTGGGTGGAGCTGTATCTTTTCCTTCTGGTGGGCAGGACTGCATCTGGTGGTGTGTTTTGGAGTGTTTGTGAACTTAGTATGACTTTTGACAGCTTCTCTGTTAATGGGTGGGGTTGTGTTCCTATCTTGCTGGTTGTTTGGCATGGGACGTCCAGCATTGGATCTTGCTGGCAGTGGGTGGAGCTAGGTCTTAGTGTTGAGATGAAGATCTCTGGGAGAGCTCTCGCCAGTTGATATTACCTGGGGCAGGGAGGTTTCTGGTGGTCCAAACTCCTGGACTCAGCCCTCCCACCTCACAGGCTCAGGCCTGACACCCAGCCAGAGCACCAAGACCCTGGCAGCCACATAGCTCAGAAGAAAAGGAAAGAGAAAAAAAAAAACAAAAAATGAACAGAGAGAACCCTAGGAAAAATGGTAAAAGCAAACCTACACAGACAAAATCACACAAAGAAACATACACATACACACTCACAAAAAGAGAAAATGGAAAAAAAATATATATATATATAAAGGAAAGGAGCAACCAAACCAATAAACAAATCCACCAGTGATAATAAACACTAAATACTAAACTAAGATAAACATAAAACCGGAAACAAATTAGAGGCAGAAAGCAAACCCGAAGTCTACAGTTGCTCCCAAAGTCCACTGCCTCAATTTTGGGAACATTCATTGTCTATTCAGGTATTCTTGAGGCAGGGTTTATCAAGTTAATTGTGGGGATTTAATGTGCTGCTCCTGAAGCTGCATGGAGAGATTTCCCTTCCTCTTCTTTGTTTGCACAGCTCCTGGGGTTCAGCTTTTGTTTTGGCCTCATCTCTGCGTGTAGGTCGCCCTCAGGAGTCTGTTCCCTGCCCAGATGGGTGTGGGGGCTAAAGCAGCAGCTGATTAGGGCTCTCTTGCTCACACAGGCCAGGGGGAGGGAGGGGTATGGTAGTCATAATTGGAATGCCGGGTGAGACTGAGGCAGCAGAGGCTGGCGTGACATTGCGACAGCCTGAGGCACACCATGTATTCTCCTGGGAAACTTTTTCCTGGATCACGGGACCCTCGCAGTGGCATGCTGCATAGGCTCCCAGGGGGTGTGGATAGTGACCTGTGCTGGCACACAGGATTCTTGGTGGCAGTCACAGCAGCATTAGCGATTCTTGCCCATCTCTGGGGTTTGAGCTGATAGCTGTGGCTCTCAACCATCTCTGGAACTCACTTAGGTGGTGCTCTGCCTTCTGTGGGCACACTGGGAACGAATCCCCTCTCCTCATGTACCCCAAAACAAAGGTCTCTTGCCTCTCTGGCAGGTCCAGACATTTTTCTGGACTCCCTGCCAGCTAGCTGTGATGAAATAGCCCCCTTCAGGCTGTCTTCATGCAGCCAACCCCAGTCCTCTCCCTGCGGTCTGAGCTCTAAAGCCTGAGCCTCAGCTTCCAGCCCCCATCCGCCCTGGCAGGGTGGTAAGTGCTGGTTGGCACCAATTCTTTGTGCAGGAATCTCTCCACTTTGCCCTCTGCACTCCTGTTGCTGCAGTCTCCTTCATGGCTCTGAAGCTTCACTCCTGCCAACCCCCCCATCCCCGGCAGTGCAGGGGCTCCCTAGTGTGTGGAAACTTTTTCTCCTTCACAGCTCCCTCCCAGAGGTGTGGGTCCCATCTCTATTCTTTTGTCTCTGTTTTTTCTTTTGCCCTATTCAGGTACATGGGACTTTTCTTGCCTTTTGGGAATCTGAGGTCATCTGCCAGCATTCAGTAGGTGTTCTGTACGAGTTGTTCCACATGTAGATGTATTTTTGATGTTTTTATGGGGAGGAAGGTGATCTCCATGTCTTACTCCACCACCATCTTGAAGGTCTCCCCCTATTTTTACAACACCCTGCTGGGTGATTTCATGTTGTTGAATCTTCCTTTCTGAGGACATGGACTTTCTATTTGTTTCTGTCTTCTGTGTCCTGCAGGAGAATTTTAAAGTTTCTTCTGGAGTGATCTTGAAGGCTTCTATTTAATTTTATTCCTAGATGTTTTATATTTTTGCTGTTATTTTATTTGTTTATTTTATTTGTAACATTATATCTTAAAGATACATGAATTTAAAATATTTTTACACATTAATTTTATATTCTCTTACTTTGCTTACTTATGTGTTACCCTTTTCATTTGGTTCTCTGGATTTTTAGTAGCACTGGGTTTTTAACTGAGATGCATATCTGAATCCCTTGTGCCTTTACCTTTTCTTTTTAAAAATATATACAATAGACATATAAAAGAAACTTATGGCTACCAAAAGGGAAAGGCAGGGAGGGATGGATAAATTAGGAGTTGGAGATTAACAGATACATACTACTATATATAAAATAGATAAACAACAAGGACTTACCATATGGCACAGGGAACTATATTCAATATCTTGTAATAACATATAATGGAAAGGAATCTGAAAAAGAATAATATATATGTATTACTTAGCCATACACCTGAAACATTATAAATCAACTACACTTCAATTAAAAAATTAAATTTAAAAAACAAAAAATAAAACTATATACAAATTCTTGCTTCTTACCTTTGGAGATTCAGTAATCTTGGGATGGGTTCTTAGTATCTGCATTTTATATAACTTTGTAGGTAATTCTGAGCCCTAACTAGGACAAGAACTATTATTTTAAAGTAAGAAAAGATGAACTAAAAATACTAAGTCCTGGCTAGTTGATATTAAAGATAGCTGTAAAATAGGGAATCCATTGTTTTCTGAACATTAAATGTATGCACAAAATTCTGGCTTACAATCATAACAGTTCGTTATTTCCTTCTTTCTTTCTTAATCCCTTGCTTCCTCCCTCCTTCCCACTCTCCCCCTTTCTCATAAAAGGGAAACTAATAATGCAACCTCGAGGTATGGATATAAATGAGGGCTAGGGCGCAGGTTCTGTTAACCTTCTCTTCCCCAGAGTTTATTTTTCATTAATAATTGTGTTGGTTTTATGTTCTGAGAATTTGTTTTCACTCCTTTATAATAATGATTATGGTATTTTTTAAATTAATTGACAAATTTTATGTGAAAAAGAAAAGGCAATCCAGGTCACTCAGCTGGCTTTGGTACAGGTTCTGCTGTATTAAAACAGTTTTTTTGTTTTAACATCTTTTAAACATAGTTTTGTTAGTCGACACACAATTTCCTATTCAGCAATAAATGTTCTGATATGTGCACCTATTTTCCCTATTCTAAAAGCCCTTAAAAAATTATTATTCCTGTCTTCAAGAGGAGAGACTGACAAACACATTTGCAATTGTACAGATAAAATGCTATAAAAAGAGTAACCGCAGGGCATTCAGGGTTTTTAACTCAGACCAGAAGAGAAATCACAAATATATTCTTGAACCCTTAGTTAAATCTCTCAGAGAACTATTGAAAACAGCAAGGCAAAACTAAGAAGGACCCACAGAAAATAAACATATAAGTATTTTGCATTCCTGGGACCACCCTGTTGCACTGACTCTAAATTTTTTTAATTAATTAATTAATTTATTTATTTTTGGCTGCCTTGGGTCTTCGTTGCTGTACGTGGGCTTTCTCTAGTTGCACTGAGCAGGGGCTACTCTTCGTTGCCGTGCGCAGGCTTCTCATTGTCGTGGCTTCTCTTGTTGTGGAGCACGGACTCTAGGCACTCAGGCTTCAGTAATTGTGGCACGTGGGCTCAGTAGTTGTGGCTTGCGGGCTCTAGAGCTCAGGCTTAGTAGTTGTGGCACACGGGCTTAGTTGCTCCACGGCATGTGGGATCTTCCCGGGCAAGGGTTCAAACCCGTGTCGCTTGCATTGGCAGGCAGATTCTTAACCACTGTGCCACCAGGGAAGTCCCTGTCTCTAAATGTTATTTAAAGGTTTTCATCTTCCTTGACATGTGTTATCCTTTTACAGTGATGTTTTGGAAAATATTATTTGCATATGGGAAATGAGCAATTTTGTCAACATCAAGTAGGTCTTTTTTGTTATGGAATGAATGAATTTTTCATGAATGTTGAGAGAGAGGTTGAGAAGTGGTTAGACCAGGGGGAGCTGAAGTTAATCTGGGTTCCTTTCAGGAATGTCTTATTTACAAAGATACCAGAAAACATTATTTCCAGTCTCTTTGAGTGTATTTTTTATCTTTGTTTTTTGATTTCCAATCTCAAGGGCTTCTTTATCAGTCTACTGTGTGATGAGTGAGATTGGTGCACATAGCTCAGGTGCTTTAGGTTTTTAAAGCACTTTGGCATCATTTAGAAGTCCTAGAAAGCCTCTATGTCAGGCCCCCAATAAATGTATTGATATAATCTTGGTATATTTTGCTGAGTAGCCTAATAACTTAACATTCATATACCGCCTTTCTCTAAAATTAACTAGTCCTAGGTTGTTCTGTCATTATCTCCAAAGTATCATTTTAAGATACAAATGCAAGTCAAGTCTTTTTCTAGTTGTTAGGGATTAGAGTCAAATGTCGTTCTTAGAAGGAGTGGGAGGAAAGAAAAGATGAAAGATAGAAAAAAAAAAAAAAGCTCAGCAGGATGAAAACCACTTTAGCCTGAAATTTCTAACTAAAGCCAAACTAAATCCACTTGGATTTAGTGTTCTGAAGCCCTGAAAATGGAAAAGGTCAAGTTAAAGAACTGAAAATTACACATTGTAAGGGGATAAGTAGAAAACTCATTTCATAAAATGGCCCTGAGAAAGCCACTTTCAAGTGAATTTTGAAGAATTAAATTGACTTCTTATGTGTTCTTCTTTTCTCTCATAATTTTCCTTTCACTTTTTTTTCTGAGTATTACTTGTCTGTATTCATCCATTTGGAGAAACATGGTATATATGCAGAAGTTAAACAGCTGCAATCAATTTATAACAGAATATATATGTACACACAATTAAAATGAATGAATTCCAGGGTTGAGTAATAATTTTTGCTTCTTTTAAATAAATTTTTCTTTTTATTTTCCAAATTTTATTATGAAAATTTCCAAACACATAGACAGGTAAAAAGAATAACACAGTGAACACCTATATACCCATTATTAAATTCAAGGAAAATTAATATTTTGCATACTACTTTCTCTATCTTTATTGTTTTTTTAACTTTTTATCTTGAAATAGATTCATAGGAAATTGCAAAGATTGTACAGAGAGGTCTAGTGTGCCCTTCACCTGTTAGCAACTATTATTTTTAAAATCCTAATATATTTGCCTTTAATTATTTGAAAGGGCAAAACTTTCTAACAAGTAACTGAGTCTTTTGATGAGAAGAAAATATAAATGTACTTCTTTTTTCCCCAACTTTATTGAGATATAATTGATACATAACATTGTGTAAGCTTAAGGTATACAATGTGATGATTTGATACATGTATATGCTGTGATTACCACGATAATCTTGGTTAACACATCCATAACCTCCCATAATTACCTTTGTGCATATGTGTGTGTGTGTGTGTGTGTGTGTGTGTGTGTGGTGAAAACAATTAAGATATACTCTCTTAGCAACTGTCAAGTCTATAATACAATATTATTAACTTTAGTCACCATGCTGTATATTAGATCCTCAGAATTTATTCATCTTGTAACTGGAAGTTTGTACCCTATGACTAACGTTTCACCATTTCCCCCACCCCAGCTTCTGGAAACCACCATTCTACTTTCTGTGTGAGTTGGTTTTTTTAGATTCCATGTATAAGCGGTATCAATACAGTATTTGTCTTTCTCTTATTTCACTCAGCATAGTGCTCTCAAGGTCAATCCATATTGTCACAAATGGCAGGATTTCCTTTTTTTTATGGCTGAATAATATTTATATAAATCTCACTTTTTTTTATCCATTCATCTGTTGACAGACAAAGGTTGTTTCCATGTCTTAGCTATTGTGAATAATGCTACAATGAATATGGGCGTGCAGATAATCTTTTCAAGTTAGTGTTTTCATTCTTTGGATATATATACCCAGAAGTGGGATTGCTGGATCATATGGTAATTCTGTTTTTAACTTTTTGAGGAATCTCGATCCTGTTTTCTATAGTGGCTCTGCCAATTTACATCACCACCAAGAAGACACAGGGTTTCCATGTTGTCACATCCTTGCCAACATGCTGTCAGTTGTCTTTTTGATAATAGCCATCCTAACATGTGTAAGTGATATCTCATTGCATTTGATTTGCATTTCCCTGATGATTAGTGAAGTTGAGCACCTTTTCATGTACCTGTTGGTCATTTGTATATTTTCTTTAGAAAAATGTGTATTTAGTTCCTCTGCTCATTTTCTAATTGGATTTTTTTTTTTTTTTTTTTTTTTTTTTTTTTTTTTATGGGTCATATGAGTTTCTTATATAATTGGCATATTAACCCCTTATCAGGACATCCTCCCAATCCATAGGTTGCCTTTTCATTTTGTTGACTGTTTCTTTTGCTGTGTAGAAGCCTTTTAGTTTGATATAGGCCAACTTGTTGAGTTTTGCTTTTTTTGCTTATGTTTTTGATGTCATATCCAAAAAATTGTTGCCAAGACCAATGTCAAGGAGTTTTTCAATATGTTTTCTTCTAGGAGTTTTAGAGTTTCTGGTGTTACATTTGAGCCTTTAATCCATTTAGAGTTAATTTTTGTGAGGGGTGTAAGATAAGGGTCCAGTCTCACTCTTTTGCATGTGAATATCCAGTTTTCTCCACACCATTTATTGAATTATCCTTTCTCTACTGAGTATTCTTGGCTCCTTTATCAAGTATTAGTTGACTGTAAATGCATAAGCTTATTTCTGGGTTTTCAATTCTGTTCCATTTATCTGTGAGTCTGTCTCTATGCTAGTACCATAAAGTTTTGGTTACTATAGCTTTGTAATATAGCTTGTAATCAGGAAGTGTGATGCCCATAGCTTTGTTTTTCTTTTTCAGAATTGCTTCAGTTATTCGGGGTCTTTTGTGGTTTCATACAGATTTTAGGATTGTTTGTTCTAGTTCTGTGAAAAATAACATTAGAATTTTTATAGGCATTGTATTTAATCTATAGATGGCTTTGAGTAGTATGGACAGTTTAACAATATTAATTCTTCCAGTTCATAAAATATCTTTCCATGTATTTGTGTCTTCAATTTCTTTCATCTGTGTCTTCATGTTTCAGGGCACAGATTTTTCTCCTCCTGATTAAATTTATTCCAAATGTTTTTAAAAATTGTTTTAATGCTACTGTAAATGAGATGGTTTTCTGTTTATAATATCATGTCATCTGCAAACAGAGACAATTTGAATTTTTTTCCTTTCCAATTTGGATAACTTTTATTTTTCTTGCCTAAATCCTCTGGCTAGGACTTCCAACACTGTGTTGAATAAGAGTGGCAAGAATAGGCATCTTTGGCTTATTCCTGATCCTAGAGGAAAATTTTTTTCTTTTTTTTTTAGATTAATTAATTAATTAATTTTTAAAAATTTTTGGCTGCATTTGGTCTTCATTGCTGCACAGGCTTTCTCTAGTTGCAGCAAGCGGGGGCTACTCTTCGTTGCAGTGCACGGGCTTCTCATTGCGGTGGCTTCTCTTGTTGTGGAGCATGGGCTTTAGGTGCATGGGCTCAGTAGTTGTGTTACACGGGCTCAGTAGTTGTGGCGCATGGGCTTAGTTGCTCTGCAGCATGTGGGATCTTCCCGGACCAGGGCTCAAACCTGTGTCCCCTGCATTGGCAGGTGAATTCTTAACCACTGTGCCACCAGGGAAGCCCTCTTTTTTTTCTTAGTCTAGCTAAATGTTCAATTTTATTTACCTTTCAAAAAAAAAAAAAACAGCTCTTAAGTTTTGCTGATCTTTTCTGTTATTTTTTTTTTCTCTAGTTTACTTCTGCTCTAATCTTTGTTATTTCCTTCCTTCTCTTAACTTGGGACTTAGTATGTTTTTCTTTTTCTGGTTTCTTGAGGTATAAATTTAGGTAATTTACTTGAGATCTCTCTTTTTTCTTAATGTGGATGTTTATCACTATAAACTTCCCTCTTAGAACTGCTTTTTTTCCTGTATCCCATAACTGTTGGTATGTTATTTCCATTTGTTTCAAGATATTTTTTGATTTCCCTTTTGAGTTCTTTGATACATTGGTTGATCAATAGCCTATTGTTTAATCTCCACATATTTGAGAATTTTTCCAGTTTTCTTTCTGTTATTGATTTCTAATTTCATAACACTGTGGTTAGAAAAGATACTTAGTATGGTTTCAATCTTCTTAAATTTGCTAAGACTTGTTTTGTGTCCTAACATATGATCTATCCTAGAGAATAGTCCTTGTGTGCTTAAGAATGTGTATTCTGCTGCTGTTGGATGGAATATTCTGTATATACCTGTTAGGCTTATTTGGTCTAAAGTACAGTTAAAGTTCAATGTTTCCTTATTAATTTTCTGTATGGATAATCTATCCATTGTTGGAAGTAGAGTACTGAAGGCCCCTACTATTACTGTATTGTTGTCTATTTCTACCTTCGGATCTGTCAGTATTTGCTTACTATATTTAGTATATGTAAGTGTTCTGATGTTGGTTGCATATATATTTAGAATTGTTATATTCTCTTGATAAATTGACCTCTTTATCATTATATAATGACCCTTTTTTGTCCCTTGTTACTTAAAGTCTATTTTATCTGATGTAAGATTAGCTACCCCTGTGGGACTTCCCTGGTGGTCCAGGGTTAAGACTCGTGCTCTCAATGCAGGGGGCCTGGGTTCAGTCCCTGATCAGGGAACTAGATCCCTCATGCCACAACTAAAAGAGCTCACATGCCACAACTAAAAGATCCCACATGCCACAACTAAAGAACCTGCATGACACAACTAAGACCTGCTGCGGCCAAATAAATAAATATCTAAAAGAAAAAAAAATTAGCTACTCCTGTTCTCTTTGGTTTCCGTTTGCATTAAATACTATTTTCCCTTCTCCCGGTTGGAAACTATGTGTGTTCTTAAAGCTGAAATGAGTCTATTGTAGGTAGCATATAGTTGTGTGTTGTTTTTTTTAATCCATTTAGTCACTCTGTACCTTTTGATTGGACAATTTAATCCATTTACATTTGAAGAAATTCTTGATAGTTAAGAACTTACTAATGGCATTTTATTGTTTTTTGACTGTTAAGTAGTTCCCTTGTTTCTTTCTTCCTCTCTTGCTGTCTTTTGTAACAATGATTTTCTGTAATGGTATACTTTGATTCCCTTCTCTTTATCGTCTGTGTATCTGCTGTAGGTTTTTACTTTGTGGTTACCATGAGGCTCACATAAAACCCTTATAGATAAAAAAGTCTATTTTAAGATGATAGCAACTTAACTTTGATCTCATACAAAAACTCTTGTACTTCCTTATTAAGGATTCTGAGGCTTTCTCAGACCTTTTATATGGATATGCCTGCTCTACATTTCTTGTGTCCTCTTGAGGAAGAATTCTCAAGATTATATGCCTTCTCTGGTTCCTGCCAAGCCAGGCCAGGTGCTCACTGTGTCTTGTTTGCTTTCCCTAGTGTGGTATTGAATGTTCAGGTTTGTGTACTTTTTCGCAAACCTGCAGAGTTGAGTCTCTTTCTGCACACATTCACTAACTGTCTGCAGTTAAGGACACACATAGGGAGCTGGCCTGGGGTGCATGGTGGGGGAGATGGTGGGGGAGGGAGAATGAGGCATGTGGAGTGTTGGAGGAACCCATGGGCCAGTTGGGATGATCTTCAGGTGAGGCAGCCCCAGAGGCTCATGGGTGGTCTTCCTGATGGAGTCTGCAAAGCAGCTAGTAGGATCTGCATTTCTTCGATATGTTTCATTCATAGCCCAGGCTGCTGTTCTCCCAGCCATTTGCTGCCTCCCAGCTGTGCAGTTCATGATGCAGTATTGTGGGTGGAGCAAGAAAGAAATGGCAGTGACCCGCACAGCTGGGGAAATCAGGTGCTAACTCACATGATCTCAGTTTCCCCTGTGGCAGAAATCATGGGCCAAGAAGGTCTATCTTGGCACTTTGTGCACCCTGGGGGAAGTGACACAGGTAAAGTAAAACTGCTCCTCCTACCCTCTTCAACAAATCCAATCTCAGACTTTTTTTGTTCCATTGGTATGCGTATCTTCTCTGCTGAACTTCGGAAATCCACAGAGGCTCTGTCATTCATGGATGATAGCCAAAAGTCTAGTTTCTCTGGGGAGGAAAATGGTAGAAAACTCCTATACAGCCATTTTGATGATTTCACCTTATTTTTATTCAATAAAAGTTTTCTCATGACTAAATACAATTGGCTTCATAGAAACCCAAATAACATTTGCAGTTGGCCTTTGCATGGACAAAACTAAATTGATTTAACAGCTCTGAAATCATTTTTACTTCTCATCATTAAGTTTTCCTAAGCCTCATTTTTCTCCTTTCCCTATCAACTCAAACATTTGTAGGTGGAAATGAAAAATGAAGGCTACAAGGAGGGACAATAAACAGAATGTAAAAGAAAGGTATTTTGAAGATAGAGGGGGAATGTGCTTTTGGAGCAATTTGAGGAATGGAATTAAAATTATCAAAAACAAAAAGAATACATACACCATCATTTACTCTTTTTTTCCCTCCATACCCTCCACAGTCATCTTGGCACTGAAATATAAACTTGTTAATAACCAAAATAAACGTTAGATCAAGCCTTGGTTGTTTTCTAGTTTTAAATTTTTAGTCTTCTTTTCTGCTGATGATAATTTTTATGATCTGTTTGTGGATGTTCCACAGACGGGTTAAACTAGTGCAGTGGTCAAAAGAAAAAGGTGGATAAATACATCTAAAATGCTTTGTCCAGTTTCACTGAATAGTAGCAATATAAATACCAAAATAAAACTTTGGCTTAGGTATGGAAGAACTTCATTTAAAATTTTTCCATCGAAACTAACACACCATTGTAAAGCAATTATACTCCAATAAAGATGTAAAAAAAAATTTTTTTTTCCATCAAAACAGGAGAAGTGACATATGTAAAGCTTGTATCTTGGCATCTGGTCTTTACTCAGTAAGCCCTCAACAAATTATGAAACAAAAGCTTTCAATAAATCATAGAATAAGAGCACTCAACAGCTTAAGGAACAAAAGAAAGGCCTCCACATTGAATGGTGATCAGGTGCAGGCTGAAGGGAAGTTATTCGTCCGTTATGTGGATTTTGGAAAAGCCGTTCTTGACTCTTCTTGGAGCTTGGCTCCTAAGCTCTGGAAAGCTATAAGCAGACTCTCTGATTTGGATGTCAAATACCTATTGAAGTTTCCTTAGATTTTCTTTCTAGCAGATCATTTTGTTCTAAGGCTATTTACAGATAAAGTAAAAATTACAGCAGGGGCTCTAAGTGATGTTTTAGATTTCTCATTCTCCCCAGGATGGGAACAAAGAAAACAGAAGGCAGAAGAGTGGTATGGATGAATTACACCCTTTTGGAGTTAGGTTCTTAGAGAGGTAACTAAGAAATGAATGCCCTAGGGTAACTAGACAAGTCTAAAGGACTTCCTAGAGCTTCATAAGGTATGATCTTCAGAGAACTGTGAAATGAAAGGGGTCCATATAAAGCTGCTTCATCTGAAGGCAGGCATGGTTGAGAGTTGGGGGTGGTGATCAATGTCTTATATTCTAAATTAGGCAAAATTATGAGATACAGTGAAAGTTGTCTCAGATATTTGTTCCAGCTATAGTAGCCTCCACAGCAGAGGAGTCCTCTCTTCCCTAACTTATCCATGGAGTCTCCTCAAAAAACATTTTCTTCATCTCTGGATCTACTTTTTTTACCCTCTTGTAGGCACTATCTCAACTCTCATTTTCTCCTTAACGTTTGAGGGGTAAACTTGTTAGTTATATATGGAATAGTGTGTCTGTGTGTGGGGGGGGTAATGTTATTAATAACTCAAGTAACATTTAACTTTATAGCTTTCACATGCAACAATTTGTCTCATAAGAATAATTTCATAGTGGTCATCTGTCAGAGAAGGAGTTACTGCTGAGTCTTTCTATAAGGAAAAGACACTTTAAGATAAGGATTGCTTCTCAAATCCTCTCTGTTATGTAAGTGATAGTAATTAGGAATTAACAAACATATTTTATTTTATTCAATCACAAATAATCAATCCTATTTAACAAACACTTATCCACCATCTACTATATACCAGCCACTATTATATCCTTTGGTTTTTAACCCTACAAATATCCCTCTCTCCTTTCTTGTAAGAACATTCTAATTCCATTGAAGGAATGTGTCCTGTTTAAAATCAAATTCTGGCCTCCTCAGAGCAAAGCTTATGCATACCCAGATCCCAAATACTTCTTATTACCCACTGATTTGTGATGGATGAGCAGTTTCAAGTTACTTTGGGACAAGAATTTGCATCCTGATCTAAAGCTTAGCAAAGTGTGTTTGGTCTTGAGATTGGTCAGGTTATTTTAGACCACGAAACAGTACACTGAGACTTCTGTTCTAAGATAAGAAGAGAAGAAATTTAGAAAAATAAGCAATAGAAGTCAAAACAAAGATTTTTGAATTTGAAAATGTATGTTTTAATTCTATTTTGGATAAAATTAGTCTTTTTGTTTTTGTCAGAGAAATGTCTCCTTTTCACTCTCTTTGTTGTGATTAGTTCTAGTTTTTTGGAATATTTTTCAAAACTCCTAGGCTTGGAAGTTTATTGATCATGAATCATTATTTCTTGAAAGTACAGCATACCATGTCAAGAATACACCTAGGTTAATAGTTAGAATATTTGAAAATATTTACTCTAATAGACAGTAGCTCTACTATAATGATATATGTTGTAAATCTCCCTTACCAAATTTCTTATGTTTTGATTTATACTTTTATTCCTTTATTCTCTGAAAAATCATTTGTTGTACCCTTTCTATGTTACTACTTGCTAATTTCTATGCCAAACTTTGGGAATGTATGAGTTGATTGAAATACTACCCTCAAGTCTGTTAAGAAAGAATATATGTAAACAAATTAATTATAATTGCTTGTTGCTATGTAGAATAGTATCACCATGATAAAGTATGTCAGAGAAGAGAAATTGATTTACTCTATTTGGTAGGGCGGAGTGAGTAAAGATACATTGAAGAAAGTGACACCTGAACTGAATATTGAAGGACAAATAAGTGAATGTTAGAGACAGTGGAGAGCAGCAGTGTGGTGTTGGATGTAAAGGTTTTCTAGACTTGTGCAAAAGACTGAGGAGCACAAAATAATATTGTTTGTTAAGGAAAATGATCCTTCTTTATTCTTTTACTTGAAAAACATTAATTGCCTGCTTTTACCACACTTTGTGTTAGGAGAAACAAAGATAATTTAAAACGTTCCTGTCGTTAAGGGGGAAGGTAGCAACAGATAAGTCTAGAAAAGTAAACAGGATCATGCTAAGAAATACAGATTTTTATCCTGATAGTGATGAAGAATCACTGATGATACCAGCTACTAGGTGAGAAACCAGAACAGAACAATATATTTTAAAGATAATCCTGGGAGCAGTTTGGAGGATAGATTAGGAGGAGGGAGGAGAAATGAAAGGCATGAAGCCCCCTGAGAAAGCATTTCAGGAACCCAGGACAGATAATTCAGGCTGAGTGAGAGTTAGAATGAAGAGAAGTTATTGACTTACAACTAAATGTGGAATCAATCTGGTTTGGGGAAGGGAAAGAGAAACAGTTTTGGTTTTGGAAAATGGAATGGATGAGATATTAAAATCAAGATAGAGAAAATAGGTGTAAGAATAAATTCGGGGATAAATTGATTATTTGTGGACCTATTTGAGTTTAAAGTTTATTTCCATCCCAGTCGACTCCTCTGACAATCTGACATCTAACTGCTTTCTGGATGTCCCACAGATACTTTATACTTTCTATAATTTTGAGTACTCTAAGTATCTCATATGCAGTGTGTGCGTGTGTGACTGGCTTATTTTACTTAGTATAATAACCCCAAGTTTCATCCATGTTGTAGCATATGTCAGAATTTCCTTCCTTTTGAGGGCCAAATAACAGTCCATGGTATGCATATGCACATTTTGCTTATCCATTCATATATCCATAGACTCTTGGATGCTTTCATGTGAATAGCTATTAGCTATTGTGAATAATGCTGCTATGACTATGGTTTTACATATCTCTTTGAGACCCTACTTTCAATTCTTTTGAGTTTCTATCCAGAGGTGGAATTGCTGGATCATACAATAATTCTATATTTAATTTTTGAGGAGATGCTATACTGTTTTCCACAGCAGCTGCAGCATCTTAACAGCATTTTACATTCCCTCAACAGTTCACAGGGTGCCAATTTCTTTGCCTCCTTTTCAACCCTTTATATTTTCTGTTGTTGTTGTAGTTATTTGTTTTTAGTAGCCAGCCTAATGGGCGCGAGATGGTATCTCAAGATGGTATCTTGTTAAAGTTTTGATGTTGAGCATTTTTTCACGTGCTTATTGGCCATTTGTATATCTTCTCTGAAGAAACGTCTATTCAATCCACTGACTATTTTTGAATAAGGATCTTTTGTTAATTTTTGAATTATAGGAATTCTCTATGTATTCTGGACATTAATCCCTTATCAAATATATAATTTGCAAATATTTTCTCCCATTCTATGGGTTGCCTTTTTACTCTGTTGATATTGTCTTTTGGTGCACAAATTTTTAATTTTTCATGAAGTCCAATTTGTTTGTTTTTTTCTCTCATGGCCTGTGCCTTTGGTGTCCTATTGGAGAGATGATAAAACAATGGTTTTTATCTTTTCATAAAGATATTGTCCCAAAGTCATCTCATAGTTGAGCAATAATACAAATATAACATTACCTTTCAAATTCAAGAAATACTTTATTAGACGTAAAACATGACTTTCATTCTTTTTGAGAACTTTAAAAATATCTTCTAATACAATCTTTCCTGAAGAGACGTTACACTATGTCTGGATCTGTTTGAGAAATCTCACACAATCAGAAAATAAGCATTTTATTCTAATGCCCAATATTTGGTAATATTATGCAACATCATTTGAAAATTATTTGCAGTGGCTTGGGTGAAGTTTCCCCTTACATAAGCAAATAACTCTCAAATATTTAGTGGTAGTGGTTTTTAACATGTGTTGAATATTAGCTTTTATTTCTTTTCCATGTTTTTTAATATTTTTGTCCTTTCAACAAGTAATCTAGTGAAAGTGGTATTGTTTCAACAAATTTTAAAACAATTGGGAAATAAAAAGCTAAAGCCGTTTAGAGACTTTACATAATTTTGTGTGTGATTTTGGAATGTGGAGGGCATCGAGGTCAGTCTGAAGAGCAGAGACCAAAACTAGCTGTTACATCTCACAGATCTAGTGCAAAGGCCAACATCATGAGGCAGGCAGAGGTACACATAGCTGAGAGGTCCAGAATATTGGAGGCCCAACAGCAAACCATATTGACAAAAAGGAGACAAGAGTGAGTTTTATTATATATGACAGGCTAATTGCTCTTCTTTTACAGTCTTTGCTATGTGGAAGGCAAGCATGATGGTGGAAGTGGTGGCTGCCTACTTTGCCTTTTCTGGCATAGGTTGGGGTGAGCCACAGTTTTTTTCTGTGTTGTTTGACTGGAGTAGCGTGGTTATTATCTATATATTTATGTTGTGCTAAGCTGCCCCTTTCTTAGTCCTTTTTTAAAGATAGCAGGGGTGTTTTGTTTGTTTTTGTCTGTGTACCTTGGCTTTTCGAGGTAGCTGCTTTTTTCAGCTCAAAGTGTAGGATTCATGAGCCAAAAGAGTAAACCCAAGAAACTCACTATGATTTGTTCCTTAGGTCCAGAGAGCCCTAGCTGGTCTGCCTTCTTTCCACCTTTCAGAGACTTTTCATGTTTCTTTTATGTATAATATTCAGGACTTTTAGTTGTACTTAGTGGGAGAAATAGGGAAAATGTGTCTATTCTATCTTCCTGTAAGTGGAAATCCATTTCTTTATTTTTTGGCATCTCTGAATTACTTTGATTCAGGGTTGTCTCTTGTTTACAGCATATATTTGGGCCTTGTTTTCTAAGCCAAATTGGAAATTGTTTTTTTATTAAATAAGTGAGTTAAATACATTCACATTTATTGATATGACTGATATATTTGGTTTCAATTGTCACGATATTTTGTAATTATGGATATTTTGTTGTATTTGCTCTGTGTCTTCATCTATGAGATGTATATTCTTTATGTTCTTCTTTGTTCATTTATTATTTGTGTTTAGGAAGATTTGTATTTTTATTCTTGTGATTACCTTTGTATTTATTCCATTTTAAAATATATTTAGTTCCATGTTTTCTTATCTAACGTTTTACTATCTGGTTTATACTATTTTTTCAGCATTCTTTAATGCTCACCTATTGCCTATATAGCAATAAGCCTTTTCTTGTTTCACTATTTCCTTCTTTGTTCTACTCCATTTTTTTAGTAGTTTAATTTCTACTATGTCACAGCATGTAACATTTGTATTTTAGTCTTCCACTTTTATCCCATATTGTTTTAGTTTTATATGTACATTTATATATTTTATTACACTTATTATTGATCCTTTTGATGAAGGTTTCCTCATCATTGCTTGGTTGAAATTCTTTTGCTAGTTAATTCCTCAAGAAGGGCTGCTAAGTGCAGAATCTCCTGTGTTCTTGTATGTTAGAAATGAATTTACTAAGTTTGATATTTAAAGGACAGCTTGATTGAACATAAAATCCTTTTTTCACATTTTCTTTTACTGAATATTTTTATAAAGATTGATTCATAGTTGTCTTGTATTTGGTTTTGAAAAATCTGTCAATCTAATTATTTTGACTTTGTAAATTATTTGAATTTTTGCTTGGAGGTCTTGAAGATTTTTAATTTATCTTTAAAATCTAGTTATTTTACTAAGAAAATGCCTTCATCATTTTTGCCAGCTACTCAGTAAACCTTTTCAATGTGTAGATTTAGGTGAGTTTTTTTTTAATTTCTGGAACATTTTCTTGGGCTATAGTTTTACATATTATCTCTGTTCCATTGCTTTCTTTTTCTTTTCCAGTGACTCTGATAATATAAATATTATTCCTATTTTACCTGTCTTTTTTTTCCACCCTTTTTACTTCTTTATGTCATTTTCATTCTCTTGGTCATTTTCCTGCCTTTCTTCAATGCCTTTGTTACATTTTTATTTGACACGATTCTGCCTTCAGCATCTTATATTTTTCATTTCTGAGATAATTTTGTCTTTTCTGCCATTTCTTTCCTGAGTTCAAGCAACTCTTTTTTTATTTCTCCCTGTTTTTTCCCCATATGTTTCCATTTCTGATTCAAGGTAGTTTTATTATACACAAATGTTTGTGTATATTTACTTTTCTATCTATCTCTATCTTTATTTATATAGAATGCTTTTTTCTGGGTGTCTGTAGCCTTCTGATCATGGTAATCATGTTTTTGAGGCTATCAAACTTCTGTTTTTATATTTTCTACAACATTTAGCATATGTTATGCTTAGCCTAGAATTTCAATAAATATAACTTTTCTATAGTTTTATATCTATAGATTTAGTAACTCAAATGATTATTTCCTATGAAAATGTTCAATTAGACTCTTGCAAACTATAGCTTAAGGAAGCAAGGAAAATATTGATCACCTGGCTCTGAAGTGCTGAGACTAAAATATTCCTTAGCTTTTATCTATATGATTCCATTCATCTACCCATTAAATAAGGTGAAGGAGTATCTGTCTAGCACAGTTTCTCAAACATTAATGTGTTTATGAATTAATTGGTGATCTTGTTAAAATGTATAATCTGATTCAGTAGGTCTGGCATGGCCTATAATCTGGAATTCTGTAAGCTCCCAGGTGATGCCTATCCTGGTCTGAAAACCACACTTTGAGTAGCAAAGTATTGATGCTGTATGCTTCAGGCTTCTCTCATGCAATTGAAATTGTCACTTGTATTGTTTATTTGGTTTCAAATGATGCTTCTGTTATCTTTGTACCTCTCTAATGTTTTCTGTAAAGGAAGACCTTGCAGGGGTAACATCTGAGCTGAGATGTGAGAAGTCCACAAAATCATCCTGTATCTCCTGATGCTTTCATCTTTTATCTAAATAAATTTATGGAACCCTGACCAGGCCTTCATGTGTTGAGTCATCTTTTGGCATTTCCTGGAGCTCCACTGGTATTGGAAGGTGTTGGGGAAGCTAGTAAAATAGTCTTGTTCAGGCTTCAGAGGCAACAGTAGGCCTCTGACTAAACAAAGACCCTGAAAGAGCTACATGCCGAACTGCTAGACTACATGCAGGTCAGCAGAAACGGTGCTAGCAAGTCTTGGGAACTAACAGATAAAGAAGGGAGTAATCACGAAGCTTCCTGAGCCTTGGAAATCTGGCCAGTTCCCGGGGATAAGTAAATATCAAGCAATATGTTTTACCTCATTTAAATTTTTATCTATTTTCTTATAAATCTATTGATCTTAGAGCTTTCATCTTTATTTGTAGGAGCCATTATGAGGAATGAACTCTTTGTTATTTTCTATTTAACCTCTTATGTTAGAAGACATTCTCAAAGATAAAGAACAGGATTTTGAACTTTCTTGACTAAGCTGTGAGAGAGAAAAGATGTATGAACAGAAGATGTCTTTCTATTTACTTGGTATTTAATTTTTTTCAGTAATGTTTTATAGTTTTCAGAGAACATGTTTTGTACTTCTTTTGGTAATTTATTACTAAGTATTTCATTATTTTTTATGTTGTTGTACATAGAACTGTTTTCTTAATTTTATTTTTGAATTATTCATTGCTAGTGTATAGAAATACAATTAATTTTTATATATTCATCTTGCACACTTATGATATAGGTCAACATCGTTCTCTGTCTTCTGTATTTCACGCAAATTGGCAGCTGGTTTAGAAGTCCTGATCAGACTCAGGTTCCATCTCTTTGGCCATTCTGTAGGTAAGGCTGTGTTCTTCCATCAGAAGACACATGCTGTCGGTTTTTGCTCTTTTTTGGTGTGGTAATCATTGATGCTTAGTACCTAGACCTGTTAACCTCAACTGAGTTTGAAAAAAGGTGATATTCTAGTTGTATCACTTCTTTTTCATTTATTAGCTGTAATGATTTTAATAAAAACCCTTTTACTCTTACCTACTCCTAGGTTGACCAGTAGTACAGTTTATATGGGAAAGTCAGGATAAATTCTTGATTCTTGAAAACATACAGTTTTCAAGATGAAAAACTGGCTTCACTGTCATTCTCAGAAGATACCTAGTTTATTGGTTTACTTTTTAAATATTATTATGAACTTACATATTTAAACATTTTTGATGGAATTCAATCCACTGCATTTCTTCTCCATATTAAAACTTAAATTGTTCCATATTTGGTCAGTGGGAGCCCCTTCAAGTTGGCTCCTGCATCCTTTTAACATGACCCTTGTGATATTTGATAGCTTCCTTACTATCTGGTAGGACAAGGTGTTCTTGGCTCAACTAGTATATTTCTTGCACTGGAATCACGTCATTTTTCAAGATGTTCTGGTTTCTTTCCCTTTAAACTGTTATTTCAAGATCACAGTCTGGATACTTAAAATGCTTATTGCTCATGGGTTGGTTATTGTCAATCATTTTTAGGCTTTTTTAGTTGACAAAGCTAGAAAATGTTACAGGTGAATGCACACATAGAATCATTATATATATATTTTAAAATGAAATACATTGTGGCTTTACAATGACAGTTCCACTTAGTATGATTTTATAAGTGTTTTTCCCCCCAAGAGTAGAACAGTTTATTTCCCATGATGAATCTCTGCTCTCATCTCTCTGACCTCATGTTTTTATTCATGCTCCTCAAAGTCTCATATTGTTTTTCTCAGGCTCCCAACTAGCTTAACGTGAAAGAATGAAAACATGAGGAAAGATATTTTCAGGAAGTTTCCCATCTGTACAAAAGCAAAACTCTTTTCACTTCAATTAGAATTTAAAACATTACAAATTAATATTGCTTGGAGTCCAGATACTTTGTGTGTTTATTTTACTATTGAATATTTAATTGCTTTATTCAAAGAAGTCGAAATGTATTTCCTATATAGGGCCTCTAATTTAGGAGTGTCTCAAAAAGAGCTATACAGTCTTTGAAAACATGACTTTATAAACGTACAATAATGGAAGATAAAAAGAAACCATTTTTTGAGCAGCATAGATGATTCTCATCTATACGGTACATGATTTTTTGCTTTTTTACATAAAGTTCTACTCATGTATTTTGTTTTTCTGATTTCATTTGGTTGTCTGTCTATGTTCTCTCATAGCTCATTGAACTTCTTTAAGACAATTATTTTGAATTCTTTGTCAGGTAGTAAGATCTCCATTTCTTTAGTGCAGTTACTAGGGTTCTATTTTAGTTCCTTTGGCAGCGTCAAGTTTCCCCTGATTCTTTGTGATACTTGTGGCCTTGTGTTGGTGTCCATGCATTTGAAGAAGGAACACTTCTTCCAGTCTTTGCAGGGAAAGGCCTTCACCAGTCAGCCCAGCCAAAGATTCTGGGTGGGCTGGCTGATGGGGTCCACCAGTGTTCAAGGGTCTGCAGCAAAGTCCCTTGCTCACTTCAGTCTCCCTTCCTCCATGAGAGACTTGTGGGCCAAGGGGATCTCTCTTAGCATTGTATTTTGATGGGTGATGCACATAAAGTGAAACTACTCATACCCTTTTCAATTCATCTTTTTTTATTTCTGTGCTCCACCTTGGTGCTGTTACCGCTCACATGGATTCCAGAAATCTCATGAAGGTATTTTCTTCTGTGGACAGTTATAAAATTGGTGTTTCTGTATTAGGCTAGAACTTCCTATTCCCCCATCTTCTTGATGTTACTCAGCATTTTTTCTGGTACTTCTTTTGGTGAAAGACACTTTGGCCCAGGCCTGCCTCAAATACATGAGGTATTTAATCTGAATTCTTTTTTTGTTTTTGGAGTTGTATGTTTATTCAGAAGATGATTCATGAAACGAAGCTATTTGTTTCCATTTGTGCAAGTCCTAATCTGGTAATTAATAACAGATGAGAAAGAAAACCATTCTCTTTTGCATTAAAAATGTTTTAACCGTTTTTTTAAATATTTTAATCACACTTAAAGATTCCTTATTGAAACAAGTCACATTAAGTGGGCTCCTCTACAGAACAATCACCCTTGCAAAAACAAAAAACTATGGTTAAGCCCTCACTCCCTCATTTTTTTCCCCCAAGGAATGTTAAGATCCTAAAAATTACCATAAACTGGTGATGTGTATACTTTAATTTCTGACACAACTTGGGCTACCTTGAATGAACTACCCAGGCATATTTTTATAGTAAAATATGTACTTGTGATGTTGTGAGATGGACAGGAATCAAAATGTATAGGTCATACCCAACTGTATCAAATTAATTATATACTCCCTTCCCTCCCATCTTTTTTTTTTTTAACCCTAACAGTATTATGGGATGATTTAAAGATAAATTATGGCTAGCTAACAAAATACAGAGTGTGCAAAGAGCAAATTTGAAACTTCCACTTCCAAGGTTCTTTTAACCCTTCTTAAATATATTTGCCAATTTCAGTGTATTTCCCCTGTTATGATTTCAAAGGACACACCCTTATGTGATTTAGATGCATAAAGCTTGTACCAAATGAGTGTTCTTGATCTTTCCCTAAGGATAAAGGCAGAGCATTTTCCTTAACTGTTAGCTTATTAAACAACAGAATGCAATCAGACAGTTACGTTGAACCTGTATCCTCACCATTTTAAAACAGGATGAATAGTTAAGAAATTTGGCCTACGTAGAACTTATCTTTTTTAGCTCATGGTTTCTTCCTCTGCCAAGTTAACAGAAATACAAGCCTGCTGTGTTCGTTTTGGAAAGAGAAGATACATTTTACTCAGGAGCTTACATGTGTGATGTCTCTCCTGGACAAGAAAGTATACTGGACTTCTCCTGTCAAGCCCTTTCTTTCCTGTGTACCAGATGAGAAGAAATGTTGACTTGTTATTCTTTGCCATTTTGAACAAGCCTATTTACTTGCCACGGAGAGGGGGGAGAAAGCAATTTGCATCCTGAGATAATCTAAACAATAGACTTTAACTAAATGTGCATTACTATATGTCTAAAGATAAATATGAAGATATTAAAATTGTTAAAGGAAGCTTATAATAAAGAGAAATAATAAAAACAACGAAATAGTTCAAAGGAAAATTGATCTTTGAATCTACTGGCCACTTGACAAGTAGCACTACACTTTTCTCTCCTTAGATGGCAAAAGTTTCTTATAATCATCAAAACAGTCTCACTCAAGAGCGTACTGATTTTTGTGTGTGTACTTTTTTCATGCTTTTGAATATATTTTTAACAAGATTTCACTTCTGAAAAGTTAGATTTCCTCATATATCTTGCTACTCACTGCTGTGTTTATTTTGTCAAAATCAAGATTGTAACTGTTTCCTATAAGCATTTATCTTTAAACTCTCATAACATATATTATCTCCTTTTGAGAGCAACAGATTCAGCCCTCAAAACCAGAGTAATAAAACTATCAAGGTGTCTTTTATACCCAGAAGACTAATAGATCAATCAATAATCATACATCAGTAAATTTCTCTTTTACTTTATAAAAGAAGGGATGCTAAAAATAATTGTGTATGTATATAAAATCATACCATAATTTTAACTGGCTCGACACTACTGTGAAACCTGTCTTGTTTGCCAAGCCCAAGATACAAGAAGAGCTGACAAATCAAAAAGAGCACATTTTTCCTACAATAATTATATGCAAAATAAATAGTTTAGTACATTTGTACTTTTTAGGGTGACTAGAAACAGTCAAGTTAATGTACAAAGACAGCCATAGTGTGCAAAGACGGCTACAACAACTATCAATAAGTTGATTATAAAGAGTTAGTTTCTCGGCTTAAAATAGCTTGCCAATTGGTGACAATTATAACACACATTTTGAGGGATAAATTAAAAGACCCTGGAGACTTGTCAGTGACATCATTGTCATTAACATGTTCTTATTCTCAGGGTAATCATTTACTGAACTGTTAAAAAATTGATTTGTCTGAAACTTCAGTAGCGGATTTCTCCATTCTTATTTTGTTCATTCTTATAATAAAATAACCAGAGTCTTTCAATCCTATAAACAAAAAGTGGTTTCTGCTTTTCATTCACATTTATCTAAAGGTCCTTACTACAAGCTTCGAGTGTACTGGAAGAAACATCAAAAGAATGATGACTTCAGTAAAGGACTTGACCACACACTCTTAACTACTGATTCTGTAAGGAACAGCCTTCAGCATACAGCTCTCAGGAGCAGGTATCTATCAGACAGGATTTCTAGCATTCTTGGTATAGATGCAGATGACTTTGTGATAGTAGACTCCCCAAAAACTTCAGATCAAATGAGTAAGAAGTAATTACTTCAGACTGAATGACTCTAAAGAGAAAATTTAATTGTACTTAATGTTTTGTTTTATTTTTTACTAAGTATGAGAACACTTTTCTTCTTGATCTATCCATTTTAACAGTCTATCTTATTACAAACTGCAAAAATTCTTTAAATGACATATATTTAATTGATTTCTTAGAGTTCAGTAAGAGTCCTGAAAATAAAACCCTCAATATACAAAATAAACATAATTGGAAAAATTTAAGGAAGATGGTTTTGTTTAAATCAAAGGTACATTATTGGCTCCTGTTGACAGAACTGCTCAGAACAATGGTTAAATATTGGGCAAAATGCCTTTAATATGTCTTGTGGCTTTTTATTATAATTATTTGCATAGTTTCAATAAAAATCTTATTTAGTAAGGCATGATAAGTCTATTGAGGAAAAAAGAATATATTTTTTCATATGGAAATGATGCCACAATATACTCTTTGGTTCCTGCTCTATGATTTATAGATTCCTAAACTTACAGATAGGAAAGAATGCTACCTTCTTGCAGGACAGGAATCTTGGAGATCTTAGAGAAAGAGAAATATTTTTACATTTATAGTATTGCAGGCAAAACTTAGTAGGGGTACATTGGTTGTTTTCTGAACCCAAGCCTTGCAATTTATAGTTATAAGGGCAATAAAAGTACTTCTGAAAAAAAGTGATTAACTTATGGCCCTCAGACTTTTACAAAGCCTCCAGAGAGAAATTAAATATCATGCTCTAGTTTCACATGGTTCTAGTTACGGTAATCATATTAACAAGAACATTTTTGTTTATTCATGACAATAAAATAAAATAAAACCAGCCAAATAAACATCAAATTATTGATACTGAATTAGAAATAGCTATACAAACATATGTGGTCAAATCCCTACTTATGTGGGAATGATATTTAACCAGAAACAGGGACTGAGAGGGCAAAATGGACTCCTTGCTCTGTTGCCTTTTTTACTAAGCACCTCACATAAACAGTGAGAAAAAAAGCAATTTGTATCCTCAGATAAACTTAAAGCAAAAGCATTCTTTTAGAGCACTGGTTTCTTAGTAAGTAAAGCCTTGAGCCCTTTCTCTAAGTTGCTATCTCCCCTACTTTTGAAATACTGATGACTGGAGACATACGATGACCTTTGACTCTTGGAGATTTGAAAATCAAGTAAGCAAACTGCTATCTCCCCACCTTGAACAGACTACCTATAACTATGGTAATATTTATGGGGCTTTTTTGGGTTTTTACTCTAAGTACTTGTGTGTTGGCTTTTTTTTTTTTTTGGATAGCTAGTTATTCTGAAGTCATTTTTGCAAAACATTGCAAGTGAAACAAAATTAGTTTTTTAAACACTTGTGTCCCTCTGAGTTTTCCTTTCCCAGAGACGATGTGGTGAGTAGCACAGTATCACCTGCAGGTGGAGCAGGAACCAAAAAAAGTTCTATCCGTTCAACTGAAATGTTTTACTGTGAGTTTTTGTTTAGTTTCATAAATCTGCTTGATACCTTCACAGCGGACCACTGAATCCTTATTTCTGGGATTTTCCACTGAATTTGTTTCAGTAAAATTTCTTGCTAAAAATAGATGCTTGGCTTAAATAAGATCCTTAACAAATGTTAAATCCACCCCTGTTCCAATGATGATAAATATTCACCTTATGATCTTGCTGGGAAACCATTTTTTTAGGAGAGTTTTCAATTTTCCGGGACATGTTTCCAAAATAGCTTGATTTTCGGTTGTATAGAAAAAGAGCCAGTAAGAAGAATGAGATATTGCCAATGAGTCTTCATCCCTTACGTACACCAAAATCTTTGAAAGTATTATTAGTATGCTCTGGATTCAAAAGAAAAACTAAAACCATCTTTTATGGGAAGAAGGGATAATTTGGGGAACTACACTGCCTCTCAGTGGTTCATTTAATATCTACTTCAATTACAAAATGTTTTATAAAATAAAAAACCTAAAATTTACAGTAACAGATTTTTCAATATTTTTACTTCAGTGAGCTCCTGAGAGTAATGGTAATGTAAATTATCTTGTGTTACATGTGTATATATCCTCACTGATTGAACACCCAGAAGCCACGATATCTTATAAAAAGAGTTTCATAGTCTCCTTTCCCTGAGGCAGGAATGAAGGAGGCTACATGCCAAAGAGGCATTGATTTACTATGAAGGAGATGGTCAAGCTAGGCTGAGTAGAGGGCATGGTTAGCTTGGAAAATCTCACCTCTCTGAACATTCATCGTTCTGAATCCAGGCATTACTAAGTTGGTTTTTGATATATATTTTGGTATCCTAACAATAAATCCTATAAATTACAGAGCTAAAAGTTCACTTTGAGAGCCCTGCCTGTTAAGTTGGCTTAATTCAACTTTGAGAGTATGTGTGTATTTCTAGAAGCCAGGAACTTCTAGAAAGAAAGAGACAAATAAAATTTGGTTTCAGTCATCAAGGAATTTATCGTTCATTATAACAAAGGGAATACTTTACTTTTTCCCCTTAACATTACCTAGCATTTGTTGATGGACTGAATAATCAAAACTATCAACTATTTCTCCTTTTTTTGATAAATTTATTTTATTTATTGGCTGCGTTGGGTCTTCATTGCTGCACGCAGGTTTTCTCTAGTTGCGGCAAGCAGGGGCTACTCTTCGTTGCGGTGAGCGCGCTTCTCACTGTGGTGGCTTGCATTGTTGCAGAGCACCGGCTCTAGGAGCGCGGGCTCAGTAGTTGTGGCGCACGGGCTTAGCTGCTCTGCGGCATGTGGGATGTTCCTGGACCAGGGCTCAAACCCGTGTCCCCTGCATTGGCAGGAGGTTTCTTAACCACTGCACCACCCGGGAAGTCCAACTATTTCCCCTTTTTAAAGTGCAATTTTATAATTTGCTGAAAGATATTATGCTGAAAATAGTGATAAAGTGGAAAAAACAGGCTTCAAAAATCTATGGGATTGCTCCTATATTGGGTGAGGACCCATGGTGTGATGCCTGATTGAGGTTTTGGAGAAATGTCTGATATTGATTTATGATCTTAGAGGCATAATTTTTTCAAGACTGACAATGTTTAGAAGTCCCAAAATAGATTTAAGTGAACTGGAAGCAAGCAACATGTTGAAAGGATAATCTTACCCAAGTCTTTACAATTTCACTATCATAAAAGTTCTAGAATTTGAAGAAACAAGGTGTTGTGAAAAAGGACTAGGAAAAAGGAAATACATTGAGTAATTATTTACCAGGGACACTTTTTGGCATCGAGAGTCAGTAGATTAGAAATAGATAAGTATTGGCAAAAGGCAGCCAGCGACCAATTATTTCTGCCTCTGTCATCTAACACAGAACAAGGAATACCACATGGTGATGAGGAAAGGAAATATCAGAGACAGAGAATCCTAATTTGACTGAGCATCTACCCAAAAGAAAATGAATTTTAAACTGTAAATAACTGAGTTTACCCTGAATTAACAAAAGTAAAATTTCCCCGTATGGGCAATTATGCAAGAATAAGAGCTAAGCAGAGTTACATTTTTTAATAGTTGAGCCTTGTGACAATAAATTTACTTCTGCCATGAAATATCTGGATTTTTGGAAGAGGAATTTAGCATATAACTCATCAGTAAGAACAAAGAGCTAGATGACATCATACAGAAAGCTCAAAGTAGAAGACAACTGAACAGGAAGCAGAATCTTGGGGCTCCAAATGAAGGGAATTAGGATGTGCCACCCCAAAATAAGACACTTTGGTATAAGGATTATTTTGAGCTGCAGGTAATTGAGAAACAGCAGATGCAGAAAGGGCTCTCTGCCCTCCCCCATCTGCCACAATCAAGGAAAACATGTCCCATGAGAAAAGTGTCTTCCCTGCACCAGGAAGAGGAGAGCATTCTTAGCATTGGAGATGAGTCTACATGAAGATGAGTTTGCATAAACTACCTTACTAAAATAAACCTTACCCTCCATTATTTCCCCTCCAATATCATGTCTAGTCATTTCCCCACAATTTATCAGCCTTAGAAGCTTAATTATTTGGGAACATAGTACAATGACTAAAAAGCCTAAATTGTTATATCAGTGTGATGCTGATTAACTGAAACTCAGGAGAAATTTACTGGGCTTTGCAAAGAAACCACTTAATTACAAATTTAGCTTATTGGTCTCCAGAGTTAAGCTACTCTGTAGGCTTGTATTGGGTAAGACTTCATAAGGAATTGCCAAATACATAGTTGATAATTTGAAAGTACAAGCATTAAAGACATCACAGCTTGTAAAATTTATGTATGACCAAGAAAAAATTGTGTTCATTGCTAATCAGGAATCTGATTTAACTATTTACCAATTGGTATGTTCCCAAATAATTTTACCTGGATGTGAAACACAAAGACACCCATGGCCATCATCAAATATGAAAATCTCACTATGAGATGCCCACTGAAAGGTACAGATTTGAACTTCCAATGTTTAATGTATATGAAAAACTCACCCTATAGGTCACTTTTTTTTTTCTGCACTGGGTCTAAATCCATAATTATACTCTTATAATAGTCAACTACATATGCATTAATGACAGGCATTTACTTTAGTTTATCTGGATATACTGGAGCTAGAGGCAACTTGCATCCCAAAGTTAATAGAATGAGGTTGACTTCAAGTTCCTATCTGTAAATGCCAGATGTGTCTATTAATTCAATGATGTTCTTTTTTACATCATCTTTCCAATCAAACCAGTTACCAAAACATTTTCGTGTCAAATTTAGGGCTTGAGTATCTGGGCGCGTATTAGTTATTTTTACTTTGTTATTATAAAAAAATTACTAAGAAAGATTATTCTACTTTTACTCTATCAATAATCAGACTGTTGAATTTATAAGTCCAGACCTTGTTTACACTGGGAATATAATTTAGAACTGATTGAGATTATAAGCATCATTACTGGGAATACCAAAGAAAAAGTAATGTAACAAATAGCATGTTTGTTTTCTAGGAAATGTGATTTTAAAGTATCTGAAATAACCTTATTGTGAATAGGTCAGCAAGGTAGTCTATGAGAATAGTAATAAGTTTGCTAGAATACCTCCTTTTAGTTGAGTTCAGTACCAATATCAGTCTAAAAAGTTTAAGTTTGAAGTTATTTATGGGAATGCTTCCCATGGAAAGCACAGATCCAACTGAGTTTTTCCTCTTACTTTGATAGCCACGGTGATCAGCATCAACATGAGTGGGTCCTTCTCAGGGCAGCGACAGCCTATCTTTCCTCTGGAATACCTTCATGCAGGTGAGCTATCCTGGTCCATACAGGTGGCAGACCTTTTCCAGTGGGTCCTTCCAGGTCCTTATGACTTTATGTCTCAGGGTTTCTAGGAAACAGAAAAGCTCTTTTAAGTTTTGGACAATGATTATGACAGGATTCCGTTAAATCAGGCACAGGATATAGTCTCAGACCCAAATTCATAGGCATGACAATTATAAGTTCAGAGGGAGAGATTCTGTTCTTGCCTGTAGGGGTCCCTCTAATTTTTAACAAAGCTAGAAGTAAAGCTCTAGGCCTTTTTAACATAGGTTGCAAAATCTTTCCCAATGAGTTTTTTTTAGAGTTTTATTCATTCATTCTACTTGTGCAGAGGAGTGAGGCTTATAGGAATCTGCGAACGTTTGTATAATTCCCAGACAACAGTAGAAATAAATGACTTCTATATCTAATATGCTCTGATGTGCCCAAAGTAGGAATTATGTGTATTAAGAAAGGCTTTACTGCTGCCTGGGCCATTCAAACATCATATCCCCCATAACTAGACAGAATCTTTTTCCTTTTGCAGGCCTTAATTCTATGAAATTCAACTGACACCAGGTTTCTGGAGAGTTGATTAAGGAAAACTCCTTGCATTTATTTTGGAAGTGTCCTCAAAGAATTCTACTGAGAAGTAGCACAATTCTTTAATATTTTAAATAATTTCATCTTTTTATTAGTAGTATAAGTCTAGCTCCTTTAAAATCCTTCTTTTAGAACATTTCTTGGCATCCCAATAATTCTGTTTGCCAGCTTTTTCTGCCTGTTAGTACTGAGTGTACACTGTTACTCAATATACTAAATCTACCTTCAGGTATTCAACTTAACCACAAAAACCACAAAGCAAGTCTTACATATATGTGTAAAAACTTCTTAGATATGAAGAATTTTATAAGACTTTCCTAGTTTCCTCAAATTACAGCTCACTAAAATGAATAAAAAGTGAGAAAACTGTGAATTCGTAACATTCTTAAATGTCAAAACAAAAACAAACCAAAAAAATGTTTAAACTAAAATAAAATCCCTCTTTTATTCAGATGACTTTTTTGACACAGCAGTATTAACCAAACTAATAGGGACTATGATACAGGAATTACTTTGTTAGGTAATTCCCATAGGGCAGCCACATTTCTTTGGGCCCCTTTTACAGTCCATTTGTCCATTTTATGAACAAAAGTTTCTTATAGCATTAAAAGTGGGACTTCTAAATTTGGAGACGGCCATAGGTTAATAGTCGCTTTTGAAACTCTGTCAGCACATTTATTGCCTTTAGAAATTTTGCCCTTCTGCCCTGTGAGTCCTACAATAAATCACTGACACCTGAGTAGGCAGTTGTAAAGCCTCTGATAAAGCAGCTATCAGTTTCCTATGGGATATCTAAGTTCCCATTGATATAAAAAATTCTCTCTTGGGGCTTCCCTGGTAGCGCAGTGGTTGAGAGTCCACCTGCCGATGCAGTGGACACGGGTTCGTGCCTCGGTCCGGGAGGATCCCACATGCCGCGGAGCGGCTGGGCCCGTGAGCCATGGCCGCTGGGCCTGCGCGTCCGGAGCCTGTGCTCCGCAACGGGAGAGGCCACAGCAGTGAGAGGCCCGCGTACCGCAAAGAAAAAAACAAAAAAATTCTCTCTTCAAAAAACTTACCGCGGGTCTTCCCTGGTGACACAGTGGTTGAGAGTCCGCCTGCCGATGCAGGGGACGCGGGTTCATGCCCCGGTCCGGGAAGATCCCACATGCCGCGGAGCGGCTGGTCCCGTGAGCCATGGCTGCTGAGCCTGCGCGTCCGGAGCCTGTGCTCCGCAACGGGAGGGGCCACAACAGCGAGAGGCCCGCGTACCGCAAAAAACAAACAAACAAACAAAAAACTTACTGCGAACCTCGGAGCAAGATGGCGGCGGCTCTGTCCGCGACGCGCGGGCGGCGGCTACCAAGTTGCCCGTGAGGGACCCAGGCGGCTCCGGACTGGCGCCCCGCCGCGGGACGGACCAGGCTACGCTCCACCGGCTTCCTCCCGGCCTTCTACTGCTCCTATGGGGCTGGGACACCCGGAGGCCCTTTAAAAAAAAAATTTCCCCTGTTTCATGGCAAACACCAAACATATATTTATTAATAGTAGACATATTCATTGTAAATGCAGAACCAAGAATTACAGCTCTCCTACTGCTATTAACTTAGCTGCTTGTGACGACTTAATCACAGACCAAAAAAAACAAAACAAAATCCACCCCCTCCCAAAAAAAATCCTCCAAACTTCCAAGTTTAATAAGAAATCACCATAGCATAGCATCAAAGCCTATTTCAGTTGTTCCAAGCCTCTTCTTACCAAGCCAGAGGACGAATTATCATGGAGAATTGTCACGCAAGTTTTTCGTCAGATATTTTGTCTACTCTGCAAATGTTGGAGTCTGTTGTGTAAAATTCTGTACTAGCCCCACGAGTCGCTTTTTTTTTGATGGTAAGCTGTTATCACTGACTACTAGATTGTAATACTCTGTGACTTATAGCTGACAACAGATGCCTCAAACATTTAGCAAGATTGCAATTTGTCTGGGAGGCCTTATGCCCCTGTGAAGGAAAGAATTGCAGCAAAGCCAAATTATCAATCTTGCATTGCTCTCTAGCTGTTGACACTACCAGCAAATCATCTACATATTGAGTAATTACAGATCCCTCTGGGGGTGGGACAAATCTCTTGCTCACTTTTTGTTTTGTAAATAATTTTTAAAAAATAGAGTCCCAAAAGCCTTTAGGAATCCTTTGCTGTAAATACTGGATACTGGATTCCTTTATAAGCAAAAGCAATAATAATTTAGATTTATCTGCGAGAGGGACAGAAAGTGAGAAATGCAGAACATAGATCAACTATTCAATGCAAAGAAAAACCTTGCAAACAATGGTATTGAAGTCAGAACAGTTGCAGGGTTAGGAACCACACTGATAATGGAACAACAAATTTATTTACTTCTCCGAAATTTTGTACAAAGCCATATAGTCATTGACCATCCATATAAAATTAACCTTCCTTCTTTATTGGAGGCATGGGAGTATTACAAAATGAGCATTCTTTTTAAACTACCCCTTATTTTTCTGATTCTGTTAGATCTGGTTCTAGGGCCAAAAGTAATGCATCAACCTGTTTCAGGGTGCTTTTCCCACATGGTGTCACACTGCTACTTTCCGCAGTATCCCTTTTCTTTCAGACGACACACAGTAAACAAATCAGGTGGCTTTTTCCCCATAGAAATCCACAGACATTCTGCCAGAGTACAGAATATGCTGGCTTTTAAGTTGCACAGCAGATCTCTTCCCAGGGGATGCAGGAAGTAAGGAAATTTGCACTTCAATCAGAGGACCGATTTGTATGGGAACCTCGGAGGAAAAGGAACATGGTGGATCCAATACACCAATATCTTATATTGATCTATCACCAAATGGAAATGAGAAATTCTCAAGGAAATTGCAGAGTAAGTAGCACCAGCATGACCATTTCACCAGTTTCTGTCTCTGAGATCCCTGAATTTGTCAATTTTAAGCCATTTGTCAATTATTTCCTAGCCTCTGGCCTTTCTTGCTTCCCTTGTTCATGAAATTCTTGCATCCTCCAAAGTAACGTTTTACAGTCCTTCTTCCAACATCCCGTTTTCTTGCAATAATTACATATTATCTCCTTGCTTTCATTCCCTTCATAGGTTGTCCAGAGCACGGATTATTTCTTTTAGTAAAGAGTTCTGAGCAGCTGACATAGCAGTTTTTAATTTATTCCTTTCTTCTTTATCCTTCTCTAGGTTGTCCCCCAAGCTAAGTAGTCACGGTTAAGATTTAAGCAGTAGTCTGTACTGTCCATCCTCCCACCTTTTCCCTAATTCGAGTTTGGATAATCAGTAAGAAAGGCAAGACAAAAGTGGTTAGGGCCAGAGGATGATTTTGATCCATCCTTGCATCCATGCCAATAATTTCTGAGAAAACCTCAATAAAGCACTGATGGAAGTCAATGGGGGAATGTACCCATCTTCTGGATACACCACTGCAACTTCTCTGAGCTCACCTGTAGCAGAAAGCCTTCAAAGGTCACTCATTAGCGACCCCTCCTCTGGGTCTCTAAAGTCCTTAGATCTTCCAGAGTAGTGTGGGTCGGTGGGGGCAGTAGATAGCTGGCTTCCCTTGGCCACCATACTTTGATGTGGTGATCTTCGGGATGAGCTTATGCCATCAAAGAACAAAGTCAGCTGGTGGCAGAATTCCATGCTTTGGCCAGTGCACATCTCCACCTGTGAAGTTGTAAACTGGACACAAGCTGCAGAGTACATCTGCAAACATCTAGGGCACTTGGAAAAGAGGTCTTTAAATAAGTAATATCAGCTGGCGACAAAGTCATGAGAACTACCTGGGTAGCTTCCAATGCTGGTGATCCAAATAGGAAGGTCTGGTTTTCCTGTTAAGATTAGAAACATGTAAATTAGATGACACTTGTTTCCTTCCTGTGTTGACATTCATCAGCTTAACACCTTGTTCATTTGCCTTTTGCAAGTGACCATGATATGCAGCTGATCTCAGAGAGACAGCAGTGAGTGGTCCTGAAGAGATATCTTATTTCCCTGCCCAGGAACTGAACTTGGGTAACCTGGATGAAAACCAGGAACCCTAACCGCTAGTCCACCAGGGGCTAGAGGCTAGAAGCAAAGTGGCCCTAGCTCTTTTCCCTGTTTAAAAGCAAGAATGTTTCATGGAGTCAAAAACTGTAAAAACAGGTGCATAGTTTATTATTAGAGACACAGCATAACATGTGGGAGAGCACACAGAGAAACAGTTTGTTTATTTAAGACAGAGTAAGGCAGAAAAACGCACCCAGAGAGAAAGGGTATGGGCGTCCTCTCTAATGAGGAAGAGCGCAGAAAGTCAGAAGCTAGGCAGAAATACACACCCGGAGAGGAGTGCAGGCGTCCTAAATGAGGAGCGCAGTAAAGAGGTGATTTAAATTACTTATAGAGGACAGTCCTTCCCCATCTTTGTTTACCTTTGGCCAATTATATTCTTTCTTTTTTCACAACTGACTGGTCCTAGGACCCTCCCCAACATGTGTACGCACTCTCTGTTAAGATGGATACTACTGCAGAGGCCTGTGGGTGCATGTCCACACATATTATGGGGTGGTGCCCCCTCCCTTTCTGACCCCCAAGGAACCTTCCTGCGCATGTGCAGAGAAGTTTTCCTTGACCTCAAGAGTGGGCATCTTATCGCTTTTTTTTTTTTTAACATCTTTATTGGAGTATAATTGCTTTACAATGGTGTGTTAGTTGCTGCTATATAACAAAGTGAATCAGCTATACGTATACATATATCCCCATATCTCCTCCCTCTTGTGTCTCCCTCCCACCCTCCCTATCCCACCCCTCTAGGTGGTCACAGAGCACCGAGCTGATTTCCCTGTGCTATGCGGCTGCTTCCCACTGTGTATCTATTTTGCGTTTGGTAGTGTATATATGTCCATGCCACTCTCTCACTTCTTCACAGCTTACCCTTCCCCCTCCCCATGTCCCCAAGTCCATTCTCTACATTTGCTCCTGTCTGGCTCCTAGGTTCTTCAGAGCCTTTTTTTTCTTTTTTTAAGATTCCATATATATGTGTTAGCATACGGTATTTATTTTTCTCTTTCTGACTTACTTCACTCTGTATGACAGACTCTAGGTCCATCCACCTCACTATAAATAACTCAGTTTCGTTTCTTTTTATGGCTGAGTAATATTCCATTGTATGTATGTGCCACATCTTCTTTATCCATTCATCTGTTGATGGACACTTAGGTTGTTCCATGTCCTGGCTATTGTAAATAGTGCTGCAATGAACATTGTGGTACATGACTCATTTTGAATTATGGTTTTCTCAGGGTATATGCCCAGTAGTGGAATTCCTGGCTCATACGGTAGTTCTATTTGTAGTTTTTTAAGGAACCTCCATACTGTTCTCCATAGTGGCTATATGCGTTTACATTCCCACCAACAGTGCAAGAGGGTTCCCTTTTCTCCACACCCTCTCCAGCATTTATTGTTTGTAGATTTTAGGATGATGGCCATTCTGACTCGTGTGAGGTGATACCTCATTATAGTTTTGATTTGCATTTCTCTAATGATTAGTGATGTTGAGCATCCTTTCATGGGTTTGTTGGCAATCTGTATATCTTCTTTGGAGAAATGTCTCTTTAGGTCTTCTCCCCATTTTTGGATTACGTTGTTTGATTTTTTGATATTGAGCTACATGAGCTGCTTATAAATATTGAAGGTTAATCCTTTGTCAGTTGCTTCATTTGCAAATATTTTCTCCCATTCTAAGGGTTGTCTTTTCGTCTTGTTTATGTTTTCTTTTGTTGTGCAAAAGCTTTTAAGTTTCATTAGGTCATAAGGACTTCCAAAACTATGTTGGATAATAGTGGCAAGAGTGGACATCCTTGTCTTGTTCCTGATCTTAGAGGAAATGCTGAGGTGACCCAGCACTGGAGCCTATGGGCTCTTTGGTGGGGCTAATGGAGGACTCTAGGGGAGCTCACACCAAGGTGTACTTCCCAGAACTTCTGTTGCCAGTGTCCTTGTCCCCACAGTGAGCCACATCGGCCCCCCACTCTGCAGGAGACCCTCCAACACTAGCAGGTAGGTCTGGTTCAGTCTCCTATGGGGTCATTGCTCCTTCCCCCGGGTCCTGATGTGCACAGTACTTTGTGTGCGCCCTCCAAGAGTGGAGCCTCTCTTTCCCCCAGTCCTGTCAAAGTCTTACAATCAAATCCTGCTACCCTTCAAAGTCTGATTCTCTGGGAATTCCTCCTCCTGTTGCTGGACCCCCAGGTTGGGAAGCCTGATGTGGGGCTCAGAACCTTCACTCCAGTGGGTGGATTTCTGTGGTATAAGTGCTCTCCAGTCTGTGAGTCACCCACCCAGCAGTTATGGGATTTGGTTTTACTGTGATTGCACCCCTACTGCCGTCTCACTGTGGCTTCTCCTTTGTCTTTGGATGTGGGGTATCTTTTTTGGTTAGTTCTAGTGTCTTCCTTTCAATGATTTTTCAGCAGTTAGTTGTGATTCTGGTGTTCTTGCAAGAGGGAGTGAGCTCATGTCCTTCTACTATGCCATCTTGAACCAATCTCTCAACACAGAGTATCTCACTGCTTGTTCGTTTATTTTGTTTTTTGGATTCAACATAGGATTGGAATCATATGGTATTTGTCTTTCTCTATCTGAGTCATCTCAGTTAACATAATACCTTCCAGATCCATCCATGTTGTCACAAATGGCAGGATCTCATTCTTTTTTTATGGCTTTTTTTTTATGGCTGAGTAGTATATGTGTATATTTACCACATCTTCTTTATCCATTCATCCACTGATATACACTTAGATTGTTTCCATATCTTGGCTATCCTAAATAATGCCACAATGAAGATAAGGGTGCATATATCTTTTTGAATTAATGTTTTTGTATTTTTCAGATAAATACTCAGAAATAGAATACCTGGGTCCTATGGTAGTTTTATTCTTAATTTTTTGAGGACTCTCCATCTTCCACATATTTTATTCATAAACTTATGCCTCAGACATTGAGCATCATTGGATCTGCTTGGTAATAAGGCCTGAGGGGCCTTATTTTTTTCAGTCAATTTACATATCTTCCAGGCTCAGACACTGTATTCATCATTCTAGGTCACCAGGATTTTATTCTGGTTGTGAATCTTTATCTGTGAATTTTATCTAGTTGTGAAGCCAAACAAGGTGATGGGAGTAAATCTTGGAAGAAAACTGACTTAAGTGAGGTTATTACATGATCTTCAAGAATTGGAAGATAAATTCTTCAGCCAGAGGATGAAGGAGAAGGGTGACTGCTACAGGCAAGGCAGGTTTTGTGGACCTTTGACGTTTAAGTATTATATAAGGAATCAGAGAATCCATACCAATGTTATCAACACAATACTCTGATCTCACTCTTCTTTCTCAAGTTCTTAGTTGCACATAGAAGGCCTGGAAGGACAGTGAATTTAACTGGCAAAGTTTGGGTTTAATTTTAAATACATTGGGCCTACACCTGTAAGAGATGTTGTTCTGTCAGGGCAGACAGAATTTCTGAATTTCTAATGGTGCCATGAGCTGGATATCTAATGGCTTAAATTTATATTGTTTTCTTTCTTTAAATTTTCCATTGCAATCCTTACTTAAACTCCTTGTTTTCACCAAAATATTTCATTGTCACTGTGATTTAATCTCCCAAATAGGCATTTCTGTATCCATCATAGTTCTGTAAGAAAAATAGCAGTTTTTCTGCTATGTATCTATGTATCTCTATAGAAATAGATAAAGGATAGAAAATTAGGTGTACAGCACCTTTCATATGGTTTGGGGATGAAAGGAAGCAGTAGCCTCAGTTGGCTGCCGCACTGAAGTACTATTGTGTCTGTGAATCTAAGATATTTCTCCCTGGAGATACCATATCATTAGTTCCTGCTTTTTCATCTGGTCTGACAACATCTGTTTTTTATTGGAGACTTGGTCTATTCACATTCAGTGGAGTTATTGATGTCATTGGAATTTTGCTGTTTGATATCATTGCCATTTTGCTATTTGTTTTCTATACGGCTTGAGTAACTTTTTCTTCAATTACTTTTGAATGCCTTATTTTTATGAATCTTTACGTACCGGTTAAATCCTTTACTGATGATTTAAATATGCTTGTGTTCTTTTCGTGGTGGTTGCTCTATGAATATGCACCCTTATTTTATCACAACCTACTCTGTTTAATACTGACTAAATTACAGTAAAATATGGCAACTTTACTGCCTTTGCTGCAATATAGCTCAATTTTTTTCTCTTCTTTCTAGCTGTCAGTGTTATATATTTTATATCTGTATATGTAATAAACAGAAGCTAGAAGAGAAATATATAAGTACGTACACACAAATAAGTTGAAAGTAAAAGGATGGAAAAAGATAAACCATGAAAACTATAACCATAAACATACTGAGTGGATCTAATAATATCAGACAAAATGAACTTTAAAACAAACATTGTTAGAGACATAGATATCCACACAGAGTCTTTTATATTTACCAATATGTTTACAATTTCCAGCACTCTTCATTCCTTCTTGTGGGTGTATGTGATCATGTTGTATCATTTCCATTCAACATGATGGATTTCCTTTAGTATTATTTGAAGGGCAAGGTTTTGCAAGCAACAAAGTCTGTCAGTTTCCATTTATCTAGTGATGACTTTATTGATACTTTGACTTAACACTGAAGGATAGTTTTTCTGGTTATAGAATCCTTGCCTGAGAGTATATTTCCCCAGCCCCCGCCCCCAGCACTTTGTATGTCCTTCTAATGCCCTCTGGACTCCATTGTTTTTATTTTTTTGGCCATGCCATGCAGCTTGCAAGATCTTAGTTCCCCCACCAGGGATTGAACTCATGCCTAACCACGTGCCTAACTCATGCCTAACCACTGGACTGCCAGGGAATTCCCTAGGCTCCATTGTTTTTGATGAAAAGTCAGCGCTGTCCTCGAGAACAGATTTTGTTTTAGTCTCATGTGTAATTAGGTGACTAATTGCTTTTTTCTTTTGAGGGAGTACTAAATGACATAAACTACTATGAATTTTAAATATATTTTATCACTTCCTCCTCAAAAAAATCCTATGATGTAAAAATTTTTATAGTGATCCCAGTACACAGATGAAGAAACAAGGTAGAGAAATACTATTTAACTTACACAAAGTCAATTAACCTTAAAGACAGGACTTAAACCTTATCTTACATCTCTGGAACCCTTATTCTTATTCACTCTGATAATTCATGACTGACTAGAAATCCAGTGGTAGCCTTTGTGTCCTTGGGCTGTCATATTTTAATTTTATTAAAACACATTGGCGCTCTGCATTGGTTTCCATGTACATCACTATATCAGCTTTTCTCTCTAACTCTGTACTGAAAAGACGCTAACATGCTTTCTCTATCCTCTATTACACATAACTTCATTAGAACCACAGATTTATAACTAGAGTTATAACCATAACTAATCACCATGGAAACTAAGAGTATTATTATACATAAGGCCTTTAGCTTAAAATGAAACTAACATAGAGCTCTTACTTGGCTGGCATGACAACAGAATCCAGCAAGTCTAACAGACATCTGTTTCCATAGATTATAACTATAAAAAACCGAAAAGAAAATTAGTATACTAGTGAAAATTGACAAATAAATTGATGGTTATTTTCTTGAGCAGAAACCCTACAATAATGTTTTTATATTTCCATAGAATGGAAAATTTACAGTAATAAACCGTACAGTTATGTTTTTATATTCCCTTAACTAAAGCCTTGCTCTTCACTGAAATGCCCTGGAGAAAAAAAAATCGAACATTTAGATTCATTGTAGCTATAGACCAAAGTGCAGCAAAATCTGTCTCCGACCAATTGCTTCTGACTTACTTGGAGACCAATGGTTATCTGGAGAACTTGTACCTCATACTACATCAGCAGATTTTTTGAGTAAATTTTGCAAAAGCAACATTATGACGTTCACGTTTTTTGGCTTCTCCTTTTGTTCTGCTCTAAAAGAATTGATTAAAGGGAAGGGTGGGTGGGAGGGGTAGACTGGGAGTTTAGGACTGACATGTACACACTGCTATATTTAAAATAGATAACCAGCAAGGACCTACTGTATAGCACAGGGAACTCTGCTCAATATTCTGTAATAACCTAAATGGGAAAAGAATTTGAAAAAGAATAGATACATGTATATGTATAACTGAATCACTTTGCTGGACACCTGAAAGTAACACAACATTGTTAATCAACTGTACTCTAACACAAAATAAAAATTTAAAAAGAGGAATGTGTGGGAAAAAGGCTGATGTAATTTTGACAAATGGGCATACAAATGCTTGTATTATCAGGGTCCAGATAGGAAATTGAAATGATGCTAAGTATACCAAACAGAAAGAATTTGACTTGGATAGTTGATTATACAGGCATCAGAAGTTTACAAAAACAACGAATCCCAGAGATTTGTAACTATGTGAAGCAACTAGCACTCCTAGGACCAGGTGAACAAAAGGGAAAAGGTAGTGACAGAGGAGCATAGAAACTACATCATGAGGAGAAAATCACTGTTATCTTCGAACCTTTTAGCATATTATGTTTATATACCTCTCCCAGATAATTTTGAGGAGCCATAGAGAATAATGTGAACGCAGGTGAAAACTATAGCACATGTGGTAAGTTTAGAATTTTATGAATTCAGATGTGTGTATGCAACCATTTGATCTGGAGAAGTAAGTTCCAGGGTTCAGCTCTTTTGTTTGTTTGATGGATTGATTGATTGATTCACTTTTTAAAACTAAGTGCTGCATCTTTTGTCTATATAATGTTTAGAAATTTTTCCTTGTTTGTTTGCTTTCTAGTTTATATATCAGAATCATGTTTTTAAAAATCAAGAAAAACAAGCAAGGAGGCATTTGAGCAGGTTTTACTAAAAAATGCTTTGTTTAGGTAGCATTGATGTCAAGAGAGTGGCAGCTGTTTGAAATTCTTATCTTAGACGTTGTCTGGTATTTAACTTCATCAACAAATCAGAGATCATCTGACTCTGAGTTAGTTATAGACTGTTATGCCATCATTTGGGGATCCAGAGTACAGACCAAGGACATGTAAGGAAGGTCTCAAGGAAATGCTCTATAAGCAGGCTGGTTGGCATGTACCCAGGGTTAACCATGAGAGACATGATGTTCAGAAATGGAAGGAGGGGAGGACCCTAGGATATCATGGCAACTGACTGCCTGCCAAAGCAGCTCTGATGCTGGCCTGCAAAAAAGGTGTGGCTCTGTCTGGCTCCTTGGGGATGTTTTCCTATTACTTCTTTGATTATTTTATTCCTTCATTAAAAAAAACTCTTTCTAGAGATGATCTATTATCTCTCTTTGATTCGATAATTGAACTCTTTGTTAAATTCTACCGGCAAATAAGGAGTCTGCCCCCACAGAGCTTACATTCTAGTGGTGGAGTAAAATAACGAATTAGTATCAAACTAATGAATAAATGAATAATTTAAGAACATGAGAAGTGCTTTGAGGGAGATAAACAGGAGGAAAAGAGAGTGATTTGGGCAGATGGCAGGGGCAGGGCTGTATGGTCAGAGAGAGGCTCTCTGAAGAGGAAACATCTGCTTAGAGACCAAAATAATGAAAAGGAAATAGCCGCCCTGAGTGATGAGGAAAAAGTTTTCCAGCAGAGCCAGTAACAAGAGCAAAATTCCCTGCTGCAAAGTATCAACAAGTCCAAGAAAGCATATGAGACATCTGGGATTGATGGGGAAGCTGTAATTTAGTTCGAAGATGTTAGATTAACAGTGGTCTGTGGGCAATGGCAGCAAGTTTTGCTTTCATTCTATGTGCAATGCAGAGCTACCAAAGAGTTTCAAGAAGCAGAACATGTTTTTTCTCATATTTGCTTTTTGCTCTACAACTTACAAAGTCCTTGATTATTTTTTCTTTGAGTCCTGCAATTAATTACTTTTTAAACACTCGCCTTAAAGGGATTTAGTTGTGAAAGGGACAAGCAAGAGGATGACAGATTGAAGGGAGAGTAAAGTGAGATCAAGAGACCTGACAAACTTCATAAACTGAAAAAAATAAAGTTAATTAATAGCAGTATGTTAGAGAAATAGATGGACTGTAAGAGTTGACCAATGGAGGAACATCCCAGAGGAAATAAGAGGGAAGAAGATTCAGAGCATTGGCAAAAGTGTTAGATGCGGATAAAAGGACTAGAAGTGCTGACAGAGAGCATCGAGGCTTCCTCCTAGACAAGAGAATAAGAGGCAAAGTCAAGGCTTAGCTAGATATGTAAGCAGTAAATGAGGACATTCCAGCTTTGTGTTTTAAGGGAACGTAGTTCTATCCCACTTACTTTCAGACATTTTGCTATTGTCCATGCAGATTTAGGTGGTCCTTCTATATTACCACAATTCTGCTTATATTTCCTTGGCTTACATGCCTAACAGGAGATTGGTCAATTCAGTGACTTGTGTTTTCACGTTTAAATATCCATCACTTAACACAGAGCCAAATCAATATCTCTTCCTATAAGGGAGTTGGGATAGTCTTTTGGAGAATGAGGCTGGTTTAGAACAGCCTATGACCAATGCAGGACCAAAGATAAAAGAGACAGAGCAATTAGGAAGTTCGCTGAGAAACTCCAGTTCTACTGAATTTGGAAGAGTTTTTTCTTACAGATAAGTCCAGGATTAAATTTGTCTCACTAGTATTTCAGTGTGGAACAGATGGAGAACCACCAGAATATAAAGTAGTGCAGGGACTTCCCTGGTGGTGCAGTGGTTAAGAATCCGCCTGCCAATGCAGGGGACATGGTTTCGATTCCTGGTCTGGGAAGATCCCACATACCACGGAGCAACTTAAGCCCCGGCACCACAACTACAGAGCCTGTGTGCCACAACTACTGAAGCCCGCGCACCTACAGCCCGTGCTCTGCAACAAGAGAAGCCCCCGCAGTGAGAAGCCCGCCCACCACAACGCTGCTCGCCACAACTGGAGAAAACCCGTGCACAGCAGTGAAGACCCAACGCAGCCAAAAATAAAATAAAAGTATGTATATTTAAAAAAAAAAAAAGTACAGTAGGATTTTTGTGAAGGAAACACCCTTCTCTTCATTTGTTCATTCTCACTAATATCCTGCTTCTATTCCTTTCATTTCAGCCTCACAAAATTATGACCAGCTGTCAAGATGGACAGCAGACAGACTTGATGCTAATGTCATATCAATCAACCAAGAGCTGTGTGGACTTGTTTTCTGACCAGTTGCCTTACATACCAAGATTCTCTCGGCTTTATGGGCTGATGCGTGATTATGCCAAAAATAAATGTTTCTTAGGTAAGACTGAGTAGGTGACAGAAAGTGAAGGCTAGGCTACGCTGATCAGAGTCAAGAAAAAAAAAATGTATACGTGTGTATGTTATTCAGGCAGAAAGGAAGACCTAAAAGTAAATGATTTCCTTTCTCAGTGATAATGGGTATCATTTTAAATACATCAGATCTTGCTTTAGGAGACAGAAATCCCAAGATCACATGGCTAGTAAGTGGCAAGGCTAGAAATCAACCCCAGACAGCCCAGCTTCAAAGCCTGTCCTATCATTTACTTAATGATATTGGAGGCTACTCTTCCCTTCCTTAGGGAGGGTGGTTGGGAGAGGAGGGATAAGTATAAAACTGTTAACTACCTAGGTCACCGAGGTCACCTTAGGCAAGTCTCAAGGTGACTGGGTCTGCCCCAAAGCTCCACAGCCCCACTGGGGATAGTGTATCATGTAAATCACCAAGAATTAATTATGCATAGTTGTTTACCATATAAACCCATCAACACCTTCATTCAGAACATATTTCTGATGTACCTCAATAGTGCAAACAACATTTAACACTCTGCAAAATAATCACTACAAATAATAACATGTATTCTTCCTAGCGGACCGGGCTCAGGTTGGTTCTTGTCCCAAGTGGATGTGCTCGGGGGAGGAGAAGAGTGTTTGAGCTGCACGAATACCCAGGTATTTAGATACTCATCAGACTCCAGAGGGGGCATGAGACACAGGAGCCAGGAGCCAGAAAAAAAGGACTTAGATTTCCTCTGTGCTCCGAGCATTTTAACCTGGACTTGAGGAGAATCTGCCCAGCAACCTATCAAAAGGAAGCAGTGGGGGAAAAGCCAAGCTGCTGTGGTTGGTGGATTTAGAACATTTTAGCTCAAACATGGCAAATCTTTGTTTCCAAATGCTAGGAAATCACCCAATATTATTGATTGTGCCATATAATTTATAACTACCCTTCTAGTCTTTAAAACTTTACATATTTTGGCATGCCTCCTTCAAGTTTCTTTTTTAATATCATTTTTTAAAGTGGAGTCTAATCTTGGTAGGCATTACTCTAGATAGGAATGTTCTCCCAGGACTGGTATTCACTTCATTCTCTTGATACAATTATTTCTAATTGTATTTTAAAAATTCTCAGCTCTCCCTTTTCCCTAGGCTCTAGGCTAGGGTATCATTATAAAATAAAATCATAACTCTTTTTGGAAAGCCTAAGAGCCCTTAAAACTTAAATCTCTTATAAAAGATTGTAGAATTCTGACAGGAGGCTGAGGGTTAGGGAAGCATCTCATTTGTCAGTTTCTAGAAAACAGTAGTGTTTTTTTGTTTTGTTTTATTTTTTAGTACATTTGAGGCTCTGAAGAAGATGAGGTGCCTGCATAAGAAGAATGAATGTTTCATTGTGGAGCTGTTTTCCCTCAGAGAACATCTGTTGACACCATTCAGAGGGTGTATCTGAGTGAGAGATCTCTCTTGCAAGAAAAACCCTAAATGACTGTCAGAGAAGCATACACTCCATTTTATCTCCTAGCGATATGATGTCACTCTTCTTTTTCAAGCTGAGGTCTCAGATTATCAAAAGGCCTCGACTCCCATAAGTTCTCAGGAGCTGACTCACTCCGGAGGGAGCCCCAGTATTATGCCTGTGGTATAACCCAGCAAGCCTGCAGTCTTGGAGAGACAAGTTCTCACTACTGTCAGGATAAGCCAGGCATACGAGTTGAGATCATGTCATCCAAAAACTTAGTGTTACTAAAGCTAAAAGCTCTATCCTTCTGATCCTAGCAAATTATGCTGTCTGGAAATGAAATCTCCTCCCTAAAAAGTGGCTGAGTCTATGCAATGATCTTGATCAACTTTTGTCGTGGGCTTTAAAATTCTATGCCGGTAAAAGGCCTGAAGTTTAGAATACATATTTCCTCGTTTTCAAATGCTTATGAGGAATGGGGATCCGTTCAGCAGGGGTTGATATGTGGGCTGGCTTTTCAGCTATGAACAGTTCTAATTTCAGTTGCTCTTTCATTCTCTTTATCCTTAGGTTGAGATGCATGGTGTCTGTTTAGAGATCTAACCACTATTTTTCAACTTTTAAAATCTTTATTCTATGAATTAAATACCAAATTTAAACGTGTGTATTTTTAAAATCTCAAACAAAAGAATAGGCAGTGAGAGTAAATTGTGACTATTTGGAGTGTAGGATGCATTACACCCGGGCTAGATCTCAGGCAGTAATTTGGAATTAGAGACTGGGGCTAAGTGAATAGGAAACTTCATATTTTATCTATAAAAATTTTAATGAAATACTTCACTTGGATATATTTAAGTATGTAGGCTGTTGGATAACTTCCATGTTTAAATCTAGTTGAATTTAGAAGTAATGTAGCTGAACATATTAGCTAAATCTCACTTATTTATAATGGATCAAAACATTGACTGCAGTGAAGATCTTTTCTTCATTCTAACCATGCATTCATTCTTCATGAACATTCAGTTAATTATTCAGGATTAATGCAGACATGAACTTTTCCTTCTTGCGCCAAAGAATGGTTTTCAATATGTTAGTCTTATAATTGTTACACAGTAGTTATCATTTTTAGATAGACGAGCACACAAATATACTTCCCTGAAAAAAAAATTTGATTCTGTTAGAAAATATTTTTCCCAACTAATCAAATTAACTTCAAGTAAATATAGAAAGGTGGTTAAAAGTTTCAATCAAGGGACTTCCCTCATGGTCCAGTGATTAGGACCTGGTGCTTTCATTGCCGTTGCCCGGGGCTCAGTCCCTGGAGGGGGAGCTAAGATACCACTAAGCTGTGCAGCATGGCCAAAATAAATAAATAAATAAAAGTTTCAGCCAACCTATGAAGTCGAAATAAGAATAAAATGAATACAAGAGTACCCAAGCCATTTATTTTAAAAATATTAATCGGTATAATTGGTATGAAAACAAATAAGACATTAGCTATGAATATTTTTCCATATTTTAAAATAAAATATCAAAAAGAAAATTAATTAGTGGAAAATAATGGAATGAAAATTTATTCCTCCAGCATAATTTGTGACTTCAACACAGTTCTTCTATCTATCTCTTAGAAGAAAATAAGAGATAAACTGGGTATGGTCAATCAAATGAATTGAGATTTTTAGTGCTCAATCAGTTTTTCAATATTTGCAAAGAGATTGTGAAATTGTTTTCACGGTCAGAAGACAACAATATAAAATTCAGTAAAAAGAAATTAAAACCAGATCCGTTCAGTCTGAAAGTAACTTTTAACCAGAAAAAGAGTCTACAGAGTGATTATTTTCTTTCATTTGTTCTTAGTCTGCCCCCTAGTGGTCTCCAGAAAGCTGTTACCCAGCACAAGTTAAAATGGCAAAGTTATAAAAGTCTTATTATATATATCCAATAAGATCAAGTTTTAATATCCCTTAAAGTGGTTTAGAAAAATGTCTCATCCTGCTTTAGTTTAGCATACAAAACAATATTTAAAATTAGAAATACATGCCTCGGGGTTTCCCTGGCGGCTCAGTGGTTAAGAATCCGCCTGCCAGGGCTTCCCTGGTGGCGCAGTGGTTGAGAGTCCACCTGCCGATGCAGGGGACACGGGTTCGTGCCCCGGTCCGGGAGGATCCCAACATTTATTAAAAAAAAAGAAATACATGCCTCAAAACCTACATCTTTGAATAAATTGAAGATATTTCCTTTAATTCTTAATATTATTTTTAAGAATGAAAATAGTATATAAACTATATATAATCAATAATTTTAAGATTTTTATTTTTACAAACTATAGAAATTGGATCTTTGAAGCAATTGTCAAAAAATACTATATGAAACAATTTGGCTGAGGGCTCTTTTTGTGCTCATTCACTGTCCCGTGTGATAAATGGAATGGAATATTTATAAATGGAATATTTCCTGCCATATTAATAAACAAAGGATGTCACAGTCACCAAAGATTGCAGCCCTCCAACGTGAGCTGGTGAGCCCTGAGGAAACTCAGGGTTGAAAAAAAGAGTATCTGCCATCTAACAGCCATCAGACTGCAGCCACTCCCTGTGGTGAGCCCTGAGGAAACCCAGGATGTGAAAATACAGGCCCCAGATAGCTAAGGTGTATATCAAAGGAATGACTTCAGTGAGCCCAGACTCTTGCATCTTCCCATATACAGCAAAGCTCGAAATTCCTTAACTTGAGATATCTGGTTCTCTTTATTTAACAATAATCTTTTGACGTTCCCAATTACCTCCTCTTTGTTGCAAAACTCCTATATATCCTGGCTCCCCGCTTCGCCTCCTGGGAGCAGTTTCTCAGAGTTATCTGAAACGCTGTCTCCCGGCTGCAGTCTTCATTTTGCCCCAAATAAAACTTAACTCACAACACTCACGTTGTGCATATATTCTTTTTAAGTCAACACGTGAATACATTTTGAAAGCATTTATCACTTCCTTACAAAATAAATTGGGTTTTTATTGTCTGAGAGAGGATCAGGCACATTCAATAGTATCGTAGCTGGTTGTCCTTAGAAATTGCTCTGGTGGAGACATGGCAAACCAGATGAGGATTTTATTCTGTCATCTTTCCTTGGTTTGCCTAAACTTTAAATGCCAATGTTTTGTAGATTTTAAAAGGTATCCAGTGATAACTATCTCCTGGCATATTTTGGTAACTAATAGGTCGATGTTGTATTATAAGTTCTTAAATTTTGAATATTTAAAGAGGTAATATCTAAACTACAATATTATTAATATTACACTTGATTTCATTTTTTATTACTTATTCCATATCTTTCATTTTATCTTTTACATTACACACAGTCCTTCTGTGACTTAGGGGATTTGTTTTTGTTTTGTTTTCTTTTTTGGTGGAGAAATTGGTTTTTAGCTTTCCATGTTTTAATGAATGAGTGGATTATTAAATTAAGTGAATAAAGGAAATAATAAACACAAACCTTATAATTCATCATTTAAATTTGAAAAGCGATGCATTTTTTTCATAAAGAGAATTTTTTAGTCCTAAAAAAAGAATCTTTATAGCCCTATATATTCATTCCTTATCAAATACAGTTAAAATAAAAACAAAAATTCAGATAAAAACAAAAACTGCACATCTAAATTGGATCTGCCTCTTTTCTCTTACCAATAATGGAAAAATAACCAGCTTGAGCAACTTTGTAGAAAAGATGCATGTGACCTCAAGGTCAAAGACAAACAGCAGAAAAGGTCATATTTTATTATGGCGCTAACACAAATAGAAGAGAAAGCAAACATCTCTGTCCCTGCTTTCATAGTACACAGGATTAAAAGCAACAGCTGGCTTCCTGAAGCCATCTATCACGAACACGATTGCCGAACATCAATTTAGAGAGATCGCTATTTCATAAACTGAGTTGAAGGTGTAGGCAAACAAAACGTGCCAACTTGCCACCCCAAAATGTGTCTCACATGCCAATAATTTCAGGCTGAAAACAATCAAGGCCCAAAAGAGTTAGGAAGAAACTGTGACTTTCCCCCTAACTGCCTTGAAACAATTTAGATAGAGGGCCTGTTCCTGGAACAGAGCTATCACCAGAGATCTCTGCAAAGAATATGGGGTTAGATGGCGTGAGGGAAACTCAGCTGGGCCTAGTGATTAGAGTCCACTCACTGTCCCACTGTCTCTGCAGGGCCCAGCAAACATTTATTTACCAAACATTTGCTTTTCCATCTCCATGTGAATTGCCATTCTCCCCTTTGAAGTCCCAAATTACAATGACCAACACCCTCTTTTGTCTTTAGCTGAAGGTGATATTTAAGGTGAGGCTTTTAGCCATTTTGGTGACTTACTCAGTTCTTCTGGGTCTCTCCCATATACACACGTTATTAAAATTTGTTTGATTTTCTCCTGTTAATCAGTCTCATGTCAATTTAATTTTTAGACCAGACAGAAGAACCTGGAAGGGTAGAGGATAATTCTTCCTCCCCGACAAAGGTACATGGAGAGAAGGGGCCTCTAATTTCTGTTCTGGGACTTCTAGCTGACAGCACACCCTCTCACAGCTTCTCCCTCAGCTCAGAACAATGGCTCAACACGTCATTAATTTGTGTAAAATCTTCGCAATTTTGCCATATCTAGGTGAAAACTATACTATTAATTTTCTTAATGTTTTTAATAATTAACTGTTTGTAAATTAAATACATTGATTTTTAAAAAGTAAACTTCAGGGACTTCCCTGGTGGCGCAGTGGTTAAGAATCCGCCTGCCAATGCAGAGGACATGGGTTCGATCCCTGGTCCGGGAAGATCCCACATGCCGCAGAGCAACTAAGCCCATGCACCACAACTACTGAGCCTGCACTCTAGAGCCCGTGAGCCACAACTATTGAGCCCATGTGCCACAACTACTTAAGCCTGTGTGCCTAGAGCTTGTGCTCCACAAGAGAAGCCACCACAATGAGAAGCCCGTGCACCGCAACAAAGAGTAGCCCCCACTCACCACAACTAGAGAAAGCCCGTGTGCAGCAACGAAGACCCAAGGAAGCCAACAGTTAAATAAATAAATAAATTTATTTTAAAAATGTAAACTTTGGGACTTCCCGGGTGGCGCAGTGGTTAAGAATCCGCCTGCTGATGCAGGGGACATGGGTTTGAGCCCTGGTCTGGGAAGAACCCACATGCTGTAGAGTAACTAAGCCTGCGAGCCACAACTACTGTGCCTGCATGCTGCAACTACTGAAGCCCGTGTACCTAGAGCCTGTGCTCTGCAACAAGAGAAGCCACTGCAATGAGAAGCCCGTGCACTACAACAAAGCGTAGCCCCTGCTCACCGCAACTAGAGAAAGCCCACGTGCAGCAACGAAGACCCAACGCAGCCAAAAACAGATAAATAAATTAATTTTTTTTAAAGTAAACTTCATATTGCATCATAACTGGTAAACCAATATCACCTTTCATGAATGTAATGAACATAGAATACCAATAAATACTATCTGAATACTCTTGCCTGTCAATGCTCTGAGCCTGACACCTCATAGACCCCCCCTGTAAAAAGCGCAATAGCAAGTGTTAAAGAATTGTTAAAAAACTTAATATTCTTTAAAATATCAAAATCAGGCTTTTGGGCTTCCCTGGTGGCGCAGTGGTTGAGAGTCCGCCTGCCGATGCAGGGGACACGGGTTCGTGCCCCAGTCCGGGAAGATCCCACATACCGCGGAGCGGCTGTGCCCGTGAGCCATGGCCACTGAGCCTGCATGTCCGGAGCCTGTGCTCCACAACGGGAGAGGCCACAACAGTGAGGGGCCCGCGAATCGCAAAAAAAAAAAAAAAAAAAAAAAATCAGGCTTTCTTCTTGATGTATTCCCAAAGGTTGAAAAGGGACTGAATCTTTCTCAGTATGTGAGCAGATGTCATGGTAAGCCCTACAATCATGTGGTGTCTTGCCATCAGTAAGAGGACCATACTTGGGAAACAAAGGATGAGAACTGAGTATAAGGCCAAGAATGGTGATAGTTCAGACCCTTCATACAGAAAAATGTGAATTTCATATCAAGCTCTGAGATGACTCAGCCTAGAGCATTAGGCCTCCCAAGGTTAGAGTGGAGTGTATTCAGTACTTACTGCGTGAGGCACAACAGATCTGATTCTCCAAAGACTCTGTGCTCTGCACCTGTCCTTATCATTCCTTTTTCCTGATATACTGTTGTCTCACCATGTTCGCTCCAAGTCAATTGGCTGTTAATGTACACAAGCTATTATATAAGACTCAGAGCAACTTACGGATATAAGTTAAACACAATAAGATTTGGCAAAAATGTGCAGTTTGGAATTTCCTGTTGTTTCCAAGTTTACTAAAATCTAACAGTAATAGCCTGAAGTCAGAGCCGTGTTTAGTTTGCTTGTTTTATCTTCAGTTTTATCAATCATTGAGTGTTTAAGATCTATTTTTTGTTTGCCTCCAAAGTCTACCGCTGATCAATATATAATTCCATTTCCAGAAACAAATGATAAAACTTGATAAAGTAAGTTATGCCCAAAATCTTTGGTCAATTAACACCACTTGGCTGAACGTGATCCATTTCATTTTCCGAGGCTCAATTCAAAATTGTATCCTCTTCCTTTAATTCTCCAATAAGAACTTTACTTACTTATTTGCAGTGACAATTTCATCCTCCTTTTCCTTAGTAGTAGTTCACCCAGTTTTCATTTCTGTATTCCTCTCTGGTGCCATCACAGGGTTTTGTACTTAAAAACTAAATAAATACTTCCTGAATCAGTTCATGGGATGAGAAAATATGAAGTGATTATGTTCAAACAAGTCTATATTACAGTCTTCACAAATAATATGTCGATTTTTTTTTTTTTTTTAGCGGTACGCGGGCCTCTCACTATTGTGGCCTCTCCCGTTGTGGAGCACAGGCTCTGGACACGCAGGCCCAGCGGCCATGGCTCACGGGCCCAACCACTCTGCGGTGTGTGGGATCTTCCCGGACCGGGGCACGAACCCGTGTCCCCTGCATCGGCAGGCGGACTCTCAACCACTGCGCCACCAGGGAAGCCCAACATGTCGATTTTTATGAGGAGAATATCCATTGTTTTTTGCATAACAATATACTAAATCTGTAATAAAAATGAGCTCTGAAAATATGATATTTAGGAGGTTAACTTTGTATTTTAAAATCTAATGTACAGAATTTTTATATAGGTACAGAGTTGTGTATACAAAGGTTCTCCCCCTACTGTTAAGAATGGAAAAAGTCATAATTTTATCCTTATTTCATTTAATAGAATATATATCTGCCCTCAGATAATTTATTTCACCAAATATTTTATTTTTTATAAATTGAAACTGCCATAACTATGTCATATAATTGCAACTTGTATTCAGATGTAGAGTCTAAAGCTTTTAGAGTTGTTTCATAAAAGCAGAATTAACAAACTTTAAAAAAAATATTTATTTATTTTGGGCCTAGCTATAACTTATTACTGAATAAAATATAAATCAAAGTTAATCATTCTCCATATCTTTATCATTTTAAAAACATGTCTGAAATGGTGGATTATTTCATCATTGGAATTTTAATCAATTACAGATGTTCTATCTTATAATTTATTTACTCAGCAAATATTTAATCTGCTCTTATGTGTCAGGCACTTCAAGTATATAATAATTAATTAAATTTTGTTCATTCTTTTTTTTTGAACCATTGAATTGTACTCTTTCTTTCTTTCATTCTTTCTTTTTGGCCATGCTGATACAGGAGGAAAGGAGGCAGGGCACAACCTTTGAAAGAATGACATAGCCCAAGGACATGACATAAACTGATTGGAACCAAATGGGTCCAAGATGGCGAACAAGTCGACTTCCACTAGACCTTGAGCCTCAGTATACGCTTACTGTAACACATCAGCAAGCTAAATGACACACCCACAGGCGCCATGACAGTTCCAAGACGGACCATAAGCATCAAAAAGTAGGTGGTGGGGTTTCCCTGGTGGCGCAGTGGTTAAGAGGCCGCCTGCCGATGCAGGGGACACAGGTTCGTGCCCCGGTCGGGGAAGATCCCACATGCCGCGGAGCGGCTGGGCCCGTGAGCCATGGCCGCTGAGCCTGCGCGTCCAGAGCCTGTGCTCCGCAACGGGAGAGGGCACAGCAGTGAGAGGCCCACGTAACACACACACACACACACACACACACAAATTCAGTTATAAGAAGAATGTTATAGTATCTTATTGTCTAAAAGTATTTCAACTGTACTATGACATCTGATTTGACACTCTAGCAACCTTATTTTACAGATTAAGAATCTTAGGCTGTTAGAGGTGAAAAACCCACTTCAGTGCAGTAAAGACTCAGTCCCAGATTTACAAACTCCAGAGCCAATGCTTTTTCCCATCATAATGTGTGGTTGTTCTGATTTTATTGTACTGTGGAATGAGAATACACAGATTGGCCATAAAGTCTGGAAACATAGATAATGTTTAATTGTTTTAAACAGAATGAAACTACTTATTTTGTCTCTGGAATATGCTAAAAATGAAGTTTTATTCGGTGAAAATGGGAGACACATCATATGAGGTAGCACATCACAGATGCACCTGTATGGTTTAGGGAAATGCTTTGTGTTCACTATAATTTTGCAGAGCACCTTGAACTCTGTATTGCTAATAATAACAACACATTGAATGTACCATGTGATGTCACTGAACACTGCAATGCGATATCAATAATTTTTAATGTATCTTTGCATTTGTTTCCAAATTTCATAGAAGCTCTGTAGCATTTAGAATTCTGCCTATTAAGAGTATACAAAAGGAAACATTTCTTGCTAGAATATGAATAATGTTTAGTAATGATTTTAATGAATGAAAAGAAAATGATTGTGCTTTACTAGCATCAAGCTGTTTTCCTGTGTCGGTCCATTCAATTTATTAACTGATCAGAGTAATATTTTGATCTATTGTTTACATGACCTTCAGTATTCTGGAAGTGGAATGCTAAACAAACTATTATATTTCTATTTTCCTGTCTTTTAGTTATCTCATTGTATACTTGATTTCTATGGTGTTTAAACAAAACTATAGTATCAAGTCGTAAAGTTATAATTTTACCATTTTCACCATTTTTATGTTGGGGGGGTTTGGGCTGCACCCCACAGGCCTGCAAGCCCTGTACTTAGCCAGCCTTGAGATGGAAGAAAGAGCCTGGAGTCAGTGGCAGAGGCATCAATGGTTTAGTAGATAGTGGGATCTTACATGTCTGAAGCAAGGTCCATGGAGTGACACCATGCTTTGTGTGGCAGGTGGACAGGTGGGCAGGATGTGGCAGCAGTCTTCACTACAGGGGCAAGGGGAGGGGAGGTTACTAGTTCTAGAGGGAATTGACGTCAGGTTGGCTCATCGGCTACCAGGGAAACCAGCAGAGGAGCACAACTATCACTGCCCCTTTGATAAGCTATCATGGTGGAGATGTTCTGAGCTAAAGATTAGAACAGTTACTAGTTGGGGCTGGAAGCAAGTATGTAGGTATGTAGGCGTTGACTGATTAGACTCCATGATGAAGAGGGAAGGTCAGTCAGGTTGAGTAGGGTGTAGGTGAAGCAGGGACTGATCGAGCAAGGCGATGTACTGAGAGCAAGCGAACAGCAATCGTGAGTGGCCTGATCATACTGGGAGAAAAGAAATTTTCCTCTACACTTATTGGTTCTTCTGGCTGGTCTATGAATTAAATTGACATGAGACGGATTAACAGGTGAAAATCAAACAAAAGTTTAGTAACACGTATTCATGGGAGAGACCCAGAAACACTGAGTCATTAGCCAAACTGTCCAAAGCCCTCACCTTAAATACTATCCTCAGCTACAGACAAAAGAGGATGTTGAGGGTGGAGAGAGTCAGTTATGGGCGGTTACCAAGAAAAGCACAGTAAACAGGGGGGATTCTCATGCAGATTGACGTCCTTGCCTTCTCCGTTGATAAGAATTTCTAGACTTTGTCATCTTTCTCTTCCAGATACAGAGAGGGAGACACCCTTACAAATGGAGATTTCCTTTACAAATGCAAATTTTTCTTACAAAATAGCAACTCCCATTTGGTTTTTCAGAGTCCTTCCCTTGTCTGCTGTTTCTCAGAAAAGAAAGTAGAAAAAACAACTTAAAACAATTAATATGCCAGAGAGGCATATTTTAGCATGGGAAATTTGGCTCCTGTATATCATAAACCCCACTGTATCATTCAATCTATTCCTTATCAGTTCTCATAAATTAAATTACTATCCTGAGTTTTTCTGTAACCACAGACATTTAAGCTTATTAAATAATATGTGTGTATCCTTTGGTTTCTGGTGTGTACCTTTAAGAGTTTTTAAATGAACTTTATTCAAATATTTTATAAGTAATCAATTCACAATTTGTATTATTCTTTATTTTTCTGAAAGTTTGGCTTTGAGGTAGGCTTTATGATCTTTAATGTTACCTTTCTGAAATTGAATGATTCCTTCTTCAGATTATAGACCAAATATGGTATTAAAGAGAAATTCTAAATGCAGTGAATGAGAATATAATTTCAATTTAAAATTTTTTATTTATTTAGGTCCAGAAAAATAAAAATTAGAGTGAAAATAAATGCTAAATTTATCCTAAAAGTAAATTTAGTAAACTGATTTTCATTCAATACAGGATTTGGATGAGGTGACAAACTTTCCCTAAGAATCTGTGTTGTTTCTCCTTAAACAGAGTATTGAACAAATACAATTCCTCTGCCTGCTCATGAAACACCACTAAAATGAGATGAGGGAATTGCATCATGTAAATTCATAAGAAAAAGATCAATGAAATGGAGAAAACAGAGCTCTATAAATTTTTGGAAGATAAAAAGAGTTGAAAAAGCTGAAGTAGGGAATTCCCTGGCAGCCCAGGGGTTAAGACTCTGCTCTTTCACTGCTGAGGGCACGGGTTTGATCCCTGGTTGGGAAACTAGGATCCTGCAGGCTGCACAGTGCAGCCAAAAAGAAAAGAAAAAGCTAAAGTAGTGATGCCAAAAACTTGACCTCTGTACCCTGGTGCCAAATTGAATCTCAGAGACAGGGTTTTGGGTAAAGTAGAAAAGAATAGCTTTATTGCTTTGCCAGGCAAAGGGGGACACAGTGAGCTAATGGCCTCAAAACTATGTGTCCCAACCCAGGGGGATTTGGTGAGGAGTTTTATAGCAATGGTTCAAGGGCGGGATTGCTGATAAGGATCAGGGTGTATGCAAGGCCTGTACTCCTTTAATCTGGCCTCAGGTGGTTCTTGAAGTTATCAAACTGTGACTGTCTCTGGGATGAAGAACGCTTTATCAAGTAGTTAACACCTTCCTTTTGGTGGGGCTTTTTACTTCTGTAGAAGTGCTCAGAGATACTGTTATGTGTATACCTTGAGGTGGAACCAGAACCCCGCCCCAAGGCTGTCCTATTGTTTCTTGAAGGCTCCTGCCTTGTCTCTGCATCCCCTCCCTTCCCTGATTAACAACTGTTTGAACCTGCCCTTTGGAGCTCAGGGAAAGTCATAGATGCTGAAGCCTAAATAAGAAATGGGGGACACAGAAAGGCTTCCATGCCTAGGAGCCCCACAGGGTCCTGCTGGGTTTCAGTAGCAGATCTCACGAGAAGCAAGCTGATTCTGGCCATAGAAAACGAGGTAAGCTTGGAGTTTGAGACACAAGGTGTTTTGAAAGTCAGTGGTTAGATGAGGGATTAAAACATAGAGAAATTCTCCAAAGTGTTAATGCTAGGCTCCAATTCCTCTCCATTTATCCTCTCTTATATCACCGCAATCTCTGTTTTACCTCATAAATCCACCAAAATACTCTTGGAAACAGCACCAATGACTCCACACTGCTAAATGTAATAGTTAATTCTCAATCAACCATATTTTCTCATCTTATCAACATATGTCCCTTGGAACTCCTAATGAATATATCCAAGAGTTTAATACTAAAACTTAGAGAAAAAAGGAAAATACTTTAATAAATATGAAACAGCAAAAGAAGCATGATTCAATCAGTTTAATAGAGCTTCCTTTTATTTCAGGTGATATTTATTGACAATAGAGAGAGCATACAATTATGTTCTCTGAGAGGTCTCTAAAACTCCAACAATGGAAATAATAAAGTAACTTTATACAGCAAAATGTGTTGTATGCCCTAACAAAGTTATTAAAAAATGATAAGGGAAAGCTGAGTTTTCAATTGGCTAGAGGGAAGGAAGTTAAAAGCACAGTACAAAATAGTGGTCAATAAGGCAAAGTACATTTTCTCTAGAAAATAAATAGCAGATCGTAAATCAAGGTCCTGTAATGTTGAAGGGAAAACATTTTGTGTATACAATCCCAGCTGTCTCTGTAAATATATTGCTGTAAAATCAATCAGAAAGCGGAACATTATAAAATGGCTTATAGATTTCCGTATGAATCTAAGAATTAACACCAAGTAAATCATAGCTTTGGCTATCAATGTCATAAGAACAAATATGCAACAATTAGATGCTTATTATTCAAGTGAAGTTAGCAGGAACCCTACTCTAGTTACACAATTTACACTCTGCCACCACACACTCAATTACACAAACATGCATGAAGACTTGGGGCACACAATTATCATAAACAATTATTTGTAAAGAATTAAGACGGTTCTATTCTAAATATTTAGGCAAAGATGGCAATGTTTAATCAAATCTGAAATAGGGACCAAGTTGTATAAAGAAAAAACCAAACTGAAATAATAAAAGTAATATTATAGAAATAATAATATAATAGATTCAATTCCCTGCCCCAATCTGAAATTTCTTTAAACGATGGGAAAGAGTAATAAACGGTGCCTTTCTCTTCGTATTTTATTTTTAGGCAGAAGTACTCATGAGTTTGCTTAAGTAAGATTAGATTGTATTTAAAGTTGTCCTTTCAACACTTCACAAAGTGCAGATCCAAGCACTGAACCGAGCCAGGCATTCCGGGTACCAGGATGGTAAGGAATTCTGGCCGGAAAAAGAAATGGAGGCAGGAAATGATACAGACATAAGCACCAAGTAGTCATAATTTTGTCACCGAACAACTAGTTTCCTCGCAGTTGATTAAGGTAGGAATTAATCAGTAACTTGCCCAATATAAGGTTAACATTAGAAGTAAAATAACTACAACAAGTTCAAGTTTTCCTGACTCTCCTGTTTACAAGTACTCCAGTCTCCCGTCAGGCTAGGCAAGGGACTACTTACTGCAGCGATATTTCTAGAGTCAGAGTGCTAGGATTAAAAACTCCGTTCTGCCTGTTGCTATGCAGGTCACTTTGAGTAAGTTAGTTAATTGCTCTAAGTACTTGTTTCCTCACCTATAAAATATGGGTACTGTTTTAAAATTGTACTTTTTTTTTTGAAATTGAAATGAAATAGTATATATAAAGTTCCAGTAAGTGAATGGCATTAATGTCATAAAATCAGTGAATCATCAGCCTTCAGGAGCTGATTGGATATGTGGGGATAAGGAAGAAAAATCAATCGTGTCTTCCATCCTTTTTGATTGGATAACTAGATTGGATAACTAGATGAACCATTCATGAAGATAGGGATACAAAGAAGATGAGTATGGCGTGGATATAGATTAGGAAGGATGTGGAGAAGAGAAAGATGATTCTAGTTTCAGGCATGTTATGATTAAGATGCCTGTTTAAAAGAGGTGCTTTTCACCGCTTACTCTATCCATATCCCTTTCTAAAGAAAACTACATTCAACATGTACCACTTGACCCCATGCCTTGCCTATTCCTTACTCATGACCCATAGACCCAGCTGAAGAAGGTGAACTTAGAAAGTTAGAATTGGGAATGAGGTCATTAGGTTAAGGAAGTTCTGCTGAAGGAATATGCAGCCTTAGTGGCTAAGATGACCGTTTGAAGCCATACAGAAAGAGAAGATGATGGGGTAAATAATGAGAGATAATAGATGATAGTGATGATAGATAGATAGATGATAGATAGACAGACATATGGACAGATAGATACAGGTAAATAGAAGAGCAGATAGACAGATTAGCTTCCATTTATTCATTGCTGACTTCTAAATTTCCAGGTTCTTAACGAGGCCTAACTGTACTTATGTTTGTATTCTTATTTGTGAATAAGAATACTTAAAATAAGCCTCCTTTGCAACCAGATATGCACTGACTAGGATACTGTGGGTGAAACCATACACCTAGCTAGTGTTTTCTGTTTTCTGTAATCCCCAAAGGATCTAAAACAGTCATTAAACTACGGACATGGTCAGTAAAAAATCACAGACATCCTATATTAGCAAGTTTAGCGTGATGATATTGCAGAAAAGTTCATATCACAATCATGCACTATGACCTCAAATATATACGCTCCTCATTTCAGAGTTGGCCTGACATGAAGGGCCATGATTATTTCATGGGTTATGGAATTATATGTCATTTAATCTAATCCTCCTTCCAGAAACGAAGAAAATGCATCACTAAGCAGCCATTTTTGCTTCTCTGCTGCAAGCCCTTCTAACATAATGTCATATAAAATTTAATAAAGATATATATATATATATATAATATATCAAGGGATATAAAATGTAGTATACTAAGAAACCAAGAGTCACATAATAATTTTACATTTTTCAACATTCCATATTTAGTATTCCACATGTCAATTAGTCTTTGAGGAAAGGTAGAAGACGTGAAGCTTCCTATTAAGAGTCCTGGGTTAGGACTCCGCGCTTCCACTGCAGGGGAGCACGGGTTTGATCCCATACCTCTGTGGTTCCTGGGTGGTAACTGATAGTTTCAAATACATTATTAAGTAAGTTTTTAAGGCAGGGGTTTTATTTTATTATCTATCTCTATCTCAGGACAAATGGCAGAGTACTTAGCCATAACAAGGATAATTTAAACATCATTAATTTATTTATTACCAAATATATATATGGAAAGGAACGTTCGATATTCTATTCATGAACCTTCTATTCATGGAAGGTTGTGGATAATATGCTGTAATTTATTATAGAAAAGTTAATTTGTTTTTTAAATCATACTTGCCAATCAAAATACAAGTATCCTACAATATACATCATTGGTTCACTGATTCAAACAAGCCATTCCATTACGTGCTATTCCATTCCATTACATGGAATTCAGATTCAAGAGGGTAATGGGAGCCCCAGAGTTCATGACCATGGAAAGAGAATATCATTGAGTTGTGACTTATGGGAATTTAAAGATATAAGAGGTCAGGGAACCAGCTCTCATAGGTCATGAGGACACAGCAACTATGAAACACAAGAAAGTAAACTTTGTGGAAGAAAAAAATATAGAGAACATAAAAAGACAAGTAACTAAAAGATATTTGAAACAATCATGCAAAATTTCAACTATTGACGAGTAATATTACTATATGAATGCTAGTATTAAGAAAATAGATGTTCTGCCAGTAACAATAAAATGTTGCCCATTCAAAATTATAGTCCTCAATGGGTCTTTATCATGCATTTTCAAGAGCTGCAAGTTTTAGCCTGTAAATATCATATCAGGGATTTTTAAATCTCAGAGGAAAATACAGGTCCAAAAAGAAACTTTGTAATTAAGTCCATTCTGTTTCATATAATTACCTCTAATCCAGAATTTGGAAAGCTCTATGCCCATGGGGCTCCTTTCTCAAGACTTGACCTCTAGTACATGGGAACTATGCAACAACATCTGTGCATGGATGAGTAGATATTGTTTTAGAGAAATATTAGTTAGCTATTTTGAAATATCTTGTTGACTTACTATTTGTATGCAAGTTCTTCAGTTATGCAACTAAATATGACCTAATGTCATTTTTGTAAGGGAAAAGGCCATTGAGAGGTGGAGTGGGAATGTGATTCATGATCTTCACATCTGTCACCACAGGACCAGCCTGAGCCATCTTGCGGGTAGGAAGAGTCATTCGTTGGGATTAGAAAATTCCAAGCATTTATCCCCTTTACTTATCAAAGAATGTCTGCAACAGAGGATGTAGGAAGGTGGAATTGCTCTAGTCTAGGAACATTTTTGGAATTAAGCATGGACTTAATTTCTCCTTTCTAGACAAAGAGTCCCAATTCCTCAACACAGAACACTCATATCTCTTGGCGCTGATAAGGTCCCCATCATTCTGACTCCCTGAGATTGTACCAGGTTAGGTTCCTAGATATACAGGGACAAAAAGGATTTTTATGGGGCATTTCTTTCTCTTAGGTGGTCAATTTTGTAAGAACAGCAGTGTAACATCCTTTTTCTAGTTTATTTTGGTCAATCCTACATGGAAGTTATAAAGCATTTATTGCCAAAGTTAAGACAACTCATTTCATATTTCATTTCTTTCTCTTTATGAAACTTGCGCAGTCTGAAATGAGATATATTAAACTGGCAGAAATTTAAGAACACAACCATATACATGATAGTCAATACAATAAGCACTATCAAGAGAATATTTTATTTGCTATTATGATTGCATCTAGCAACAATGTGTAACTTTAAACTGAACTAAGACAGGTGCAAATCTAGATGTACAAACTTCTCCCTCTGAGAATTATGCAGCAATTATTTATTCGATGACATGAATAACAGGCTTAAATTTCATGATTCAAACAGGCTCCACAATTTCAAGTCATTTATCATTTAGCTCCTTAAAGACAATAATAATACATTTGAAACAGAATCATTATTATTTCAAACTTAATGATCCTAATCATGAGTCATGTTTTTTTATTGTACAGATATATTATTATTCTATATTTAACTGATAAGTGCCTGAAGAAAATGAGGAATACAATAAATCGGCACCCAACATTTATTTCCTATAGCTTTTCTCTCCCTTCAGGCCTACACAACCAGTTTAAATCTTTTCATGTTAAGAAATTTAAAAATGAATTGATTGTAGTCAGGAGTGAGAGGAAGGCTATCTTCTTATTTAATGAGCTGAATGGGGTAAACACCATGATTTCCTTCTCTCTCAAAAGTGAAACCGTGAGAAAAATAGAACTACCGTATGACCCAGCAATCCCACTACTGGGCATATACCCTGAGAAAACCATAATTCAAAAAGTGTCATGTACCACAAGGTTCACGGCAGCCCTATTTACAATAGCCAGGACACGGAAGCAACCTAAGTGTCCATTGACAGACGAATGGATAAAGAAGATGTGGCACGTATATACAGTGAAATATTACTCAGCCAAAAAAAGAAATGAAATTGAGTTATTTGCAGTGAGGTGGATGGACCTAGAGCCTGTCATACAGAGTGAAGCAAGTCAGAAAGAGAAAAATAATTACCGTATGCCAACACATATATATGGAATCTAAAAAAACAAAAAAAAGGTTCAGAAGAACCTAGGGGCTGAACAGGAATAAAGACGCAGATGTAGAGAATGGACTTGAGGACACAGGGAGGGGGAAGGGTAAGCTGGACGAAGTGAGAGAGTGGCACGGACATATATACACTACCAAATGTAAAACAGATAGCTAGTGGGAAGCAGCCGCATAGCACAGGGAGATCAGCTCTGTGCTTTGTGACCACCTAGAGGGGTGGGATAGGGAGGGTGGGAGGGAGATGCAAGAGGGAGGGGATATGGGGATATGTGTATATGTATAGCTGATTTACTTTGTTATACAGCAGAAACTAACACAACAATGTAAAGCAATTATACTCCAATAAAGATGTTAAAAAAAAAAAAAAAGTGAAGCCATGAAGAAAGATTGGGAGTGCTGAGCTGGCATACTAGAGGGAAGAGAAAGAAGCAGAATTCAGATCCCTGAATCCTTAGGGTGATTCTTCTTGATCTCCACAGTCTAATCACACAAGTCCACCTGCCCACCTGCTGCATTCAAACAGGAGAGATTCGTTATCCTTTGCTGGAGGGTGGATACCTGCAAGAAAGGGAGGATTCCTACACATTTTTGGAACATACCATGTAGTGCTTTATATCACTACTATTTGTTTGTAACTTCCTGCGGGGAGAAAACCTGCATGTGCTCACCAAAAGAACTAAGGGATTTTCAAGCAGTCATTCCTGTAAATATTTGTTTCCATGAAATATTTCCATGGAATATTTATTTCATGACTCCAAGGAGAAAATGAGGCAAAGGTGAGGGAGAAAATGTTACAATGTTGTTTTCATTTTTGTTTCAAATTAGGTACTCTAATGAAAAAAAGGCAGGGGACTCCTTTTACTCACTCTTGTGTTCCCTAATACACCTAGCATGGGTTCTGCCAAAGGGCAGTGTTAAGACACACACTGGTGGGAAAGGTAATCTTGGACTGTAGATGTATGTGTGTATGTGTGTGTGTATAAAATATATATACTGATATATAATTAAAAATTATTTCTATAGCAAATGTATATATACTTGCCATATACATATTTGCTATACAATTTGCCATCTACATTTATTAAATATATATATTTAATATATATACACTTATTCAATATACGTATGTAAGTGACAGTAATGATGACAAATACAAGGGTTTATGGAGTGGTGTGTTTGTAAATGTTTAACAACCATCTCTCTGTGAAAAGTAAGAGTTGGGGGGAAGATGGTGCTGATTTAAATGATTTGCCGATTTCCAGGGTGTAAATATTCTCACTATGGCAAAGTTCAAACTATTTCCTTGACCTCAACTAGCTTGAAAAATTCCTGAAAATTTAACAGTAGGTTCTTATGAGCTGGTATGAGTGAGATCCAGCACACCATTGGCTATATATATATGCACTTGCTTATACATGTAAGTAGGTAGAATATAAGGTATCTGTTTATGTGAAAATGTTTTCTGAATATCAGAGGAAATTGCTTCTTTGTTTCACATTACTCTAGACATGACTATTCTAAATAGCCAGTGGCTTTCTGTGACCTGTGTCACAATATAATAAATCAGATTATAATTGTATCAACAATGAGCAGTTTATCAGTGTTCTTTAGAAGTTGGATACAACTTGCTGGGCAAAGTTAATCTTCAGACAACAATGCATAAATTACTTTTATTTATTTATTTTTAAAATTTATCACCTTAACCATTTTTTAAATTAATTAATTAATTTAGGCCACACTCTGTGGCATGTGGGATCTTACTTCCCTGACCAGGGATGGAACCCAAGTTCCCTGCATTGGAAGCGTGGAGTCTTAACCACTGGACCACCAGGGAAGTCCCCATAAATTATTTTTAAAAATTTAACTGGTGTACATTTACAGCATGCATACATATTTGGTTCTGAAAATCCTGTGATACATGGACAATGAAAGAAATTTAATGTCATTTCATTCTATGAAAGAAATTATTGTTTTACTGACACAAGAAGTTTTGCTACTTAAACTACAACTATTATTCTCATTTTTTCTTAGCATTATCTTCAAAAACTCACCTTCGAATTCTATTTTTCCTTCAAATGACTTTTGTCAAGGATATACTTTGTAATTAAACATAAAAAAAAAAACCCTCAGTTTAATATACTTGAACTTTCTCATCTCCAGAATAATTCTCTGATTATACTTGGTACATCTTTGAAACTTTTAAAAGTACTTTCTAGACAGATTTAAAACACAATGTGGGGACAAAGATAATGTCAAGCTAAAAATTAATCTAAGCATTGAAGCTCCTCCCAGTAATTTCACTCATTTCTAATATTACTTACCTTCCTGCTAATCTTTGAGCAAAAACAAGGCAATACTCTTTCATTTCTAATTTTGAAGGAGCCACTACACATAACTAGGATATGGAAATATAAGAACATATGCATTAACAGTGTGATTTATTTCTCTTATTTTAAAGAGACGATTATTAACTTATAATGTTTGATTTAAATTCCTGTGTTGGGAGACCCCTGCTTCTGGGAAGATGAAACAGATATAGTTTTTCCTATTCTTTCTATTAAGTGCAACTATAAACATGAGAAGATTCTGAAAGTGGGAGAGAAGGCAGACCAGCCAAGACTTTTGTACCCAAGGAATGACACAGTGGTGATGTCCCTTGGTTGTTTTTTTGTTAATTTGTTGTTATTTGCTTCAGGTAGACCAGACTTGGAGCTAAAGAAGCACAACCTAGAAATGGCAACAGGCATAGACAGAAAAAAAAAAAGAGCCACAATAAAAGCCCGTTCTCTCTAGCCCAAGGGACAGGAAAGGGACAGTCTAGCAAGATACAAACCTTTTAAAACCACTCTAATTTAATCAAACACCAGAGCAGAAAAAACTAGACCACTCCCACCATACCAGAAAAGGCTGAGTGAGGATCCCAGACTCCCACCCTTTCCAGGCTGTAAAGACACCTCAAACTCTCCTGCAGGGAGCCAGAACTCTCATCCCCACGGGACAGTATCAAGGCACTTCTCCTACCCCTACTGCTTGCTGGGACAGGGTCAGAGGAGGCCCAGTGGGCAGTATTCTTATTACTTGCTTCAGTGTCCTGACTGAGCTGGAATCTCTTATTGATTCACATTAACCTTCTCTCTTCACACATACTATTTTCCTGCTGCCTCTTTCATGCCACACAAATCTTTGTTCTTTTCCCTTTACTGCTCAGTTTAATAGTAGCTGTTACATTACTGACTTTCTGCCTAGAAAGTATAATTTTATTATTTTTTAATTTACCTAAAATTAAAAATAATAAAATTTTATCTGTAAATTTAGAACTTTGTCTAGCAGAATACCTATAAATAAACTTTAAAAATTATGACCTGCAAATATTTCCAATTTTGTAAAGATAGAGTATGCAAACTAAAATTAACAAAAACATCAATTCTGGCAAAATCTTCCCATCTGTGTATACTAAACATTTATAAGGTTAATAGAGGCAGAAGATTGTCTTAATTAAAATAAATATGCAACAGACCTAATTAAGAGAAAGGTAAGACAGATTTCTTGAATTTTGTTAATTTTTACCATCAGCAGTGAATTTATTGCTTGCTATTAGTGAAGTACTTGGTCTTCTCATTAATTCTTGTTCTTTGACCTAGACATGCATGTATCTGTGTTTCCAAACATTCCCCAAGTCAGTACCACTCTTTGATGTCTTGAATTCTAAGAGGATTTTCTCCCCATTTCTATGATTTATTTTCTTCTTCATTCTCTTCTTGAGGTCACAAAGCATGGTACTATGGGATAGAATTTTTTTTGCATCCCCCCCCTTCCACAGATTTTCTAAGAGGCTGGGTTTTCATTTCTCTAGGGAATAATATGTGGAAACTTGTTCTTGCCCTTTGTCCTGTATGCACAATTCTTCCTGCTATTTAAAAGGAGGCTTGACTAGTAACCAAAGATGGACAAGGCCCTTGCATTAGTCACAAATCTACATATTACAAAAACAAATTGTGAAAATTTCAAGCACTACATGTTGGATTCTAAATCAGTCAGCGTGCTAATACTCTGAATTAATTTAAGTTGAAATTGATACCCTATGAGTCTTGAATAAGATTATAAAGACCATACAAACCACTGAAACATTAATTCATTTACTATTTAGAAGCTCACATTTTGCAGACAGTATTTGAAGCAGTTTATAAGAATTTCCAGATATAATAAAACCATTAAAACTAGAGTAAAAAGTCTAGCTAATATATAAACTATAGTCAAACTCACAACCAGGAATTTTCTAGGAGCCCAGGACAATGTGGAAGTATGAAATGGCAGAAAAAAATTTTTTTAATTCTCAGTTGGTACCACATTTTAAGAGGACATTATCATATGATAGAATCAGACAATTATATTTAAATAAGAGCTACTATATTCAAGATAAGACACAGCAAGAGTGATTTTTTTTTTTTTCTTGGTACGCGGGCCTCTCACTGTTGTGGCCTCTCCCATTGCGGAGCACAGGCTCCGGATGCGCAGGCTCAGTGGCCACGGCTCACGGGCCCAGCCGCTCCGCGGAATCTTCCCGGACCGGGACACGAACCCGTGTCCCCTGCATCGGCAGGCGGACTCTCAACCACTGCGCCACCAGGGAAGCCCAAGAGTGATATCTTTAATTGGTAGGGATGTCCTGGAGCACTCCATTAAGAAATATTCTGAGGTTAAGTTTGGGCACAGCAGAAACAACAGAGTGACTGATGTCTACCGTGGACACAAGCATGGGGACAGGTAGCCCTTATTATTTGCCATTCATAACTCAGTCCATCGATTTGCTTCATTTTTTTGAGAAAATCAAGGCTCAGATAATAATGTAAAATTTTCAAGGTCACATATTAAATATTTAACTTTGCACACCAACAAAAGAGGAGATTATGGAAAAATCTAGATATTTAACAGAGTATTATAGAAATTCTCTTGTTTAAGAATTCAAACAATAACAAGTATCACATTGTAGACTAGCTGAAGACAAAAAAGGAAAGCTTCATATGGGATGAGACTTTGTTGAAAATTTTAACCGGATTTGTGTGTAAAAAAGTCACAATTTCCTTACACTTTTTTATCCCTTATTTCCCATATGGCCCTGAACATAGTAGGTGATCAATACATGTTTGTTGAATTAATTATTGAAGTAATGAAATACTAGTGTATAAGTTATGAGGACAGAAAAAAAATTAGGAGAGGAGAGAAATAGCAGGTACTGTTTTGTGAAGAGCTTTTCTAATCCCTGCTAATTTTCCTCCTGTCACGATGCTTGGTATTCAACATTCAAGAATCTAGTGTCATTGGAAATATTTATTTCATTTTCATATTCTAATCTCGGCTACAAATTACCATTTCGCCATTTCTAGTTCCTGATAGATATATGTGGAGGCCTTTAAAAGATGTTGAGTGAAGGAGAAAGAATGGCAAGGTACAGGAAATGGGCCATTTTTATTCAAAACATTTGCTTGGACTTTGGGGATTAAGGTCCTATCAGTGGCAAAACAAATTGATGCAGCTGGTGCATTTCATTATGGTCACAGTGTACAGACACGCAGGATTTGGTTTAGAGTGAATGGTCTTTTGGCATAAGCTTTTGTGTTTTGCAGTCCTTTGGCAGGTGAGAAGTTTCTCGCCAGCTCACATTTGTCATATCCCTTCCCTGACCGTGGAGACATCATGGAGGGTCAAATGGCTGGACCCTCTTTCTCAAGATTGTTGTTATTTTTCTTTCCTTCTTTTTTGTTAATTAAAATAAATAATGTTAGGCGCCAGTCCAGGGATGGATCAAATAGTGGTTTTATCCTCTTCCAGCAGGAAACAATGTGCATATATGGCTCTCAGGGAGGGTTCCCTAATACTCTCTCCTCCCCAGCATGGAGCCTGGCATCTCCACTGTGCACAGAACATCCCTCATTGTTCCTGAAGTCAGCCTTCCAATCCATGTGCATCCCTCTTAACCACTCTGAGCCTTTTGTCCTTGTGCTTAGGATGAGGGAGCTCTATGCAATGATTTCTAAGCATTTCTCCAGATCTGACAGCCTATGCTAGGAGTTTTGACCAGCAACAATTCTTTTAAATAATACACGTGATGTTGGGTTTTAAAGTTAGGTTGGGAATTTCCCTGGCAGTCCAGTGGTTAGGACTCAGCACTTTCACTGCTGGGGCCAGGTTTGATCCCTGGTCGGGGAACTAAGATCCTGCAAGCCACACGCAGTGGCCAAAAAAAAAAATTTAGGTTAACATGAAAAAAAAAATGCTACTTATAGACACATAAATGATACATACAGGGTAGAAGGATATTTTAAAAGGCAATATTTGTAATGTAAAAGGTTTCTTAACCTTTTACATTATTTAATTGTAATTGTCAAAATTGCTGTAATCTGAAAGTTTTTCATTTACTATGTTACAAATATTGACCTAATAGTGAAGTCAAATTTTATTAGTTTTGCAGTGTAATAAGCCAGCATAAAACACACTTTAAAATTAATAATTGCATCAGTGAGTATGTCGTAGAGACAAAGAAACTAATACAAGAGAATCACATCACTAAATGTTTTATTAGTGGAGACAGGTAATTTTAAAAATTTAATTCATAACACAATCAGAGCACTTAGCTCTCTTAATGAACATACTTCTCATACTCCAGGGAATTTTAAAAATCTCTCAATTCAATTACAAAATGCTCAGTGAGATTCAACCATACTGATTTCTTGTTCTATATTCCAAGGGTAAATAATATATTAGAACAAGCAAGAGGTGCAAGATGGGGAGTGGTTAATTAGCATCCAATTCAAAGTGCTTATAGGTACATCAAAACAATGAACTAGCTGTTTTTTGTTTTGTTTTGTTTTCATAAATAATGCAAAATATTCCAAGAATCAAGCAAATTTGTACAAAATACAATAAATGTGACTGGAAAAGACTGAGTAGTTGTATAGCCAATTAGATGAATAAATTATTTCAATATTTCAGGCAAACTCTCCTTTTTTAATCAAAAAGGCTGTGCCTTGGTCAGTGATAGTTAAGAATGAAAATTGTCTCCAGGATTTTACATAAATGTTTGAATTTCATATCAGGAAAACAAGACAACATTATTTCTGTAGGGAGACACTGGTGATTAATGCTTACCATATATCAAAAAAAAAATTGACTGTTGAAATTTGAGTATAAACTGAAAAATAAAAAGTGAGTTTCTTGTGTTTCTAGACTATTACTAGTTCAAAACACTTAGAATCTTTTCAGCTATAGCCAGATATTTTAACAAGTAACATATTTAATTCAGCAGAAAACAATTCTTTTGAGTTATGCTCAGAAATAAACACAACACATTTAATTCAGTGGGATAAAAAACAAAGAAGCAGCAATGTTGTACAAAATCACATTATTCATGTGACTCTTACATAACAAGGATTTTTATATTAAGTGGAAGCAAATTGCTTTGCCTCAGCTGGAATGCCCATCCTGGATGGACTACTTTCCATCGTAAAGGAAATTTGGTCAATAGAAGGTTTGTCTGAATTTTAGAATCTGCAAGAGTTTAGAGACAATCTACATATACCCTCTATTATGTTTCCTGTTTTTCTGTTCTCTTAATTTCTCTTTTCCTATCCAAACCCATTCTTTGACTGTTGTACACCTGAAACTGACACAACATTGTAAATCAACTATACTCCAATAAAAATTAAAACAGACCAACAACAAAAAAAATCCCATTGTATGAATAGAGAAATAGCCTTTGGTAAGTCCATCTAGCACAGCAACACCAAAATAATATCTTCCTCAATAATCTTCTTGATTCATTTCAACCCCTTTGGGGTCATAATGTTATTATTATTACCTATAAAGGTTTGGTAGAAAAATTGAATTGAATTAATTGTCCTCTTCTTTCCCTGCTTGTGATTTCTTGATGATCAGTGTGACCCTTAGACAAGCTTGTTTTCCACTCAGATTTGTTCACACTTTTAAAAGAAATGTCTTATAAACATGACTAGGGCTATTGCTAGTAGAATCGTCCCATAAACACCTTACTTATTTTTTTTTAATTTTTATTAATACATTTATTTATTTATTTTAATTTATTTTTGGCTGCACTGGATCTTATTTGCTGCCCGTGGACAGCGAGTGGGGGCTACTATTCGTTGCAGTGCGCGGGATTCTCATTGCGGTGGCTTCCCTTGTTGAGCAGCACGGGCTCTAGGTACGTGGGCTCAGCAGTTGTGGCACGCGGGCTCCAGAGCTCAGCCCCAGTAGTTGTGGCGCATGGGCTTAGTTACTCCACGGCATGTGGGATTTTCCCAGACCAGGGCTCAAACCCATGTCCCCTGCATTGGCAGGCGGATTCTTAACCACTGCGCCACCAGGGAAGCCCAACACCTTATTTATTTTAAATGTGTCTAGTTGTCTGATTTCTTATGTAAAATGTCCTATTCTCTTTAGCTGTCAGATTTAAAAACTTAAATTTGTTAACCAATAAATCTGAAAATTAGTAATTAAACTTAGTGTTAGTTTTAAACTTATTTTTATTAGGTTAAACACATGAAATTGCCATATATAAAGTAAAAATTACCCAATGTCAGTCACTTTATGTTTTGACCTGATATTTTCTCCTTTACCATGAGAGGGACAGAATAAGAGTCAAAGGCTTGGGTTCAGGAATCAGACAAGCCTTCAAATTATAATCCAGTCATTTACTAGCTGTGTGATTGTGGACAATTATTTAACCTTTATTTGGCCTCAGTCTCTTCATCAGAAAATTAGGAATATAATCATATGCACTGCATTAAATTCTTGTTTTTCTTTGAAGTTTTGAAATTTATTTTATTTATTTTTTATACAGCAGATTTTTATTAGTTATCTATTTTATATATATTAGTGTATATATGTCAATCCCAATCACCCAATTCATCACATCACCACCACCCCTGTCACTTTCCCCCCTTGATGACCATACGTTAGTTCTCTATCGGTGTCTCTGTTTCTGCCTTGCAAACCAGTTCATCTGTACCATTTTTCTGGGTTCCACATATATGTGTTAATAAATGATATTTGTTTTTCTCTTTCTGACGTACTTGATCCTGTATGACAGTCTCTAGATCCATCCACGTCTCTACAAATGACCCAATTTCATTCCTTTTTATGGCTGGGTAATATTCCATTGTATATATGTACCACATCTTCTTTATCCATTCATCTGTCGATGGGCATTTAGGTTGCTTCCATGTCCTGGCTATTGTAAATAGTGCTGCAATGAACATTGGGGTGCATGCGTCTTTTTGAATTATGGTTTTCTCTGGTTATATACCCAGTAGTGGGGTTGCTGGGTCATATGGTAGTTCTATTTTTGGTTTTTTAAGGAACCTCCACACTGTTCTCCATAGTGACTGTATCAATTTACATTCCCACCAACAGTGCAAGAGGATTCAATGAGAGTGTACATCCTTGTCTTGTTCCTCATCTTAGGGGAAATGCTTTCAGTTTTTCACCATTGAGAATGATCTTTGCTGTTGGTTTGCTGTATATAACCTTTATTATGTTGAGGTAGGTTTCCTCTATGCCCACTTTCTGGAGAGTTTTTCTCATAAATGGGAGTTGAATTTTGACAAAAGCTTTTTCTGCATCTATTTCTGCATCTATACTGTTTTTATACTTCAATTTGTTAATATGGTGTATCACATTGACTGATTTGCATATACTGAAGAATCTTTGCATCCCTGGGATAAATCTCACTTGATCATAGTGTGAGGTGATATCACATTGTAGTTTTGATTTGCATTTCTCTAATGATTAGTGATGTTGAGCAGCTTTACATGTGCATCTTGGGCATCTGTATGTCTTCTCTGGAGAAATGGCTGTTTACGTTTTCTGCCCATTCTCTGATTGGGCTGTTTTTTTTTAATATTGATCTGCATGAGCTGTTTATATATTTTGGAGATAAATCCTTTGTCCATTGGTTGGTTTGCAAATATTTTCTGCCATTCTGAGGGTTGTCTTGTCGTCTTGTTTGTAGTTTCCTTTGTTTTGCAAAAGGTTTTAAGTTTCATTAGGTCCTATTTGTTTATTTTTGCTTTTATTTCCATTACTCTAGGAGGTGGATCAAAAAAGATCTTGCTGTGATTTATGTCAAAGAGTGTCCTTCCTATGTTTTCCTCTAAGAGTTTTATAGTGCCTGGTCTTACATTTAGGGCTCTAATCCATTTTGAGTTTATTTTTGTGTATGGTGTTAGGGAGTGTTCTAATTTCATTCTTTTACATGTAGCTGTCCAGTTTTCCCAGCACCACTTATTGAAGAGGCTGTCCTTTCTCCACTGTACATTCCTGCCTCCTTTATCAAAAATAAGGTGACCATATGTGCATGGGTTTATCTCTGGGCTTTCTATACTGTTCCATCGTTCTATATTTGTTTTTGTGCCAGTACCATATTGTCTTGATTACTGTAGCTTTGTAGTATAGTATGAAGTCAAGGAGTCTGATTCCTCCAACTCCATTTTTTTCCCTCAAGACTGCTTTTGCTATTTGGGGTCTTTTTTGTCTCCATACAAATTTTAAGATTTTTGGTCTAGTTCTCTAAAAAATGCCACTGGTGATTTGATAGGGATTGCACTGAATCTGTAGATTGCTTTGGGTAGTATAGTCATTTTCATAATATTGATTCTTCCAATCCAAGAACATTGTATATCTCTCCATCTGTTTGTGTCACCTCTGATTTTTTTCATCAGTGTCTTATAGTTTTATGTTTCTTGTTTCTTGAGGTAGGATTGTATTGCTATAAACTTCCCTCTTAGAACTGCTTTTCCTGCATCGCATAGGTTTTGGGTTGTTTTGTTTTCATTGCCGTATGTCTCTAGGTATTTTTTTATTTCCCCTTTGATTTCTTCAGTTATCTCTTGGTTATTTAGTAACGTATTGTTTAGACTCCATGTGTTTGTGTTTTTTACATTGTTTTCCCTGTAATTAAAAAAAGAATCTGTAGATTGCTTTGGGTAGTATAGTCATTTTCATAATATTGATTCTTCCAATCCAAGAACATTGTATATCTCTCCATCTGTTTGTGTCACCTCTGATTTTTTTCATCAGTGTCTTATAGTTTTGTGCATAAAGGTCTTTTACCTCCTTAAGTAGGTTTATCCCTAGGTATTTTATTCTTTTGGTTGCAATGGTGCATGGGATTGTTTCCTTAAATTCTCTTTCTGATCTTTTGTTGTATTGATTTGTGACCCAAGATATAATCTATCCTGGAGAATGTTCCATGCACACTTGAGAAGAAAGTTTAATCTGCTGTTTTAGGATGGAATGTCCTATAAATACCAATTAAATGTATCTGATCTATTGTGTCATTTAAAGCTTGTGTTTCCTTATTAATTCTCTGTCTGGATGATCTGTCCATTGGTTTTAAGTGAGATGTTAAAGTCCCCAACTATTATTGTGTTATTGTTGATTTCCTCTTTTATAGCTGTGAGCATTTGCCTTATGTATTGAGGTGCTCCTATGTTGGGTGCATGTATATTTATAATTGTTATATCTTCTTCTAGGATTGATCCCTAGAAGGTCATTATTGATATGTATGTTTCTATTACCATTTTCTTAATTGTTATGGGTTTGTTTTTCTAGGTCCTTTTCTTCTCTTGTGTTTCCCACTTAGAGAAGTTCCTTTAGCATTTGTTGTAGAGCTGGTTTGGTGATGCTGAATTCTCTTAGCTTTTGCTTCTCTGTAAAGTTTTTGATTTCTCCATTGAATCTGAATGAGATCCTTGCAGAGTAGTGTAATCTTGGTTGTAGGTTCTTCCCTTTCATCACTCTAAATATATTGTGCCACTCCCTTCTGGCTTGTAGAGTTTCTTCTGAGAAATCAGCTGTTAACTTTATGGGAATTCCCTTGTATGTTATTTGTCATTTTTCCCTTGTTGCTTTCAATAATTTTTCTTTGTCTTTTTTTGTCAGTTTGATTACTGTGTGTCTTGGCATGTTTCTCCTTGGGTTTATCCTGCCTAGGGCTCTCTGCTCTTCCTGGACTTGGGTGGCTATTTCCTTTCCCATGTTAGGGAAGTTTTCGACTATAATCTCTTCAAATATTTTCTCGGGTCCTTTTTCTCTCTCTTTTCCTTCTGGAACCCCTATAATGAGAATTTTCTTGCATTTAATGTTGTCCCAGAGGTCTCTTAAGCTATCTTCATTTCTTTTCATTCTTTTTCTTTATTCTGTTCCATGGCATTGAATTCCACCATTCTGTCTTCCAGGTCTCTTATCCATTCTTCTGACTCAGTTATTCTGCTACTGATTCCTTCTAGTGTATTTTTCATTTCAGTTATTGTATTGTTCATCTGTTTGTTTGTTGTTTAAATCTTCTAGGTGTTTTTTCTTTAATTCTTCTAGGTCTTTGTTAAACGTTTCTTGCATCTTCTGGATCTTTGCCTCCATTCTTTTTCCGAGGTCCTGGATTATCTTCAGTATCATTATTCTGAATTCTTTTTCTGGAAGGTTGCCTATCTCCACTTCATTTTGTTGTTTTTCTGGGGTTTTATCTTGTTCCTTCATCTGGTACAAAGTCTTCTGCCTTTTCATTTTGTCTATCTTTCTGTGAATGTGGTTTTCCTTCCACAGGCTGCAGGACTGTAGTTCTTTTTGCTTCTATTCTCTGCCCTCTGGGGGATGAGTCTATCTAAGAGGTTTGTGCAAGCTTCCTGAAGGGAGGGACTGCAGGTGGGTAGAACTGAGTTTTGCTCTGGTGGGCAGAGATCAGTAAAAGTCTAATCTGCTTGTCTGCTGCTGCGTGGGGCTGGGTTCCCTCCCTGTTGGTTGTTTGGCCTGAGACAACCCAGCACTGGAGCCTACCTGGCTCTTTGGTGGGGCTAATGACACACTCTGGGAGGGCTCACACCAAGGAGTACTTCCCGGAACTTCTGCTACCAGTGTCCTTGTCCTCATGGTGAGCCACAGCCACCCCTGCCTCTGCAGGAGACCCTCCAACACTAGCAGGTAGGTCTGGTTCAGTCTCCTATGGGGTTACTGCTCCTTCCCCTGGGTCCTGAGGCGGACACTACTTTGTGTGTGCCCTCCAAGAGTGGAGTCTCTGTTTCCCCCAGCCCTGTCGAAGTCCTGCAATCTAATCCTGCTAGACTTCAAAATCCTATTCTCTAGGAATTCCTCCTCCCATTGCTGGACCCCCAGCTTGGGAAGCCTGACGTGGGGCTCAGAACCTTCACTGCAGTGGGTGGACTTCTGTGGTTTAATTGTTCTCCAGTTTGTGAGTCACCCACCCAGCCGTTATGGGATTTGATATTATTGTGATTGCACCCCTCCTACTGTCTCATTGGGCTTCTCCTTTGTCTTTGGTTATGGGGTATCTTTTTTGGTGAGTTCCAGTGTCTTCCTGTTGATGATTGTTCATCAGTTAGTTGTGATTCTGGTGCTCTCTCAAGAGGGAGTGAGCACACGTCCTTCTACTCTGCCATCTTGATCCAATCCCCCCTGCATTAAATTCTTTTGTATATTAAAGGAATTAATAAGTACAGTGTTGTTACAGAGTGAGTGCTCAAAAAACGTTAGTGAAAGTTATTAACATTGGATTTAATTAATATTTTGATTGTCTTTCCCACGGTTTTCTTTTTCTTATTGAATTTCCTGATTGGTGCTCCTGGTTTATATTATATTTATATGCTCTTGCATTCATAGCTCATTGCATTTTCATATATTATCTCATTTGATATTATGGACATTATGAGTTTTATGGGGTAGGAATTATTATCCCCCTTTTCGAAACAAGGAAATCAAGTTTTGTTATCTTTTCACAGAGCGCACAGTGAGTAAAAGGCAAAACCACGTGAGAATTCACTAACCTTTTTTCACCAAGCTTCCTTTTATAAGGTCATTTGGAATGGATATTCCTGGGCAGCAAATATTCTAACATTGATGGCATTGGATTGACATGATCATTCTGAGGAAGTCTTCTCATTTATTACAAACATCTGTAATAGCCAGAATTTATTTAGCACTTAGTATATACCCCATACTACATATGTATAAACTATGTGCTTCTACTATCTACATAATAACTCCATGAGACTGACACTCTTATAGTCCCTGATTTACAGATAAGAAAACTGAGAGCTAGTAAGTGGTAAAGCCAAGGTCTGAAAGGAAAAAGTTTGTCTCCAGAGCTGGTGCTCTTAACCAGTACACTGTATTACCTCTTAGTAAATTTATACTGCAAACTTACTGCTTTCAAAGTTTCATTTCTCCTCAACCAGTAAATTTCAACATGTCACATTGTTTCTAAAACAAAACAAAATAAGACCAAAACCAAAAAAAAAAGGAAATCCCCAAACACTGTCCCCATTGAAATTTTGAGTGCTGAATAGAAATATTTCCTAGGAGATTTGTACTCTCACAGGCAAGACTGCTACATAATTTGCAGAGTCCAGTGCAAAATAAAATTAGAGGACCCTATTTTAAAAAGTTATTAAGAATTCCAATTAGAATGTGACGGTAGAGCATTAAATCAAGTATGTTGTCCTGTGGAGCATGAGACCCTGTATGACTAAAAGGTAGTACATCCATGATATGGGCCCAAGCAGGGCCCATAACCCTGTACCTGGCCTTGGCCCAGCACATCTATCCTATTGTAGGCTCCAATAAGGCCTCGTAATGGAACAGAAGCACTGGAGACCTCTTATTGAGTCTGTCTCAGAATTACTCTAGTTTTTCCAGTGACAGCCCTCTGAAGCAATGGGACCATTGGTGAAGTAAGACTTGGGAGGGAAGCAAGGCTACCAGATCTGCTGTGAGAAAGGAGAAGCAGAGACCAGATTTCATCTTAGCAGTCCAGACTGAGATAATGGTCCGGATGTGGGGAGAAGAAAGAGGAAGTTCTGGGGAACTCCCACTATCCCACAAAGAGGGAATCACCCTTGCCTCCCATCAGAATGGTGGCAGAAACCTGTAAACTATATCCATTTATTTTGGTCATTTGGATGGGGGTCCATGTTAATTTGTTTAAAATTGGTAAGGCTGGCACTGGTCATTCAAATGCTTTGCTTTTTGCACTTTTAAAATTGTAGACAAAGAATAGATTTTAGTCTTCCTTCTAAAGGTAGAAAAGAGTTGTATTTCTGAAAAATAGTTGTCATTAATTTTTTTAAAAATAAATTTATTTATTTATTTTTGGCTGCATTGGGACGTCGTTTCTGTGTGCGGGCTTTTTCTAGTTGTGGCGAGCAGGGGCTACCCTTTGTTGTGGTGCGCAAGCTTCTCATTGTGGTGGCTTCTCTTGTTGCAGAGCATGGGTTCTAGGTGTGCAGGCTTCAGTAGTTGTGGCACGCGGGCTCAGTAGTTGTGGCTCAAGGGCTCTAGAGCTCAGGCTCAGTAGTTGTGGCGCACGGGCTTAATTGCTCCACGGGCACGTGGGATCTTCCAGGACCAGGGCCTGAACCTGTGTCCCCTGCATTGGCAGGTGGATTCTGAACCACTGTGCCACCAGGGAAGTCCCAGTTGTCATTAATTTTTGATCTTTGATTCAATCTGTGGTGTACATCAAAAGTATTGTCATTCTGTATTGGAGGCAATCAAGAATTAGAGCAGGTTTGAATCAAAATACCTCTCCTTACTGATTCTGTGATCTTGAGAAAGTTAATTAACCTCTCTGAGCCTCAGTGTTTTTTAATCTGTAAAGTGAGAAAATTTTTTAATCTGTAAAAAAATTTTCTCACTTTAATCTGTAAAGTGAGAAAATTTTAGAAATAATAAACAACCTCAGAGGATCTTTATAAGTATTCAATACATAAAAGTGCTTAGTGCAATACCTGGCACATCACAAGAATTCAACAAATTATAGAGACATTATTTCATATAAATATGCATATATGAGTACACTTGTATTTCATGTATATATATACTTTTAAGTATATAATATAGGTAAATAAATACATATGTGTGTATACTTATAAAATATATTTTTTAGGTTTCTGAGTTTTGAGTTCTTGTATATCAGAGAAAGGGAAATACTTGGCTAGGAGGACTGGCTGCAATAATTTCTTTTGGGGCTTCTGTCTGTCACTGCCAATTGAACATTCAACTTTTATGGCATTCATATTAAATTACTACTGCCTGCACAATTAGGAACTTTTTCAGCATCATCCCTATGCTTCAAATCAAGCAGACTGAGTGTTTACTTGAGTATAAATCTAATATAATCCTCAGAAAAAGCCAGGTGTGTTTCCTGTTTGAAATGGTGGTTATGTGTTTCCAGGTGTTATGCAGAGCATTGATTGGGATGCATAAATTGCCTTCTATTGAGGATATCTTACTTAACTGCCACCTCTCTCCCTAATCCCTGGCTACCTGATGTATTTTTTATATGTCTCTTGTTTTTAATCACTGAAAATAAAATGGGAAATACCTGAAGCTCTAGTATCCCTTTTGATAGTACACTGACAGCATATATCCAGCTTTGCCTCCAAAATTTCAGTTTTATAGTTCCCTCAAATTTGTTGAAAACAGCTGTTTAGTTATTACATGCCCAATACAGAATTTGCCAAAATTTGCGAATTTGAAAAATGAAGAAAAAACAGAAGCAATTGTAAACCCAACACAAACAGTGCTTTACCTTTTCTTATTATTTAAATATGCAAATGAACATGGAAATAATGAGTGCTTCTCTGTTGTTTTGCTAGTGAATGGAATAATTTCAACAGCAGTCGTTTTAAAACCTATATGTGAAATGTGTTTCCCATGAAATGAGTCATTTGTTTTGTGTCTGAACTTCTTAGGAAGTTTGCTTACATGAACATCTGACTTGGAGGCTTGACTGAAGAAATTTCTCCTGGACTTTTGAATTATTAATCTTGCCTGCATGATATGCAAATCAGTCTGCACTAACTACGGCCAGCAGCACAGCACTGTGTCAGAAGCTGTGTCAAGTGGCTGGTACAGAATTTCTGTCAAGGGATCAGGGCCTTCTGACACAATGGTAAGCTCTAATGCAACTTATGTTGTCAGGTATATAAAGTAATGCTAGACCTCCCAATAGTTAAGGGTTTCTTTTAAAAGTGGCCTGTGAACAATTAAGGTTTTAAGTAATGTTTAAATGAACTGTCTGAACTGTCATTTGTAAGTACATGTAGAACAGCAAAAGAAAGGAAGTCATAGTTGTTTCCTCATTTATTTTTTACCAAATTTTGTCTTGTTTTAACTGCCAAATACTAAATTTATTTTAATAAAATAATTTATTTTATTAATTTTATTTTATTAATAAATATTAAATTTATTATATTAAATTTAATACTAAATTTATTACTAAAATTTATTTTATTAAGTACTTAATTTATTTTATAATTTATTTAATAAATTTTATTAAATTTATTTTATTTACTAATGTCTTGGTAACTGATATTTCAACAAAAAGAGTAATTGGATTTACTTAAATACATATAACTACTTATAGAATGTAATTTAAAGTTTCTAAATCAGATGAAAGAATCTAGTCTATAATATTTGCATGTTCAGAAAATAATGTGTTAGAGGAAATTTTAAGGCATTCCAGAAATGAAATTTAGCATTTATGTTTGTAAAAATTACATTATTCAAGAATATATATAGTTCACCAAGGAAAAAAAGAAAATTGCAGAAACTATTGCTATTACACCTTTCAGAACTTTTAATAATTGGTGAAGTACTTTTAAAGAACTTCATTAACACACAAGTTGATACCATACTATCACTTTTTAATATCTTGATTTCTGGTGTAATTTTTGGAATATATAAAAATATATTAAAAATGAAGTCATCAATATTAAATGATTGTATATTTTTAGTGGAAATATTTTCATTCCGTTTATCAATGAAAAATTAATTTGTTTATAAATTACTCATTGCTATATAAACTTGTAGTTAAGAATTAAAATTTTATAAATGTTCTTTGTTTAATTGTGATGATTATAAGAAAAAGCAGTTTAAAAGCTAACAGACTATCAAACATATTTTTAAATTTAAGTTTTAAAAATGTTCATTTTTAAAAGGCTGAATACAATTAAAGTGAAAGAAACATTATTCCCAAATTAAAAATGAGAACTACTGATCTGCTTATGTAAGTAAGTTGAATATTATTTATAGTTTAATACCTCTAACAGGTTTGGATATATTTTTATAAATATAATTAAAGAATTCACTTTAATTGCCAATATCTAAAGGAAAAAAAACTGTTAAAAATAATTAATCCAAATCAGCTATAACCTATTTATTATGATGTCTATTTCCTAAAAATTAAAAATATAACCACTACAAAGCAGGAGAGAAATATTAATTTTTCATGAGAGAAGTTCCTCTTCAACAGGAATTTTGTTTAAAGGACTAGCTTACTTCATCAATTTGTAGAATTGTGATGGCCACACTAAAAACACATGCAGCTACAAATATCATCCAATTTGAAATCTAAAAACTGTGGGTCCTGGTGAGGTTAAATTGGTTTGCAAATATTAGACAACCTTACCTTTATAAAACCACAAATTACTAATATTGGACTTAGAAAAATTATTTTAAGAATAAAATAAATGTATCAAAAAAGCAGATTATAAAACATCATAAAGAGTATAATATCATTTTTGTAAAGATAAATTCAAGTATATATCAAAGTGTAGGAGGGTATCCAAATATTAAGAATGGTTGGTTATAGAAATTTTTGATTTTTTTTTTTTGCCTATCTGCCTTTTCTGAGTGAGTGTTACATAATAACAGGTGTTTTTAAAAGTTATTCTTTAAAAAAATGAATGAAGCAACCACTCTAAGCAGGACAATGGTTAGTCATTCACTTCCCTTATTCTAGTTGTGGTGTTCTTTATCCCTGCTACCTCCCTTAATCTCTCAATCTCAGTGGATGGCTCAAAAGCAGAAGAATTCTCTGTGGCATCAACATGGCCCCTACCTGCCCGAGTGGTAGCTATTGGTAATCTGGCTTCTAGTTATACAAGTCTTCATGGATGTATTTTTCTTCTATGGCAGGCAAAGCTTTAGGCTACACATAAGTTACTGACGTAAGTCAGTACATTTAAGAACTGACTAGGCAGAAAGATAAGAATTATGACTAGAAAAGGAGGAAATACGAAAATAAAACAAGTAAGTTTCTTGTCATAATGAGACTTCCTATTGTCTTAATATTCATTTGAGTGTGTGCATCAGAGTTTTGAGTATTCCCAAAATAGAGTTGCCTAGAGCTGAACCTTGAGAAACTCCAATATTTACAACTTGGGCAAAGAAGGATTAAACCATAAAAGAGTCTACAGAGAGAGGAAGGAGGACAAGGAGATTGCCATGTCATAGAAGGCAAGGAAGGGAGAACTTCCAGAAATTGTGGAATGGGAAGTTGCTGGGAATAGAGTAAAAAATAATATTGAAAAATTACCAGTGAGCTAGAAACTAAAGCCTATTATTATTTTTTAAAAGACCATTGACCTTCAGCTGTATTCCTAAGAATTTTAATATTATACATGCTTATCTGCAGAAAAAAATAGGAAGTCCAGATAAACCAAAAGGAGAAAGGACACAATAAAAATTATCTGGAATCTCATCACTAGGGATAAAAGTATTAATACTTTGGTACATGTCCTAAGCTTTCTAAGGTTTATTAATTTCAGATGTAAATTTCTAATTTTTTTGTTAATTTTAATTAAAAAATTGATCTTAGAAGATATATATATCAAATTTTACCTTCTACAACAATATGTCTAAATCACAGCTATCACTACTCCAGTTGCCAGTTTTGAATATTTGTCATACTATATGCAGCATCATCTTTTATAGGGAAATAGAGCAAGGAGCTTAATTTGGTGGATTTACTACTTATCTGACCTTGGAGGAAATATTTATAAAGATGTTTTGTAAACAGTCAAGTGTTTATATTCCTCTTTCCACTGAGCAAGCATTTACAGACCATCTACTTACCTGGTAGTCACTGTACCAGGTGTAAAATGTAAACTGTGAGTAAGATAAAGTTGTGAGAAACGCTAAGAGCAAGATAAGTATACAGTGTGGTCGTGAGGGGCTGCTAATTAGACTAGGGAGTCAGAGATCCTATCTTGGGAAACCCACACTTACACTGAGGTCTGAAAGAATTGTAGATGTAAGACAGAGTATGTGATGGAGCAAGGATCATAGGGGGAAAATGTCAGAGAAAATGTCAATGAACTGAACATTAGGAAAGTTGTCTGTGCATTCAAAGAGCAGGAAGAAAGATGAGAAAGGAGGAGAATAATACCAGGTGAGGCTGAAGTGGAGTCCAGGAGCCAGACCATGCAGGCCTTGAAGTCTCATTAAAAATTTTGGACTTTATTCCTTAGACAGTAAAAAATTATTGAAACGTTTTGGTTGAGTAGAGTAATATGATTGGAATTTTGATTGTAGTTTTTTTTTTAAGATTGTTTAGCTATCATGTTGAAGGTAGATTAAAAGGGGGCCAGAGAAGATGTGAGGAGACCATGGAAGGATATGGTATAGTCCAAGATGATAGTAGCCTGGATTAGAATGGTGATGAAGGAGATGGAGCAATAGTGGTGAACTGGAGAAATATCCAGACAGTATAGTCAACGAGACATGGATAGTTTAGTTGTTATTGGAGGTGAGCAACAGATGACTTCAAGGATGTTGCTTGGATGTCTGAGGTGACCACCTGGGTAAATGGTGTGGCCATTCACTGAGTTAGGTGGAGGTACAGCAAGACTGAGAAGGAAGTTGGAGAGCTTGTATAGGATTTCTGGAGGTAGAGGTACCTCTGAGAGATCAATCCGTGGTAATAAGTATAAACCAGTAGAGCTTATAAGACAGGTCTGTGCTGGGATAAACATTGAGAGGTTGATATGTGGATGGTCATTAAAGATAGAAAGTGGATGAGATCATCCGGGCAGAGCCTAGATAAAGAAGGAGTTCAATACTGATCCATTAGAGATATACATTAGAGATCACTTTTTGTGTTGTACATTCTCTGGGTTTGGATGATGCATAATGACAAGTATCCACCATTCCAGCATCATACAAAATAGCTTCACTGCCCTAAAAATCCTTTGTGCTCCACCTAATCATCCTTCCCTCCCTCCCCCTAAACCCCTGGTAACCCCTGATCTTTTTATTATCCTTATAGTTTTGCGTTTTCCAGAATGTCATAGAGTTGGAATCACAGAATGTAGCCTTTTCAGATTGGCTTCTTTCGCTTGGTAATATGCATTTAAGGGTCCTCCACATCTTTTCATGGCTTGCTAGCTCATTTCTAGAAAGTCCTTGTGGCCACCACATGGCCTCTGACTGAGGTCTCTCCCCACTAATCCATTCTGCTATCAGACTAATCTTAAAGTACCGATTTCATCACCACCTAGTGGTTCCCTGTTGCCTGTCTCAGCAAGTCAAAACAATTGGCTTCACTTTTTATGGTCTTCTTATTTATTTATATATTTATTTATTTATTAACATCTTTATTGGAGTATAATTGCTTTACAATGGTGTGTTAGTTTCTGCTATATAACAACGAGAATCAGCTATACATATACATATATCCCCATAAAATCATTGCTATTTTTTCCTTCATTTCTTTTTCATTTATTTCTGATGTGATCTTTATGATTTCTTTCCTTCTGCTAACTTTGGGGTTTTTTGTTCTTCTTTCTCTAATTGCTTTAGGTGTAAGTTAGGTTGTTTATTTGAGATGTTTCTTGTTTCTTGAGGTGGGATTGTACTGCTATAAACTTCCCTCTTAGAACTTCTTTTGCTGCATCCCATAGGTTTTAGGTTGTCCTGTTTTCACTGTCATTTGTTTCTAGGTATTTTTTGATTTCTCCAGTGATCTCTTGGTTATTAAGTAGTGTATTGTTTAGCCTCCATGTGTTTGTATGTTTTACAGATTTTCCCCTGTAATTGAAATCTAGTCTCATAGTGTTGTGGTCGGAAAAGATACTTGATATGATTTCAATTTTATTAAATTTACCAAGGCTTGATTTGTGACCCAAGATATGATCTATCCTGGAAAATGGTCCATGAACACTTGAGAAGAAAGTGTATTCTGTTGTTTTGGATGGAATGTCCTATAAATATCAATTAAATCCACCTTGTTTAATGTATCATTTAAAGCTTGTGTTTCCATATTTATTTTCACTTTGGATGATCTGTCCATTGGTGAATGTGGGGTGTTAAAGTCACCTACTATGATTGTGTTACTGTTGATTTCCCCTTTTATGGCTGTTAGCATTTGCCTTATGTATTGAGGTGCTCCTATTGAGTGCCTAAATATTTACAATTGTTATATCTTCTTCTTGGATTGATCCCTTGATCATTATGTAGTGTCCTTCTCTGTCTCTTGTAATAGTCTTTATTTTAAAGTCTATTTAGCCTGATATGAGAATTGCTACTCCAGCTTTCTTTTGATGTCCATTTGCATGGAATATCTTTTAAAAGCCCTTCACTTTCAGTCTGTATGTGTCCCTAGGTCTGAAGTGGGTCTCTTGTAGACAGCATATATATGGGTCTAGGTTTTGTATCCATTCGGCCAGTCTATGTCTTTAGGTTGTAGAGCTTCATCCATTTACATTTAGGTAATTATCAGTATGCATGTTCCAATTACCATTTTCTTAATTGTTTTGGGTTGGTTATTGTAGGTCTTTTCCTTCTCTTGTGTTCCTTTAGCATTTGTTGTGAAGCTGGTTTGGTGGTGCTGAATTCTCTTAGCTTTTGTTTGTCTGTAAAGGTTTTAATTTCTCCATCAAATCTGAATGAGATCCTTGCTAGTTAGAGTAATTTTGGTTGTATGTTTTTCCCTCTCATCACTTTAAATATGTCCTGCCACTCCCTTCTGGCTTGCAGAGTTTCTGCTGAAAGATCAGCTGTTAACCTTATGGGGATTCCCTTATGTGTTATTTGTTGTTTTTCCCTTGCTGCTTTTAATATGTTTTCTTTGTATTTAATTTTTGACAGTTTGATTAATATGTGTCTTGGCGTATTTCTCCTTGGATTTATCCTGTATGAGACTCTCTGTGCTTCCTGGACTTATTTCCTTTCCCATACTAGGGAAGTTTTCAACTACAATCTCTTCAAATATTTTCTCAGTCCCTTTCTTTTTCTCCTCTTCTTCTGGAACCCCTATAATTTGAATGTTGGTGCATTTAATGTTGTCCCAGAGGTCTCTGAGAGTGTCCTCAATTCTTGTCATTCTTTTTTCTTTATTCTGCTCTGTGGTAGTTATTCCCACTATTTTATCTTCCAGGTCACTTATCCATTCTTCTGCCTCAGTTTTTCTGCTGTTGGTTCCTTCTAGAGAATTTTTAATTTCATTTGTTGTGTTGTCCATTGTTGTTTGTTTGCTCTTTAGTTCTTCTAAGTCCTTGTTAAATGTTTCTTGTATTTTCTCCATTCTATTTCCAAGATTTTAGATAATCTTTTCTATCATTACTCTGAATGCTGTTTCATGTAGACTGCCTATTTCGTCTTCCTTTGTTTGGTCTGGTCAGTTTTTACCTTGCTCATTCATCTGCTGTGTGTTTCTCTGTCTTCTCATTTTGCTTAATTTACTGCATTTGGGGTCTCCTTTTTGCAGTGTGCAAGTTCGTAGTTCCCATTGTTTTTGGTGTCTGCCCCCAGTGGCTAAGGTTGGTTCAGTGGGTTGTGTAGGCTTCCTGGTGGAGGGGACTGGTGCCTGTGTTTTTGTAGGTGGGTCTGGACCTTTGCTTTCTGGTGGGCAGGACCACATCCAGTGGTGTGTTTTGGGGTGTCTGTGACCTTATTATGATTTTAGGTAGCCTCTCTGCTACTGGGTGGTGTTGTGTTCCTGTCTTGCTAATTGTTTGGCATAGGGTGTCCAGCCCTGTAGCTTGCTGGTTGTTGAGTTGAGCTGGGTCTCAGCATTGAGATGGAGATCTCTGGGAGACCTTTCGCCGTTTGATATTATGTGGAGCCAGGAGGTGTCTGGTGGACCAATGTCTCAGCTCTCCCACCTCAGAGGCACATTCATCACAACTGGCTGGAGCACCCAGACCCTATCAGCCACATGGCTCAGAAGTAAAGGGAGAACAAAAGAAAGAAAGAAAGAATAAAATAAAAAATAATTATTAAAAATTAAAAAGAAAAAAAAGAAAGACAGATATAAAAGAGCACCAAAGCAAAAAACAAATCCAGCAATGATAACAGGTGCTAAAAACTATACTAAAAAAACAAAAACAGACAGAGAGAACCCTGGGACAAATGGTAAAAGCAAAGCTATACAGACAAAATCACACAAAGAACCATAAAATACACACTCACAAAAAGAGAAAAAGGAAAAATATATATATATCTTTGCTCCCAAATTCCACCACCTCAATTTGGGATGATTCGTTGTCTATTCAGGCATTCCACAGATGCAGGTACATCAAGTTGATTGTGGAGATTTAATCCGCTGCTCCTGAAGCTGTTGGGAGAGATTTCCCTTTCTCTCCTTTGTTCTCACAGCTCTCAGGGTTCAGCTTTGGATTTGGCCCCGCCTCTACGTGTAGGTCGCCTGAGGGCATCTGTTCTTCACTCACAGGGTTAAAGGAGCAGCTGATTCGGGGGCTCTGGCCCACTCAGGCCGTAGGGAGGGAGGGGTACGGAGTGCGGGGCGGGCCTGTGGCAGCAGAGGCCGACGTGACGTTGCAGCAGCCTGAGGCTCACCTTGCATTCTCCTGCGGAAATTGTCCCTGGATCCTGGGACCCTGGCAGTGGCGGGCTGCACAGGCTCCCCGGAGGGGAGGTGTGGATAGTGGCCTGTGCTCCGCACAGGCTTTTTGGTGGCGGCAGCAGCAGCCTTAGCATCTCATGCCCGTCTCTGGGGTCTGCGCTGATAGCCGCCGCTCGCACCTTTCTTTGGAACTTGTTTAGGCGGTGCTCTGAATCCCCTCTCCGCGCGCACCCCAAAACAATGGTCTCTTGCCTCTTCAGCAGCTCCAGACCTTTTCCCGGACTCCCTCCCAGCTAGCCGTGGTGCACTGGCCCCCTTCAGGCTGTGTTCACACAGCCAACCCCAGTCCTATCCCTGGGATCTGACCTCCGAAGCCCGAGCCTCAGCTCCCAGGCCCCGCCCACCCTGGCAGGTGAGCAGACAAGGCTCTCCGGCTGGTGAGTGCTGGTTGGCACCGATCCTCTGTGTGGGAATCTCTCCGCTTTGCCCTCTGCACCACTGTTGCTGTGATCTCCCCCACGGCTCCAAAGCTTCCCGCCTCCATCACCCGCAGTCTCCGCCCATGAAGGGGCTTTCTAGTGTGTGGAAACCTTTCCTCCTTCACAGCTCCCTCCCACTGGTGCAGGTCCCATCCTTATTCTTTTGTCTCTGTTTTTTCTTTTTTCTTTTTCCCTACCCAGGTACGTGGGGAATTTCTTGCCTTTTGGGAGGTCTGAAGTCTTCTGCCAGCGTTCAGTAGGTGTTCTGTAGGAGGTGTTCCACGTGTAGATGTATTTCTGATGTATTTATGGGGAGGAAGGTGATCACTACGTCTTACTCTTCCACCATCTTGAAGGTCTCCTATGTCTTGTTTTTAAGACTGACAAGATGAAAGTGTCTAAATGCTGATCAAAAGGATGCAGTTGAGGCGGAGAAGCTAAAGAGACAGTAAAGAGACAAGATGGTTAACGTGTAGGAATCTTGAGAATTTGGGAATGAGTTGGATCTGGAGTAAGTCCAGAGGAATAGATATTCTCTGCTGTCACAGGAAGGAAGGAGGAGAGGACAGTAACAGAGGAAGGAACCAGAGAGTGGACACCCAGTAGACGGGCTCTGTCTCAGGGTTTTGTAGGCAAAACTCATCCATGATGAGTAGGACAGAGGTTTAAAAAAATTGGAAAGGTATGACAACGAAAAATGTAATAAGTCGTGGGCAATGTGAGAGAACAGTAGAATCACATAACCTCAAACACAGAGTGAAACCAATTTGCATGGTTCTTCAGCATCGTTCAATGTGTCTGCTGCCTGAGGAAGTTCCAATCTAGCTTCTTCTAGTGTTGGACTTTGTGGCAGGTTGCCATGGAAAGCCTTGAGGAGAGGAATTTAGAGGAATCTCAGAGGAATTTAGGATGTTTTAAAGTAAGTGATTAAAAATAATGTATCAAAATATTGCATTTATCATATCTACAATTCCATGAATTATTTTTGTAAATAAAACACTCTCAAAGTAGCAGCGATCTTGGGAACTCCCTAGCAGTCCAGTGGTTAGGACTCTAGGACTCAGTGCTTTCACCTCAGGGGAGCTCGGATCAATCCCTGGTTGAGGAACTAAGATTCCGGAAGCCTCATGGCACAGCCAAAAAAAAAAAAAGTAGCAGTGATCTTCAACTGAAATAAAACATTTGAATTTGACAAAAATCAATAAAAGTTCTCCAGATGCCTTCATTACAGAAAATTCTGCTCAATGTTTGCATGCTTCCCAGAAGAGGCAGTTCTGATGCATTTGTTCTTATTTTGCTCTATTTACCAAAATACTTTACTAAGAGAATCATTTGATTGCAACTAACACTCCAAGGCCTATTTGATAGGAAATTTTTAGAAAATTTTATTTTCAACCTTGCTTTTTTCTTACTAGAAATAAGTAGGATTTAATATTTCAAAATGGCAATCCAGTACATTTTTAAGAAATCCAATTCTTTAAATAGTCTATCCGACCACAAATAATCTTGCCTCTTTAAAGAGAGAAAGTGGCAGGTGAGCAAGACTTTTGAAGTTTGAATGAATCAGATTGCTTATTTTCATGGCCCCTATTCAGAAGGGGCTATGATTGTGGTCTATTACTAAATGTATGACCTTTCAAGACTCAGTGACTTTGTGTATAAAGTGAAAGTAATAACAATCCCCAGTCCCTTATGTCACTGTATTAAATGAGATAATCCTCGGAAAGTGGTGAGCACAGTGCCTAGTACACTATAAGCTTTCAGTAAATAGTGGCCACTGGTATTATTATTACTAATATTTTCAGCTTCATATTTTAAATTTTTAAAATCATGTTTTAACACTGGAGTTGTACAGATTCTATTAAATGTTAAGAATACTATTTTGAGCACTATATTTGTTGCTAGGTCTGCCATAACAAAATGTTTTGGACTGGGTGGCTTAAACAACAGAAACTTATTTTCTCACAGTTCTAGAGGCTAGAAATCCGAGATCAAGGTGTCGGCAGGTTCGGTTTCTCTTGAGGCCTCTTTCTTTGGCTTGCAGACGGCTGTCTTCTGACTATGTCCTCACATGGCCTTTCCTCTATGTGCATGCATCCCTGCCGTCTCTTTCTCATCATATATGGACACAAATATCTATGATCTCATGTAACCTTAATTACTTCTTTTAAGGTCTAGCTCCAAATATGGTTAAATTCTGAGGTACTGGGCTTTGGGGCCTCACCATAGGAATTTGTGGGGAACACAATCCATCCCACAACAAGCATGCTGAAGTATGTAGTGAAAGATCACTGCGTGTGGTGCAATAGGCTGAAGGTCAAATTCTGGCTCTGGCATTTGGTGACCTGTGATTAGTAATTTAATTCTTCAACCCAGGTTGTTCTCATGTCTAGTAGGATGGAAGTGGGATTGAGTTAAATGGATTCTTCTGAAAATTAGAGATAATATTTGTGATGTGCTGGGCATATAACATGTCAATAAATATGTTGTCTTGTTGCAAAAAATTTTTTAAAACTGGCGTTGTGTTTTATAAACTTAAAACAACAAGCATAATCCTTTGTCAATATGAAAACATAAAGCTATTAATATTGCAAGACTAGAGTTATAAGAATCCCTGTTTCCTCTTCTAGGTTATGGTTCAATTAAATTTAACTCAGATGATTTGTTGAACAACTGTGATATGCTAGGGACCACAGTCAATCCTGAAGACACACATTGAATTCGACTCTTCACTTACTTCACTGCACTTTCTCTTGGCCTCCTTGTGTTTGTCAAGTCCTCTATGCATGTTTCCAGGTCTGGGCCTTTGCATGTGCTTTTCTTTATGTTTGATACTCTTTATCATTACCTAATATGCACTTATTTGATTAGTTCCTGATTTTTCCCGAGAGTATAAATTATTTGAGATGAGGAGCTTTGTTTTACTCATGGCTGTCATCCCGTGTCTAGCACACAGTTCAAAGGAACTCAATAAATATTTGTGGAAATAATATATTAGTGATATATATGTACATGATTATGTTTGTATACATATGCACTCCTTACTAACGTAACCAACTCTCTGCAGTTCAACTTTTAAGTGTTATGATGTTGATGCTGCTGAGGTTCTGCAGTTTTATCTTCAGTCGTAGTCTAGTGATTCATCCTTATATTTTCTCTCTCTCTTCTTTAGGCATGGAATGCAACTTGTGAAAACTGGCAGGCAGTGGAGGCTGCTCTGGAAAAGTACTACCTTTCCATTTTTTACGGGTTTGAGTTTATTGTGGGAATCCTTGGGAATACTGCTGTTGTTTTCGGCTACCTCATCTGCCTGAAGAACTGGAACAGCAGTAACATCTATCTCTTTAATCTCTCTATCTGTGACTTGGCTTTTTTGTGTACCCTCCCCATGCTGATGAGACATTATGCCCAGGGAAAATGGACATATGGGGTTGTGCTCTGCATAAGCAACCGATATGTACTTCATGCTAACCTCTACACCAGCATTCTTTTCCTCACTTTTATCAGCATCGATCGATACATGCTCATGAAGTATCCGTTCCGGGAACACTTCCTACAAAAGAAAAAGTTTGCTGTTTTAATCTCTTCGGCCATTTGGGGTTTAGTAACCTTAGAGCTCCTGCCCATACTTCCTCTTATAAATCCTGTTACAGCTTCCAAAAGCACCAACTGTACTGATTATGCAAGTTCTGGAGACCCCCGTAATGTCCTCATTTACAGCATGTGTCTAACCTTCTTGGGGTTCCTCATTCCTCTTTTTGTGATGTGCTTCTTTTATTTCAAGATTGGTGTCTTCCTGAAGCACAGGAGCCAGCAGCTCTCTACTGCTTTGCCCCTTGAGAAGCCTCTCACCTTAGTCATCATGGCAGTTGTGATCTTCTCCGTGCTTTTTACTCCCTATCACATCATGCGAAATGTGAGGATTGCTTCACGCTGGGGGATCTGGAAGCAGACCCCATGCACTAAGGCCACCATCAACTCCTTGTACATTGTGACTCGGCCGTTGGCCTTTCTGAACAGTGTCATCAACCCCGTCTTCTATTTCTTTATGGGAGATCATTTCAGGGAGATGCTGATGAATAAACTGAGATACCTCTTCAAGTTCCTTACATCCTTCAGAAGATGAGCTCACGGACTAACATTTTCATTCAGGGAAAATTGAGGTGTTTGTGTAACAGACTGTTTTACACAAGCAGATGTAGGCCAGTTAGTGTTTGATTTAACTCACAGACGTAAATCAGAGAGGGTCACAGATTTGACCCTGTTTTAAAGGCATGTTGGACCCAGGGTGTGTGAAAAGGAGAAAATGGGAAGTATTTATTGGTTTCTTGACCTAAGCACTGAAAGGAGTCGGACTAGCACCGTCTAATGTTTGAGCACGTAAGTCCAAAATTCTAGGTGTTATAAGACCTTCTCAATCAGTGTACAAGGAACAGAAGATGGATGAAGCAGCAAGTTGTCTGTGTTTAATCACTGGTCAGATTGTAAAAAGAACAATTTTGTTGGCACCATTCTGTATGTTATTCATACAATCCTATAACTTTGTGTGAGAACCAAATAATAGAAGATTGGTCATATGCTATTAAATATTGTTGCTAGAAGTGCTCGTGAGCATATTTAGAGTAAACAGTAACAACATGAGCAGAAAGCAATATAACGAGTTCAAGGATGCCTATATTTCTTTATATTGATCATGAATTGGGGTCAAGTTGTAATTTTAAGCCCTTTTTTATTGTATGGTTTTTTTAGTGAAAAGAATCCTATAAAATAGAAAGAGATGGTTTAATAAAGAGAGCAATATGAGATGGTTTAATAAAGAGAGAGACATATTTGAGCTTGGATCTCAGGAGACTTGGGTATAAATGATTTTATGCGAATGCTAGAGAGAGATACCAAGGATAACTGCAAAAATTTCAAAGTCATAGAACAAAGCACCTACCAGGAAACCCAAACCAAGACAAAACAAAACAAAACAAAAGTGAGTGCACTGTTTTTATAATGAGTGTGCCATCTGGCATTTTATGATCACAATTTGATTGTCAGTGCATGGAAATATATTAAGTTCATTAGCCTTCCTGATCTTGATTAAGTAGTAAACTTCAAAATATATTAATAACATAAAACCAGCAAGTAAGAGGAAATGAAATGGTAAGACCAAAATTTGTTGGGTTATTTTCCCTTTCAGGAGGAAAAAAAAATCACGGTTTTTCCACCTCCCCACACACATTTTTTTTTTTTTTTTTTTTTTTTAATTTTTTGGTAAGCAATGGGATCATTTACAAGGACAACTTTATCTTGAGAAAGTGACTCACATCTTCAATGAGACATTTTCATAGAACATTACCTAAGACCATTGGAGGGAATGTTCTAAACAAAATGCAGTATATGAACTTGCAGAATATATGGAACATTTATGTATATATCAATATAGATTATCTCAGGAGGGCTACTTAGACACCATTCCATGCCACAAAACAAATTTAGGGGAAAAAAATGAGTGCTGCCTTAGCTATCTGAAGTCAAAAAGTGTCACATAATAACTCACTTATTGCATGTAATAAAATGTGTGCATGGCTACATGTGTATGCTCTTTTCCTTGAGGCCATTAGCTGTAATGTGAAGGATAAAATAAGCATTATGAGAGCAAAGACATAAAATTCCATTGTCCTTCCTGTTTTGAGATACTCTGGTAATATTATATTCTGACATTCCAAAAACCCAAAATATTCCCATTGAAATACTGTAAAAACACATTACCTACAAAGGATTTGTTTTCCTACCTAACATTAGGCTTTAAAATATTTTTTCATGCTTTGTCTTTATTATCAATATTTTTAAAATGTCAATGTAATTTTATAACTGCCTGATAGTTAATCTTCTGAATTTTTTCATCAGAAAAGGCTGCAGAAAGGGTCTTAGGAAAGAAATATTTGCTTACCTGAAAATATTAGCAGATAAGCTTAGCAACATATAATTTAATTGCAATTTGTATTTTATGCATTGGTTTTCATTTGTAAAGATGAAATTCAATTTGCCTCACACCTATGCCAAGAAGTGGCAGGGGTAGACTCTTTTCAATAGTACAGTGAAATAGTTTGTGAAACTATAAGCTCTTACATATATCTTTTAACCAAAATGTTAAGTAATTTTATAGCACATTTATCTTTTCCTTTTTTTGCTCAAATCTGTCATGTGGTAACTTAATCCTTAACAGACTAAAGAGACCTGCACTGAAATTATAAGAGCCACTCCGTTTGCCTTTTGTACTAGGTGATTACAATCACAAACAATAAATAATGGAAATCCTTTTGCAGTTGTGGTTTTCAAAGGAAATAATGTTGGATTTTTGTATCTTGTCTTTTATTGGCTCCCTAGTATCTTCGGAATCATGTCTAAACTACTTGGTCCGGCATTTTTCAGTCTGGACCCACCTATTCTTTGCACATTCTCTCTCGTTGCTTTTGTCACAAATTATACCCTCCAGCCAAAGATAGCTACTTCATTTCATTATATTTAGAACTTTCTTTACTGGGTACACCTGGATGCTCACCCTTGTTTTTTCATGCCCACATATAAAAAAAAATCTAAGCCTTTATTAAGATCCATCTTATCTGTCACGTCATCTTAAAGCCTTACTTTTAGATCTTCTCCTCCCAAAATCTGGAAATAAATCTGCCTACCTCTAGGGCTTCAGACCACTTTCGAGTACTGTTTTTATAAAACACATTATTTTGGGCCTTATATTATAGTTGTTCAGATTCAAGTCAACTCTTAGGTCTGCTAATGGAAAAACCATATGTAACTTTTTAATTTAATTTTTGTTGTCTTCATAGCACCCAACAAGGTACATTTTAAATGATTCTTCATTATGAATGAATATCTTATAGAACAAGTTTGAATTCAATGCTCCTTTTGAGGGTGCATATCAAGCTATTTTCTGTCATCACTACTTTTATAATGAATGCTATTTCATATGAAGGATAGAGTGTCTATACACAAATACATGTGCCAGCCACCATTGCCCTGTCCCTTATATTTTCCTCTATAGTTTTTAGCATAGTTTTAATGAATGCTTAAGATCTGTGCCTGCTAGTTCCAAATCTGGGTCATGCTGAAGTTGGTCTCCATTGATTGCTTTTTCTCTTTAAGTTCTTTAAGTATGGGTGACAATTTCCTGTTTCTTCCCATCTAATAAATTTAACTATACTCTGAGCACTATGAATAACACCTTGTGGAGACTCTGGATTCTGTTATGTTTCACTGAAAAGTACTGAGATTTTGTTTCATGGCTGAACTCAAACGCCAAACTCTGCAATCTCAGTTACTTTAGCCAGCTTAGAAACTAAGCTGTTTAGAATCTACCCAGCACATCCATAATTCAGAGGTCAGCTAGAGACTTGAGCAGAGTTTATACACAAGATGTATATAAACTCGCCTGTAGGATCTTCCCCCACTTACTTTCCAGATGCTGAGTTCATCCTGAACTTGTCCTTTGCTTTCTCATGCCAGATAGACACAACAGGTTTCTTTCTGGATTTTAACAACCCTGCGTTGCCTGACAAGGACCTGCACCCACGCCACAAGCTGTTTAAAAAGAAAGATCTTCACACACTTAACCTTGGAATATCATGCTATTTTGAAACTTGAGTGATATAATATCCATTGGTGACAGTGGTTGTTCCCTGATGCCAGATCTAAGTGGAAGTACTCATCAAGAGCTCAGTGGTTAGTCAGATCTCTTGGGTTCAGCAATCCAAGCAGGATGCCATGAAAAAGGATCTGCAACAGAAGAGGAGAAGGAAACATGAGCATATTTATGAGTATAAATGAGACATATTCCAGGGACCTTACAAAAATACATACCTGGGCAGGATTTTAGACATACTGAGTAGGTAGAGTACAATCAAGAAAAAGCATTATTATTTTATGATTCTATTTGCACTCCCAAATTGGTGGACCTGGAGAAAGTCTTGGCATACATATACAAGTTTTCTATATAGAGAGGTAAATATATACATATTTAATACATGTAACAGGAAAGTAAACTCATGACATCAATCATGCAATCACTTAGTTCCTATGAGACATTTTCTCATTAAACTTTGTCTATACCAGGAGACTGATGAGACTTAAACTGAAATGTGCCTTGGATGCTAAACACATTTAAAATAAAAATAAAAATCATATTATGTATTATGTAAACAGGTAGAATCATGTGGCAGCTTGCCACTTGTATAAAAAAATACTTATTCAACAAATATTTCCAGTGTTTGCCAGAAATTTTGTCGTTGGTTAAGCTATGAATAACAATTATTTCTTGCCTTCAGTTAGGTCCTGGTCTTATAAGGAAAACAGACACATAAACAAACAGGAGTAAGTACAGGGCAAAAATAGAGATGTGCCCAAAGTGCTAAAAGTGCATGGAATCATTCTGTCACAGTAGGTTGGGGAATGATTTGGAGGTGACACCAATTCTGCTGAGGGCTGCCATGTGGAGGGGGGTGGGTGTGGGGAGGGCAACAGAAGGGGTGAGGCATAAAGGCATATGCCTGGAAGGTAGACATTTGCAGGCAAACCCCATGAGGGATCAATTCTTGTCTAAGTGTGCATTTTTAGATGAGACGGTCAGTAGTGTCTTTCTGGAAGTAGAGAAACCATACATGTATGCAAAGCTGTTCAGCTTGCAATGCAGTGTACATGGAACCATTCAAGAGTTCTCCAACTAGGACTTTCCCTAAAAGGGTTATTTTAGGGAGGCTTAAACAAAGACAGAAAATAAAATTTACTAAACAGTTAAATTATTAATTTGACATACTTTTTCCTGCTCTCTTTCTTTCACTGCTCTACCAGCTCTGTCACTCTTACCCCAGCCTCCTCTTTCTTCAATATTGGTCTTCTCAGCTCCCTCTTCTTTTTCACCCTTTCCCTCCAGAAAATTTCATTGATTTATGTCTTATCTCTGAGCTTAAATTGATTCCTGTGCCACCTCTACAGGGAAATTTGATTTCATCTTCAAATCTTATTTCAAGATTTTATAAATACCCTGTCAATAAAGAGACATATTTTAGAAATATGGGTATCATATTAATTATGGCATCAAATAATTAAATCAAGGAGATAGAGTGTCACAATTTATCTGTTTATAGCAATGTTTCTCAAGATACATAAAAAGAGGATTGAGATCAACATTACCTGCAAATCTCTCAGAATATATTTTTTTTAATTTGTGAAAAATTTCATGCCCCTTCTGAGGTAAAGGAATCACTTTGAATGTCTGTTCATTCTCAGAGAACCTCCAGTGTGCAGCCTCAAAATGTTAATACAACAGTATAGAAATATCTACCCCAGTGTCAATCATAGAAAGCAACCTCACTTTGTAACTATGGTTTCCTTTACAGAGATCACAGGTAAAGTATTCAGTATGCAGCACACATCATTTTTTGATTTATCAGTCTAGGTGCAATTATCAGTAAAATTTATATTGCTTAGAAATAGTTTCTAATCTTTTTACTAATTATTGTTTATAATTACTTACAAAAAGGAGGAATTTTGTTTTGGTCTTGTAACTAACTACCCAGAGCTTTAGTACCCATTACTCTATTTCTGAGTCACATAGTTCAAAACAGTTATTGGGAAACCCCATGATTTAATTTAGACAGCGTTTAAATGTTTTAAAATATTGTTAACTCAGTCTGACACAAATAAATCAATTAAATAAAATGAATAAATAAAAGACCATACCCAGTACCACGGTTTACTAATATTTTCAAGGTTGTGGGCAGGCAAGGGGCATAAGCAAAGCAGGGAATGCTCTGGAACATTGAGAGCACCTCCCCAGGTCCTTCCTTCTCCCAGTGGAAAAGCCCTCTGACCCAAAGTATTGGATGAGGTATCTAAGAAAGTTTGCAAGGCACTTTAGATTGCCATACATAGATGTTGTGTGTCCTAGATAGTTACAGCATATGTTACATTTCACAGGAAGCCATGCTTCATAAAGCCAGATTCTAGCTTTCTTCATCAATATGTCAATCCTAAACCATGGGAATTCTGCTAAAAAATATTCCATAGATAAGCACTCTCTTATGAATAGCATTAGTCTATTTTCCAGGAGGCCCAATCACCATGTTTACAAAATTAGACCAGGTCATCGCTAGCCTTTTTCTTTCCTAGGTGACTCTCCACTTACCAGAACAGGAGAAAATGAATCATAGGCATCTGTTTGAAATCTTTTCTTCCCAATCCCTGCTAGGTGATTTGAAAAGGAGTTGTGGAGTGCCCTGACTGTTGTTTTCAAATTCGGTTCCAGTACATTCCTGTTTAGTCAGTTACAGTTTGTAAATATCACCAAACCTGTGTTTAGTTATCAATAGTATAAACTTTTCATACTCAAATCACATATGGAATCAAGTAAGAGTCAAAAATCTAATTTATTTTCAAATCAGCATTACTTAAATAATTTCTACCGCACAAAATACTTCTGAGTAAATATTTTAATTTGTTAGAACATTGCACTATTTTATGATTGCTTTTATTGTTGTTTAAGGACTTATGATACAGACTCAATGAGTTGGGAAGAAATATCAGTTCTAAATGTTTGCCTATTAATTAAGAAAAGCACTATTCAGTTCTAAATGTTCGCCTAGTAATTAGGAAAAGCGCTTAAACATTTTTTATCTGTTTTTTCACATGATTGGAAGGTATAGTGAGCTTTTGTAGAGTAATGAAGATGAAGCTGATAAAAGGATACCTAAAAGGCTTATGTAGCCTTCAAATATATTATAAGTTATAAATATCTTGAAATCTAGATAAATAAAATGAAGAGCTAAATAACCTCAATAACATCATATCATTAAGCAAAAGTGTGAAGTGTTAGGACAATCTTGGAAACAGAATAAAAGTTTGTAAATTTGGCAGTAATTTGGTTATGTAGAGTATGGGTAAGAAAAGGGGATTAGAACTTTATTTTTTATTGCATCCAGTAACTGTGATATGTTGAAAAGACAAATGATCATTCATTTTGTTGAATCACTGAATAATCACTAAATAGGTGATTGTAGATATAGCCTGTTTATAGAATTGAAATGGTTTTCTTGGGAAACATCAGTCATTTATATTTTTAGCATGTATTACTCAAAAGTTTTTCAGAAAGAATAAACATACTTGGTTTGTTATCTGGCCTTTCACAATTCAGAATTACTTCATTTTTAAGAAATCCTACTTCCCTAAGATGGTACTTAAAACTATTTATATACCTAAGTATGCTTAGCAAATATTTGTTCATGATTCTATGGTCTACAAATAATGACAAAAGACATCGAGTATTTGTTTTTTAATTATTCTGAAATTTTAAACTCTTTATGTTGGAACAAAAACAATAGTAAAATGAACTCCCAATGTTCCTGTCACGTAGCTACAATATTTATCAACTTATGGAAGACCCTGTTTTATAAGTACCCTCACCTTTATCATATTGAAGTAAATGCCAGGCATCATATCATTTAATCCATAAATGTTAATATTTATCTCTAAAAGATAAAAACGTATTTTTAAAAGTTATAAGTATATTGTAGAATGGGTTACTGATCTCATGTTTTCACTCCTACTTTATTATAGAATTACCCATTTATGACCTTTACCATGTGGCTTTACAGTTCCACCTCTGTGGACAGTTTGTGTCCTCACCTGTAGATGTTGAACTTGGCCATGAAAATAGCTTGAAATGTTAGTGCTCATGACACCAGCAAAGACTGCATAGTGCTGTGTGATTAAGTCTGACCTCTGTGCTCCTGTCATCTGTCTCTAAAAAAACATGAGATCTAGGGAGACTGAGAAACTCATGGGACACATTTGAACACAAGCCCATAGGCTGAAGCAGAACTGTCCAGACAATGCACAAATATTGGGGAAAGAGAAAGAAATATGTGTTGAAATTTGAGATTTAGATGTAATTATTGCATCTAAAATTATTTAACAGTATTTTTTTACTATCATTGAATATCAAATATCCAGTTTTAAAATTTCCAATTCTGTCAAAAAATGTGATATATATCATAAAGTGTATAATGTATACCTATACACAATAAGTGTATAATGTGTATATATGTGTGTATACACACATATATACACACGTATGCATATATATAATATAGTGTATGTGTGTAAAACAAATTCTTTTTTACTTTTAAAATTAAAATTACACATTGTAATTGATTAATGTCTCTAAAATCTGTAGGCATCTTCTCTGTATCTTTTATTTTATTATAATTTATTTGTTGAATAAATTATGTTGCTCATTCTGTAGATTTTCCCGTGGTCTGCATCTTGCCGACTACATCCTGTGACTGCCATTTAACGTGTTCCTCTGATTACTGAGTTTCTTATAAATTGGATTTTGAATCTGGAGCCTTAATCAGTTTGCTGCTCATTTTTACTTGGATGCTTTTGCAAGACTACTTCATAAATGCTGTTTTGTTCTTTCATCAAGAGGTCTGGTTCTCTCTATACTGTGATGATAGAGGCCACTGATCATGAATGAATACATTCACTAATCGTTTGGAGAATTGAAATATGGTGATATCTAAGTCTAATATTCTTTCTTTACTTATTAACTACAACCCTCCTATAAAGAGGCACATTACACATCTACTATATGGTTACCCAGGAGTAGCCAAATACATATAGAAGAGAAAGGATAAATGCTTGTTCTTTTCCTTTATTTACCAGTTTTAAAAATAATAAGCTGGTTTCCTAGCATTCTCCAATATTGAGCTATAAGCTTTTTTTAAGCTATTTTTAGGAACTCATAGATTTAAACTATGTGATATGTTTAAATTTATTATAGTTATATCCTTGTTTATGGCCAAATTGTCCCTTATTTGACCACTGAGAAATTCCTCAAGTGGGCTCCTGAGTACTTTTGGTATGATTTTTTTTTTTAAGATTTTTTGTTTTTGATGTGGACCATTTTTGGGAAGTCTTTATTGAATTTTTTACCACATTGCTTCTGTTTTAATTTTTTGGCCGTGAGGCATGTGGGATCTTAGCCCCTCAACCAGGGATCGAACCCGCACCCCCTGCCTTTGAAGGTGAAGTCCTAACCACTGGACCACCAGGGAAGTCCTGGTATGATTTTTTTTGTGTCTTTGATAGTTTCCTTGCTATTTGGTATGGCCATCTTGCACATTTCATACCACTAGAATCAGCCATTTTCCCAAGGAACTCTCATTATTTTTAGTGAGACATAATATTTCAACTGAGTGCTAATTGTGTATTTCTTCTAGGTTGCTTATTTTTTCAGAAATTTTCAGTGGACAATATTTTTAAGGTAATATATTAAAAAAATGTTTAAGATAAAATACTTCATGAGTTTATACTGTCTTCTTTCTCCCATGCCACGAATCCTGATTCTTAATAACATGATAAACTTAAATATCATACAATTTTCTTTTTTTCCAGCTTATACACAAGTCCCAGATTGTCAATATCAACACTACCACAAATAGTATGATTTCTAAAATCATTTTAAGATATACATTTTACTTTGTTGTTATTTTTGTCCTTAAAATATACCTACTAAAGATGTATAATCTATTACTACATTTTAATGTCAGTTTTGGAATAGTTTCTCTCAGCATAGTTATATCAACAACTGGATACACTTTTAGGTTCATTCTTTGCATTTTAGTATAAGCATATATGGTAAATAGTCTCCAAAGATGGCCTCCATCAGTTCTTTTCTTACGTGACAAATGTGGTACTCTCCTCTTGAGAGGTGGAATTTATTTCCCCACACCCTGAATCTGGGTTGGTCTTGTGATGCTTTGACCAGCAAAGGTGATTTCCTGGAAATTCTGAGCCCCAGACTTAAGAGAACTGACAGCTTCTGCTTTCTGCTTTCTTCTTGTAACTCAGCCATAAGGCTTGAGGAGGTTCAAGAAGTCTTGATGATAGACCCATCTGGAGAAGGTCAAGACCTCTGCTGAGAGTCTCAGCTAAGGCCCCTGCAAATGGCAAGCAACTATGTGAATGGAGCCATTTTGGACTCTCCAGCTCTTCCAGCACCCCAGCTCTAGAGCCTGTTCTTCCCTGTTTTTTTGTAAAGTAAATTTTAAAATTGTCATATACTTCCTGAGATCTCCTGGCTTTGCCCTCCGACCCACCCATTCCTTTTATAAGGAATCTTCTCTTTCCTTTATTCCCATTGACACTGTCCTCAATTTGGATTCGATGTCCAGAAGTTTCCCATCAGAGTAGGACTTTATCCTAGAAGACAGCTTCAGTTGATTAATTAAAAAAAAAAATTCATAGGACCATGAATTGTGCCAGCAACCCCACACCTGACTGTGGACCACTTGTGCTATATGTTATATCAGAGAGACTTGGATAATAATAGTTTTGCTACTTAACAGCTATGTGAATTTGCACAAGTTTCTTAGTATCACTAAATCTCAGTTTGCTTTTCTACAAAATGAGGAAAATAATGGTCTTTTGGGCACTTCCCTGATGACGCAATGGTTAAGAATCCACCTGACAATGCGGGGGACAGGGGTTTGATCCCTGGCCCGGGAAGATCCCACATGCTATGGAGCATCAAAGCCCCCATGCCTAGAGCCTGTGCTCTGCAACAAGAGAAGCTACCGCAATGAGAAGCCCGCTCACTGCAATGAAGAGTAGCCCCTGATCACCACAGCTAAAGAAAGCCCGTGTGCAGCAACGAAGACTCAATGCAGCCAATAAATAAATAAATAAATGCCTTTTGCCCCATAGAATTATTGTAATGGAGTCAGTGCACGGTGCACCTAATGGACTTGACACAGTGAATGACACATAATAAGCACTCTGCAACTTTCACAAAATTTATTAATTAGAAGTGATTTCAAATGTCTCTATGACATTTTAGTCTTAAAATCTAAGATTAAACCACACCTAGGAACAGTACGAAAAACGAAAGTAATTATTTTTCTTTCTTCACATGTTGACACATTGAACACTTTCATCAAAGAAGGCCAAGAATAACAGGAGAAACATTCTATGTAAAACAATAATTATCAATGTAGTTATTGTTATCATTGAGCACCTATGTTGTGTCTAGCATTATGCATACACTCACACATTTAATCCCTAATGCAATTTTTAAGTTAGGTATTACCACTTCCATCTCTATGAGGCATTAAAGAGGGATCTAATAAACTTCCCAGGTTAAGCACATGGAAATTTGATGTCCACCCAATATGACTCCAAAGGATTCCATGCTGTTCTTATACAAGCAACAGTGGAAGGAACTTAGCTTCAAGAAAAGGGAAACTCAGCCTAACACGGGGGAGAGGAATAGACATGGATGCTATTCACAAATATTTGAATAATTTTCATAAGGAAGAGAAACTATATTTAGTCTGTGATGCTTTCTAGGGCTGGACTCGTCCAGTGGTTAGAAGGGAATTGAGATTCAGTTGCAGAAAAGAACCAACTTTCTTTCCTATGACTGTCTGAAAATTGGCTGCCTTGAAAAGTAATATGTTCACCTTCACTGGCTATGCCCTGTGTTGTCGGAGGTACTATAAAGAGTGTGCATGTCTTACATCGGCCAGAAAAACCACTGGGTTTCCTCCTACTTGGAGATTCTATGACTGGAGGTACTGCTCCAAGCATAACAGAGTCCTAGAAAAAAAAATTAATCCTAACCTTCAGGCACCTGAGGTTAGTTTGGACAGTCATACAAAAAAAAAAAAATCACTCTCCTAAAAAGCTGAAAAGTATCCTATTTTATGTTCAAATTGCCACTGATCTCCTATTCAGAGTTCCTCTACACCATTTAAAATTATACAGATGGACTATAAACTAACAGAGTGCTTACTATTTACAGGATCTAGTAGTTCAATTGTCCACATGGATTAAATCATTGATTCCTCTTAACAAACTCATAAGATAGGTATTATTATCTTCATTATACAGATGAGGACACTAAGGCACATCAAGGGTAAATATCCTGCCAAGGGTTACTGAGTTAGTAACTGATGAAGAAAGGATTTGAACCTTAATAGTCTGACTCCAGAATCCATACTCCTGCCATGCACTGGAGGTGATGATGATAATAAAAGAATTAATATTAGCTACCAAGAGCCAAATATTTTCTGTTTATGGAGCTAAATCCTATACTATGCCCATGATACTCATTGTCTTCTTTAATCTTATCCACAACCCTAGCAGATAACAGCTGAGAAGTCTATTTCACAGCATAGTTATGTATCTTGTCTCCACAAATGGTTGGCGGATGAAGGATTTGAGCCCAGGCATGCATAATTCCAAAACCCCTAACCTTAAATACTGTGCTCTCCATATAATTTTGGGCAGCTATGGTCTACCTGCCCCATGTCATTATTTTCTTTTGGTGTGGTCCAACTATGCTTTGTTTTCTCTCTCCTAGGAAAACCTGCTTCAGATGTTCATTCATCCTGGTGTAATGAACTGGCAACCCCCAAGAAAATCAGCACGTATGAGCTTGAGCAGTGACTCTGCCTCATGGGATCACTCACACCACCCTCCTCTGGTTCTCTTTTAAGCAACTTTGTACCAATTACTGGGTGATATTCATTACCTCTCAGGGAGAGTTATTCACATTAATTAGAGTTCAAAACTCTAACCTGAAAGGAAAACAAAGATGGTGTGAGATTTTAGGCATGAGTTAATTTCTTATTGTATTTTCCTAAAACCATAGAATTTATAGCAGGTTAGCATTTAGACAATTTATTATATATAAATCTGGCTCTGACTACAGAATTCCTTTTCACTGCTATCTTAAGACGATGATATTTGTTAAATCTCTCTACTCATTTTTCCTTTCCATCAACCTTTAGCAGTCTGTTTTTAATAGCCAATGGTTAGTCAAGTAAATTTAAAGGTCCACTATCCTGATGTTGCAATTCAGGAAAAACAGTAAAAGAAAATAGAGTTCTCATTTCTTTCCTAGGGTAATTCCAGAGACTCAGGTACTGATGAGTCTCTGTAAGACAGAGACTGGTGGCCAACAAAACCATCACCCCAGTGTCAGCCCTGCTAAGCACATTAACAAGGAATAGGGCTGATAAGGCTTTTCTGTTTTAGCTTTTAATATTTTTGTCTTTTACCAAAAACTGATGTTGAGTAATAATCGGTTGTCGACAAAATCTTTCTTCCTGATTTTCTTTGCTACATTAACTCTTCAAGGTCGTGACTAATGATTTCCTCATGACCCTGAGTTTCCTGGACTTGTATTCAGAGCAATTAAACACGTAGTTCTACACATATCTCAGAATCTCAGTGAATAAAACTGTGTCAGTTGACAGTGCCAAAGATTATGAATGAAATTTATAAGGAATATAAAAAATGTAAATATATAAACATATTTCTGCCATCTGTGTTCCTAGATGAAGTAACGCCACAGGCAATTCTATTCAAAGTGGAATACAAATGAAATCTGAATTATGTGATGTTTTAACAACAGATTTTCCTTCCTTTAAAATGCCTTACTCCAATATTAAAATTAATTTGCATTCTTTAAAAACAGACAGGTGTAGGCAGCAGTATATTATACTAGATGGGGATAAAAAATTGCCCCAGAATTTGTAATTTATCTTAAATAACACACACACACACACACACACACACACACCCTCTTGTGAAAATCAAGAGTTGCTGTATTTCTTTTTCTTAGTTTTTATATCATGTGTCTTAATTTCTACATCATTACATAAGTCCAAACCAAATCAATTTTTTACATACATTAAAAACTCTACCTTTGGGCTTCCCTGGTGGCGCAGTGGTTGAGAGTCCGCCTGCCGATGCAGGGGACACGGGTTCGTGCCCCGGTCCGGGAAGATCCCACAAACCGCGGAGCGGCTGGGCCCGTGAGCCATGGCTGCTGAGCCTGCGCGTCCGGAGCCTGTGCTCCGCAATGGGAGAGGCCACAACAGTGAGAGGGCCGCGTACCGCAAAAAAACAAAACAAAAAAACAAAACAACAAAAACTCTACCTTTGGGCACCCCACCAAGAGGATACCTAACAGTGAATCATAGATATGGGGCTCACATTCAAGACAGAAGAAGCTAAGTCACAATACTGAAGGAAAGCTGAGGGTCAGAGGAATCTAGGAAAGGTCAGAAACCAAAGGCAGGCACTTGACTATAAGTCAGGGAGCCCTGTCACCTCTGTAAGTGCCCCAGCAACGAGAGAGCAGGAATAGGTCTGGGGCTTCCTATGCAGGGTCAGAAGGTATTTATTTCAAATTCTGACTCAGTCAGGTATACCTACATAGCTAGGGGCAAGTGATTAAGTCTTTCTCAGGCTCATATTCCTCAAATTAAATAGGGATAATAACACACCTTTGCAGGTCATTGTGAAAATTAAGTGAGTAAATGAGTTCTAAGTGCCAGACATCGTGGAAACACATAATGGTTGTTTTCTCTTACTAAGATCAAAACAGAAGAAGCAAACAGTCCAAAGTGGGATAGTAACTTACACTTTAGCAACTTAGTGTGGGAATTTTACAATCTAGGTTATTCACAACCACTTTTGAGGGACTCAAAAGACCGAGTTGCCCAAAGTAGCTTGTGTTCACCAGGAGAAGGATTCTGATAGTGAGGCCAGGTGGAGGGTGATGCCTATGAAGGGAATGGATATTACGGAGTATGGCTTGTCTATTCTGTATGTTGTTTTTACTAGCTGATGGACCGCTCACGATCCTACGAGGCAAGGTTGTTATGTCAAAAGTGAGGTTCTAAGAGTAATCGACACGTTCAAAGTCAAGATAAAGGCAGAGCTGGAATTGAAAGAGTTATTCTCAAGGCATGCTGTATCATCTCCAACATGGATAACTATAATCCATAATCCATTTGTATAAAAACATAGATCCACAGAAGTTTAGAAATGAAAGTTACAGTAATATTTATAATAATTCTAAAACCAATATAAATAACAACCAAAGGTAACATGTTTGATTAAAATATAAATAATTACTTTAAAACATAAAATATGAAATGAAAACATAAAATTTTTAAAATGAAAATTGTTTGAGATTTAAAAGAGCTAAAAAACGTAAATGTGCTCTAACTGCAAACTAATTGTTAAGACTCTGTCATAACTAAAGCAATATTTTCACTTTTGCTCTGCTCTTGATGAACTCTTATTTGAAATCAGATACCAGGATTTCTGGATTTAAAGGAAAGTCTGCGTGAGAAAGGGGTTAATGGCTTTGCTGGTAGGAAATTCTTGGTCACTGACAGTTTAGTGATCTTATCAGAGCACGTCTAGATACGACTCCTGATATCTACTAACTTAATTAAGAGCAAAGCCTCTGCAGCTCTGCAGCAGCCCTGACTTCCTCTTATAGACAGAAACTTATCTTCAGCGCCAGCCCAGCCCAAGGCCCAGACCCATCTCCAACTTAAATCTATGCCCAGATCTAGTGCAGAACGAGGCACATTCCCACACCCAGACCCAGGGTTAGGCCTTGTTCCAGCCCCATCACTGCTCCCAGTCCCAGTTCCAGCCTCTATCAGCACCAAGTCCAGCCTAAGAACCAGTTCCAGACCCAGGCTTAGGGACCTAGACACAGACCCAAACTCATACCCAGACCCAGGCTCAGAACCAGATCCAGTCCAGGACCCTGACCCAAGGCCCGGACCTGGACCCAGACCCAGACCTGGTCCCAGACCCAGACCCAGACCCAGGCCCAGACCCTGATCCAGGCCCAGACCCAGACCGAGACCCAGAGCCTGAGGCAGGCCCAGACCCAGGCCCAGGCCCAGATCCAGACCCAGGCCCAGACCCTGATCCAGGCCCAGACCCAGACCCAGACCCAGACCCAGACCCAGACCCAGACCCAGACCCAGACCCAGGCCCAGACCCTGACCCAGGCCCAGACCCGGACACAGTCCCAGGCCCAGACCCAGACCGAGGCCCAGACCCTGAGGCAGGCCCAGACCCAGGCCCAGGCCCAGACCCAGACCCAGTCCCGGACCCAGACACAGTCCCAGGCCCAGGCCCAGATCCAGACCCAGGGCCAGACCCTGATCCAGGCCCAGACCCAGACCCAGACCCAGTCCCAGGCCCAGACCCTGACCCAGGCCTAGACCCAGACCTGGACCCTGGCCCAGACCAAGACCCAGGCCCAGACCCTAACCCAAACCCAGTCCCAGACCCAGACACAGTCCCGGACCCAGGGTCAGACCCAGACCCAGACCCAGACCCAGTCCCGGACCCAGACCCAGACCCAGGCCCAGGCCCAGACCCAGACCCAGGCCCAGACCCAGGCCCAGGCCCAGGCCCAGACCCTGACCCAGGCCTGGACCCAGACCCAGATCCCGTCCCAGACCCAGACGCAGACCCAGGCCCAGACCCAGACCCAGACCCGGTCCCAGATCCTGACCCAGACCCAGTCCCAGACCCAGACCCAGACCCAGTCCCGGACCCAGGCCCGGACCCAGGCCCAGACCCAGACCCAGACCCAGTTCCAGACCAAGACTCAGACCCAGGCCCAGGCACCGGCCCAGACCCAGACCCAGACCCAGACCCAGGCCCAGACCCTGACCCAGGCCCAGCCGCAGAGCCAGGCCCAGGCCCAGACCCAGACCCGGTTCTGGACCCAGGCCCAGACCCAGGACCAGAACTAGACCCAGGCCCAGACCCAGGCCCAGGCCCGGACCCAGACCGGGACCTAGGCCCTGACCCTGACCCAGGTCCAGACCCAGACCCAGACCCAGTCCCAGGCCCAGACCCAGATCCAGACCCAGTCCCAGGCCCAGACCCTGACCCAGGCCCAGACTCTGGCCCAGGCCCAGACCCTGATGCAGGCCCAGACCCTGACCCAGGCCCTGACCCGGAGCCAGGCCCAGGCCCAGACCCAGACCTGGTACCAGACCCAGACCCAGTTCTGGACCCAAGCCCGGACCCAGGCCCAGACCCAGACCCAGTCCCAGCCCCAGGCCCAGACCCGGGCCCAGATGCATACCCAGAGCCAGACCCTTCTACACTTCTATTGCAAGACGATGATGACTTTGGTTGGGAACAGGTACACTAACAGGACTTATCTTCGAGGCTTGCACTCCCTCAGGCTTCATGGAAAACTCTCCTCCTCTGATCCAAGATTCCTACCAAATCTCTCTGTGGTCTGCATTTACGCCATCCAGAGCTTGGTTAGGCCGAGAGTAGGGCACAACATGCTGTCTCAGGCACCCTCGGATTCCAAACTCTAGCTCCTTCCCCTCAGATAACACTCTTCCCACTCACTTGTTAAACTTCATCTCCTTTCCTCTGGGAAAATACTCTTCTCTTAGCAAGCTCCCCTCCCTCACCCCCAACTTTATCCTCAAGACTCCATGTTTAACATTCTCCAGAGGCTTAGCCTTTTGTAGCTCAGAAATCCTTTGTGATCTCAAAAAGCTTGGCTCTAAAAGGTTTGGATTTCAAAATGCCTGGCTCAGAGGAGTTTTAACATATCTCTTTCCCCTTCTCAGCTACACATATCCTCCCCTGAGAGGGTGAAAGCTGCTCATTTGACAGAAATCAGAGTAGCAACCAGAACATGTAGGAGGAAAAAAACAATGATCATTTTCCCTAAATCATATCCCACAACAAGAGGACTAAAGCAGAGTATCAGGCAGTTGGTAGCTAAAAAGTGTTAGTTTTAATCTTTAGTTCTATCTACTCCCCACCTTTTCCTCAAATTACTAAATAAGACATTTGCATTATTCCTAAGATCGCTAATGTTTACAATAAGAGTTAAATATCCATCTCCTTCTTATAGAACATTGTTCCAGGAAACTGGGAAGTTTTTTTCTACTAGATGGCTGTATATCCTAATAACACTTCTAAAGCTTATAAACAAAGAAATTAAAAGCAATATCAATGCAGGGGGGAAAAATCAATGCACATTCTAAATCCTTCAACTTAAAAATCACGGTAACCTCAACTCCTACCACATTTCACAGTTTGTATGATCCGTGAGTTAGCTGACTGCTACAAAGACCACTGCATGCAAATAATATGGTCTCTTTTGAGATGTAGTCTATTTCCTTCTGTCTGCCAACATCATGTATTAATCAGTTTTAACCGGTCCTGTCTACAGCATTCTAAACCTGTGCGTGTGGCTGTCTATCTCCTATAGTGCTACTCACTCCCAGCCATCATCCAGACACTAAAAACTGCATCTGGTTTGTATTAGGTAGGACAAAAACTAAGTTGCTATTACCAAGTGTTCACACAACGCTGTTTGAAGCAAAAAGTAGTTTGCTTTCTTCTTATGTGACTGGCCAGCAGGAAACAGGCAGGACAAATTAGGTAGGTGACTTTGCTCCATGAGACCAGGTTTCTTTTATCCCATCACTCTGCATCACTCTGCATTCCATGTAAGGTTCTTTTTGTTTGTTTGTTTGTTTGGCCACACCAGCAGGGCTTGTGGGATCTTAGTTCCCTGACCAGGGATTGAACCCGGGCCATGGGCCGTGTCACTGATAGCGCCAAGTCCTAACCACTGGACCATCAAAGAATTCCTTTCCTGTAATTTTATCTGTATCCACATGGACAAATATCATTCATACCCTCTACTTCCATGTTATAATTTACAGGAAGGAAAGAATGAAGAGTGCAAAAATCTTCCTTTTTGAGGACACAAAGCACACATCATTTCCATTCCTTTTCATTGGCAAGAATTTACTCCCGTCCTCAAGCTTGCCTACAAGAGAGGATGAGAGCTGTAGTCTCTAGTTGGTAGTCAAGGGTCCAGCTAAAACTCAAGATGTTCTATTATCAAAAGAAATAAGGGGAGAATTGCTATAGTGGGGCAAAAAGTACCTCTGGCACCAGATGTTGGTATTAGTAACTGAAGCCCAAAGGTGTTGTTTCTGCTCCAGTCATCAAGAAAAACTCTTTGATCAGAGGAAACTCTAGTTTAGTATTTTTCAACCTTGGTACTATTGAAATGTTGGAGCAGGTAATTCCTTATTGTGGAGGGTGGAGAATGGAGCCGTTCTAGGCATTGTAGGATGTTTAACAGCATCCCTGGCCTCTGACCACTAGATATTAGTAGCATACCTTACTCCCAGTTGTAACAAACAAAAATGTCTCCAGGCATCACCAAACATCCCCTGGGGGACAAACTAGTCCTGCTTGAGAACCACTACTCTACCTATAAGGTAACATCTCAGAGTGTCTCTTCTTTTAAGGTATATTCCCTTTGTTTTCATCAAATAAGCTATCCCTGAGATAGGGATATCTATCCATTAGTTCCAATGAGACTAATCCCAGTTCCCCATCATTTTCACTCTTGACAAATACCTATTAAGCACATACTATATACTAAATAACAGACCCCATGCTGGTTGATGGGAAAATATGAAGATGAATTAGGAACTTATGTCCTCAGAGCTTCACAGTCTCATAAGGAAGATAATACGTGTAAAATGACATATGGGCTATAAGGTATATAATAGCAATAATACATGATAGGAATTGTTACCAACCCTTCCGAGTCGTCCCCAACAAGGGTCCTCCTGCGTCAATAGAACGAAGGTAAATTCGGCTCAGAAGCAAAGGAAAGCTTTTATTCTTTGATCAAAGAACGGAGAGGCGCGAGCTGGAGCTACAGAGTCCAAGCTCTCCCGGCCCAGCTGTGCGCGGGACTGCTTCACGGGAATCTCGTCAGCAGGGGGAAGGGGTGGGGCTCGCGCCAGGCGGGTGCGCGCCTGCGCAGCTCACACTCCAGATTGCAGTGCCGGGCGCAGCGTCTGTGCACACGGCGCGCTGCCACCCTCTTAAATTGAGTGTCCTGTGCAGCGCTTCTGCCTGCGGGTTGACGGCCTGAGGAGCTGAAGTGTCAGGCGCAACCCTTTCGCACTAGGAACTCTGGCATGAAGTCCCGGGGGGGCGAGGCCTCTGCGCAGCACCCTATGAGCAAGTGAAACCAAAGGAGGCACAAAGGAAAAGAAAAAAAAAAAGGTTAGACTTTATTTTATTACTCATATTCTATTATTATCTCCTGGGAATTGTTAATGGGCTTTGCCAGGAACGAATGTGAGACATGCCCCTCATATTACCCACGTCTTTCAAGTGTGCCTGCTCGCCTATGTAGCTGAGTTGACAGTTTTTATTTTATTTGCTGTCAGGATGACTGAGTTATCACCTGAACCTTCTGTTTTCCCCACATTATTATTATTATTATTATTATTATTTTTTTTTTTTTTTTTTTGTGGGACGCGGGCCTCAAAGCCACCCGCACCGGCAGGCGGACCCCCAACCACTGCGCCACCAGGGAAGTCCCCCCTCCCACACACAGATTTTGACCTTTAGAAGCCCTTCCATAACTTGCAGAGGTTGGTCTCGTTACCCCAGGTGTTCCCTAGTTACTTCCATTAGGTATTGACTAGAAAAGGAAAATGGTGTGGTTGTCTGACGAGCTACTTAAGACCACAGTACTTCATATTTTAGTCTGGGGTCATTTGGGTGCAAGTAACAGAAATTCATATAAAGTACCTTAGGCAAAATTGAGAAACTTATTGAAAGGGTGTAGAGTTATATCATGGACCCCAGAGGAAGAGCATTCAGACTCGATGAGAAACCAGTCCAGTGCTTTATCTATAAAGACTGGGAGAAGACTCGTTTTGCCAGCTTTCACTGAGTTAGGCAGGAGTAAATCTAGTGTTGATCTTTAAATTGTGGAGATGATATGTATCTATTTACTTTAGCTTTGAGACTTGAGTTGTAATTATAAGACAACATGAAAATTGCCACAAAATATCATGGTTTACTTGTCTGTTTCATACTGATCTTTAAAATCTGAAATAAAATCTTTCACTTAGTAGCAGGCCAAGTTTTGTAACTGGCTATGCAAATGTTAACTACTGTAAGAAACTTCCATTTTTCCATTTTCTTTCCTGTCTCTTTAAAAACTCTAATCAGGGTGCTTCCACTAATTTTACTCATCTTGTCAGATGAGAGTGAGTGAGGCCAGTAAAGAATTTACAAAAACCAAAGTATAATTATTAAAGATCTACTCTCTTCTAGGTATCCCGATTTCTGAGTTCTTCTCTCCTATCCTTGATATTTATACCTTAGAGAATGATACTTTGGAGAAATAGTGGACATGACATTATTTCTTTCCTCTGTACCCCACTCACCCTTAATAAATCTGCTCAAGCCCTGTGATTAGAGAGTCTGCTCCCAGAGAAACTTCTAAACAGGCAAGGCCCCCATAACCCCATATCCTTGGCCACAGCAGATAGAACTGGGGTTTAATATCTGACCCAATCAATTGCTTTCTCAAAGGAAGTTCTTGGAGTAAAGACCGAATAAGGACAATAATCGCATGACAAAATTTTTTATTATGTGATTAGCAAAAGAAGAGAATGTCAGTCTACAAGACAGAGTGCAGTAAGAGAGTTCTTAGGAGACCAGACATGTGTCCCTGGAAGTTCAAATGCATATGTGAGTGTAATGACCTAAGCTGTTTCTTACCCAAAAGATGAAAAGCTTGCTAAATTAGTCCATGTTGGCAAAGATATTGAAAGAAGCAACAGCAGTGTAGCCTTTATTAGCCTGGCAAGGACATGCAAGTTTGCCATCAGTCAAGGGACATTAGGTTTGAGCCATTTACCAGTCCCCAATCCAGAGGCTGTCATCTAGGTAAGAAGAACCCAGGAGCAAGTTGGATCTGTGCAGTCATTGGAAAAAATCATCTAGAAAGCACATGACCCACACCAGACAACTCTACAGCAAGGACACTCCCATAGGTCCTCTAAAGAATTTGTACTTGCGGCCATGCAGGATATCAAAGACAAGGGACTGAAGCAGAATGAGTTACACGAAAGATTATTGCTTCTTTCTTTTAATCCCATATCTCCACAATCTGATTTTAGAGGAATCTGAAGCAGAAGAGGGAAGAGTGTACAATCATAAGGCAGGAAAGGCTTTGAATTAGAATTTTTAGTGAAATTTTAACTTAGATTGGTCTAAACTTTTTAATATTAAAAAGTGATTATTATTGTGATAATATGTTCTAATAACAGAATATGGCCATAGCTACCTACATGATTTTTGAGACTGACAGATGTCAGAAGACCCAAAGAAGTAATTTCCGACATGTCCCAGCTAGTGTTTCTAAATGAGAGGAGCCTGAAACCTGAGTTCAGACAATTTTGACTTCAGTGACTCCTTAGAATGCATGCAGTAGAAGGAGAGAATAGGAAAGCTACCTGATAGGAATGCAGTATTCTCTAAGAGTGAGATTGGGTTGTTGCAAAGGGGTACAAAATAGAACATAATTATTATAAGACACATTACCATTTAAGGAAAATGGTTAAAAAGCCATCAGACCATGTTAAAGACCTTGTAACCATTACAGAACTGAGTTTTGGAATCCAAATGAGTCTTCAGAAATCTAGAAAGGTTAAAAATAGGTATTGATGGTCATATACTAAGCCAATGGACAAAATCTGACCAATATACCTTGATGTTAATACACCCTAGGATTTCTGGTGGAGACAGTTGTTCTCACTGTTAGATTTAAAGAATGGCTATTGTTTATGAGGGTGAAGGATATGAGAAAAATTTAGGATTTATTTGTCCAGAGGAAATTTTTTACAGTCTGAAACAGTGCATCAAGATTTCTCCAGATACGATTTACCTACCAGTGACTAGTGTGGGATGGTATTTGAAGGGGTTGGAATATTTAGATAGTATAATTGTATTTGGAAAGACTTGGGGAGGAAAAATCTGAATCCTTAGAGTTTTGTACTATCTCAAGGAAGCTGAATAGAAAATGTTTCCTAAGAAGTATTAGTTCTGATGTGACCATGACTCTGTTAGTTATATAGCAGGCGTAGTTTCTCATCAGGGGAAATCTTGTCCTTATCTACTACCCTCCTCCCAGTTGATGTAGAGAAGTGACAGTGCTTTGGAAGTTCAGCTGGTATTTAAGACTGTCAGTCAGAGATTCCACCTGGATCCTGCATCTCTCACTGATTTGACTTGTAAGCATTTGGTTAGCACCAAGCTCCCTCCCATCTTTAAGCTAATGCCCATGGCAGCTGTGGGAGAGAAAGGGCTGACACTACCACCTCCAGGGAAACCTGGAGCAGGTATTCTAAACTCTAGACCAGTGATTCTGAACCATGTCTGATTATGAGAACCACCTGGGGAGATTTTTTTAAAATTCAGCAATTCTGATTCAGGTAATCTGTTTCTCCTTTTAAAATCTCCCCTTGTGAATTTAATATTTTGCAAGGGTTGAGAACCACTGTTTGGTTTTATTAAGGTAACATTGGTTTGTAACATTATATGTTTCTTGTATACAACATTATATTTTGACTTCTATATACACTGCAGCATATCCATCACTATAAGTTTGGTTTCCACTCATTACCATATGGTTGACTCCCTTTACCCATTTCACCCTCCCCCCACCCCCTTCCCCTCTGATAACCACTAATCTGTTCTCTGTATCTATGTATTTTCTGTTTGGTTTGTTCATGTATTTTGTTTTCTTTTTTTACATTCTACGTATGAGTGAAATCATACAGGTACTTGACTTATTTTACTTAGCATATTAATGCCCTCAAGGTCCATCCATGTTGTTGCAAATAGCAAGATTTCATCTTTTTATGGCTGAGTAGTAGTATTCCATTGTATGTATATATGCCACATCTTTATCCATTCATCCATTTATGGGCACTTAGATTGTTTCCATATCTTGAGTATTGTAAATAATGTTGCAATGAACATAGGGGTGCATATATCTTTCCAATTAGTGTTTTTGTATTGTTTGTAGAAATATCCAGAAATGAAATAGCTGGATCATTTAGTACTTCTAGTCTTAATTTTTTGAGGAATCTCCATTGATATAAGTGGGGTGTTAAAAGTTCTAACAGTAGTTGTATTGCTGTCAATTTCTCCCTTTGGGTCTGTTAATAACTGCTTTAAATATTTTGGTGCTGTTATATTAGCTCCAAATATATTAATAACTGTTATATCTTCTTGATGAATTGTCCTCTTTATCACTCTATAATGTCCATCTTTGTCTCTTGTTACCTTTTTTGATTGAAGTTTATTTTGTTGGATGGGTGTGGCTATACCCACTTTCTTTTGGCTGTCATTTGTTTGGAGTATCATCTTCCCTCCCTTCACTTGGAGCTTCAGTTTGTCTTTAGAGCTGGATGAGTCGCCTAGATATAGCATATAGTTGGGTCTTGTTTTTAATCCATCCACTCTATTTCTTTTGACTGGTGAATTCAACCCATTTACATTTAGGGGGATTACTGATAAATGAGGACTTAGTACTGCTCTTTTGTCTTTTGTTTTCCAGTTCTTTTATATCTCCATTGTTTCCTTTTCCTTGTGTTTATGTCTGCCATTTTAGTCTGGCAGTTTCTATGACATTTTTCTCAGTTTCCTCTTTTTTTATATTTTGTGTCTCTGCTCTAGATTTATGTTTTGTGGTTACCGTGAGGTTTGTATAGAGTATAATAGCTTTACAATGGTATGTTAGTTTCTGCCTTATAACAAAGTAAATCAGCTATACATAAGCATTTCTCTCATCATTAGTGATGTTGAGCATCCTTTCATGTGTGACTGCCAACCCCAGTCCTCTCCCTGGGATCCGACCTCCGAAGCCAGAGCCTCAGCTCCCAGCCCCGCCTGCCCCGGCGGGTGAGCAGACAAGCCTCTCGGGCTGGTGAGTGCCGGTCGGTACCGATCCTCTGTGCAGAAATCTCTCTGCTTTGCCCTCCGCACCCCTGTGGCTGCAATCTCCTCCGTGGCTCCGAAGCTCCCCCTCTCCGCCACCCAGTCCCCTGCATCGGCAGGTGGACTCTCAACCACCGCGCCACCAGGGAAGCCCCCGTCCCTATTCTTTGGTCTCTGTTTTTTCTTTTTTCTTTTGCCCTACCCAGGTACGTGGGGAGTTTCTTGCCTTTTGGGAGGTCTGAGGTCTTCTGCCAGCGTTCAGTAGGTGTTCTGTGGGAGTTGTTCCACGTGTAGATGTATTTCTGATGTATCTGTAGGGAGAAAAGTGATCCCACATTTTACTCCTCCACCATCTTGAAGGTCTCTCTCTTTGGTTCTTTATTAGAGTTTCAGTCTCTTTGGTAAAGCCTTCCTTCTGTTTGTTAACTTTATTCATGAACTCATTGGATTGCCTTTCTGAGTTTTCTTGTAGCTTATTGAGCTTCATGACAACTATGTTGAATTTTTCTCAGATCGTAATATTCCATGCCTTTAAATTTGGTTTCTGAAGAATTTTCATTTTCTCTCAGTGGCACAGTGCTACTCTGGTTCTTTATGGTGTCTGATAAGTTGTTCTGTTGCTGGTGCATTTTAAGTAGTGACTACCTTTCTTCTCTAGGTAAAGCTTTTTTTATTTGAGTCAAACAATCCTATAGATCGGTAATTAAAGGCCTTTCTTTTCTTTTTCACTAGGTGGCGCTATAGCACAAGTTTTTGGTTCTCTTACCTGCGCTGCCCCTGGCTGTTATTTGAGAATGGGAACTTTCCCTTCTCCAACACTTCTGTCTGAGGTGTCACCTGGTGCTCTTATTGTCACAGCTTGTGCCTCCAGGGTTGCTGATGCCTCGATGCTGTCAGTGTCACTGCTGTCCCTGGTGTTGCTGCTGGGGACACCAGGATGGCAGTCACCTCCACTGTGTTCAGGATTGCCTGGGCTGAGAGCACCACCATGATAGGGGAAGGGGGAAGGTGTGCAGGGAGCTGGGGTCATGGGTGCCTTTCCCATGTTTGGGGTTGTTGGGTCATGGATGCCACCACTGTAGGTGGGGGAGCCAGAGTTTCAGGTGCCACCATAGCTGGAAGGATGGGGTCACAGGGCTCACTGCTGCTGCTGCTGCTGCTGCCAGTTCCCTGTGGTGGTGTGTACTCCTGCAGCCAGGAGGCTGGAGTCACTTGCACTACTTCTCTTGTTGCTACTGGGTTCTCTTGGGCTTCAGGCTTAGCTGCTGTAGCAGGGAGACCAGGATTTCGGGCACCACCTCTGCGGTTCCCCTGGTTCAGCCTCTTCTGTGTGTTCAGTTCACCCACCTTTCCATATACAGATGTATGGAAATCTCCAACGTCCTGGTGTGTTGGGCAGAGGAACTTTTTGTTGAGTTACAGATGTTTTCCTGGTGGTGGATTGAAGAGGAGAGACAGAGCATGTCTCGCATCACCGTGATGCTGCTGTCACTCCCAGGAACCTCTCTCTTAAACAAAACATCTCCATTTGAGTTCTATGAATTTCAATAAGCATTACATGTCATACATGGGTGCTGGCTCATAAGTCTTATGAGTGGTATTATATTTTTAAAAATTAAATATGCAGAGAAAGAAAATGCTGGCATTTGCTAGTCTATGGCTAAAAGCTCAATCCCCCATTCATAAACTAGACTTTTTAGCACTGAAGTAGGCTACATGGTTAAATTTAAGGTATATATTTGGAGGGTCTTTTCAAGAGTAGACTGGTAACAGCAGCCCTCACTTCCCAATATGTCCTTACTTGTCCTGAAGTGAATGGGATAATACTATAAAGTTAGCTAGCCACAAGAGTATGCTTAATCATTTGTTACTGGTCAGGGTTCAGCCAGAGAAGGCAAATGCTCTGTAAGACGGTTTCTACCCTCAAAGCAATGACACCCTCCGCTGGGGTATAAATTCGCTGGACCTCTCAAAGTTGGGGTGGGCAGAGACATGACTGATGATCTGGTGCTTCCATCAGAGGTTTTACCAATAGCAGCCGAGGATTATACAACTTTACATCTAGTGTCTCTCTAGGTAGAAAGGAAGGACTGAAGAATGCATCCTTTGGGAAGATTTGCAAGTGCAGATGAGAGTGGAGTGAGAAATGAGCATTCCTGGCATCTTTCCTAAAAGTGTGAGAACCGTATTCTGAGAATGGGAGAAATTATCATTGAGTGGTATGTGATACGACTACTAACGCCTAGGGCACGGGCTATGGAAGCAACTGATACTGCTTCAGAAACGCTGCTCCTCCGTGCTGAGCGTGATACTTGATGACTTCAGTGCTCGAGGGAAGAGACATGCCGGAGCTGATAAGAAAGAAGGCATAATTTGGCTCCATTATGGTAAAGGATATTTACACAAAATGTGACTCCCTGCCCCCAAGAAAAAGATGACCAGTAAGTCAGCCTATTTAGAAAATGATCCAGCCATCAAACTCTATAATCAGTATGCATTGGCTTGCTTTCTTTAGTACCAGAAAGACAATATCTGGACAAACTTTTCCAAGTTGTGAATCACTTTATAATTGCTATGTCCAGGAAATTCCAAACTGAAATCCACCCCATCCCCTGTTTCCTTTCCAACCAAGTGGGGTATTTTTTTACTCAATTAACCTGGGAATTTTTTTCCTTGGTGGAGATATAAATGTCCCTTTCGTTGCCGAAGGGATCCATAACCTAAAAGATTTAATAAGATTTTATTAATCATACTAGGAACTCTCCGATGGGGGGAAAGTAAAAGGGGGGAACAAAATTCCAAGTTAAAACATCCAGTGTCACAAAGAATGCTGCTGTTGGCTTCCCTCTGTATCCATTAATGGACAAATCAGAGTCTGATGCCCATCCATTTCTCTTTGCGGACTGTTTCTTACACACTGAAGGAGAAGCTAAAAAAGGTTTTTGTCTATTGGCTCTAATATTGATTCCTCATAGCAATGAGATAGAAAAAAATTCAAGATGCCCTGTGCAAAGCTTTGCTATGGATTTTAGTTTTGAATGGGCATAACATAGGTTTACAGGTAAAATGGAACCCCTTGTCCAAAAGTATATAGGTTGGGATTCCATCCTGTGTGTATGGTGGAGCCAGAGACTCAGATATGAGGGGTAGTTCTATTAAACAGGTTCTTAAAAGCAATCTGTCAATCAGGAAGCTTCAGGAAAGAAGCTCCACAACCCCCGCTCTCACCCGCAAGCTCAGGAAACTAACACAAAACCCATGACAGAACTTTATTTTAATGACCCATCTTACCTCAGAAAATTGTCTGACTGTGAGCTCCCCAAGACTGTGTGGCTGTCTTATTAATTTGCATATCAGTAGGACTTAAGACTGGTTGCTACACAAAGGAGATGCTCAAAATATTTGTTGAATGGAATTTCTCTCTCCTATTGATGAAGTTATTAACGTCTTTATAGAATTGGGACTACTTAAAATGTTTCTCAAATACTTTAATTTCAAAATCCCTACCTTTAAGTAAAATTTTGTTGTTATAAATGATGTGGCTGAGCACTGTACTGGGACTCTTTCTCTGTTTCTGCTGAGTTTCCTAAAGGCTGAGAACAAAATAGCACGGGGCAAGAACTTGCAGTTTTCAGAGTGAGGCTGAAACCCCTACACAGACCCTGCATAGCAGGGACCAAAAACTGAAGTTTTGACCCTCAGATCCTCACCCATCTTGAGGGTATAAAAGAACTGAAGTGAAGAAGTCAGGGAACTAGAGGAAGGATTGATTTGTTGAGAGTATCTAGAGGAGGAGGGGCTTCAAGGAGCACATGGAGAGCTTCAGTGGGACCACCATTGCTTAGGAACAGAATAGAATCATCTGACTCCTGCCTGAGAAAAAAATCTCTGGGGGGAGGTTGGTTCCCCAGAGGACTTGTGGCACTACTAGCACAGAGCTTTCCAATAGCTGTACTCCCCAAAGTTCTTGCCTTTTTGGAGCAAAAGAACCTAAGTAAGGGTATTGGCTTGTGGTCTCAATGCACAGACTACTGCCCAAGGGGGTTTCTGCCAGAGATGTAATCTGACCAGAAAGAAGCTGAGGGGGAGATTATAAATCGACAGCTGAAGGAGAGGCACTGCCCTGCAACAGAGCTGAAGTTGGAGGGGCTCAGTCAGGACCTGCTTTGTAACTTGGGGGACACAGTAAAAAAGGAAAACGTGGGGTTCTCTTCTTCAAAATTTATTAAAAATTTCAAGATGGCGATGACAGAGCATTTAGACCAAGCCTGAGGCCCCTCTAACCTTGTGGTCCTGAGCATCCACACGGGACTCACACCAGTGAATCTGGCCCTGGACACAGTAGTGAAATCACACAGCTCACAAAAGTTCCCAAAAGCTGACTCAACAGAAATTAAGCATAAACTTCTGCCACAGCCAGAGAAAATCAGTGGGGATTACAGAGATTCCAATGAAAGACGCCTCTTTACCTCTCTTCCTCTTCCGATCCTCCAGGAGTAAGAGGCAGCCTAGTAAGCAGGAAGATGAGTAGAAACTAGGCAGAGAAATCAGCCTGAACGTTTGTCATCACCTCACCACTTCTCCCCACTGCAGAAGCAGACAAAATGGCGAAGGGGGAAGCTTAGCTTTACGTGAAGTTTAGAATTTTAAGTATTTTAGAAGATGGACATTTTAATTACTGAAATAAGATATTTTGAGAAGGAAACAAAAGTAACTTGACAACTTTTTTTTTTTGACATCTGAGACTTGCCCAAGATTTATGCAAGGTGGTCATGAAAAAGAGGCCGACATATGACATAGTGGGTTTACAGGACAGTGATGGGAAAGAATAAAGGTACTTTATGAATGTGCGCCCAAAGAATTCTGCTGGTTCACTGTAATGGTTTCAGATGTTTTTTTAAATTTATTTACTCAAACTTTTCTGGGTAAACGCGCACACACACACACACACACACACACACACACACACACACACACACGGGTGCCCACATATATAGATGGACTTTAGGATATACTTACATGAACATAACAGATTATTCGAGGTGAAGAAATTGAAGTAGTGACTTAATTGAGAAATGTTTCAGAATTACATCAGTTACAAGCTGCAGCAAAAATAGAGCTGATAATCAAAAAAAAAAAAGTGTGCAACTTTTTGTTGTTGTTTCACCTACATGAGAGAAATGCTCTAGGAATCTGAACTACGGAGGTGGGAGATAACTCTAGACCAAGGGAGACATACCAAAAAGGGCATTTTGGTAAAGTGTTCAATTTTAAAGTAATTAAATCATCTGCAACGAACAGGCAAGAAATGTGCTTTTACTGCCCTCAAGTGGTTTTAGTTTATCATTGCAACATCTCTATTTCAAGAGTGCTTCCATCACGTTCGCATCTTAGAGACTGTTTGTCAAAAGATATCTGGAATGAAGACTTTTACTGCTCAAATATTTTTCCAAATAATCAAATAGATTAAGTAGCTTTATGTAATTGTGTTGAAATATGTCCACTCTATACAGATTTTCAAAATTAATTGGTTTTGTCTTTTTTTTAAAATTTGTCTATGATTGCTTCATGAGCTCTAAGTTAACTGGTTAGTGTTTTGGGTAGGGAAAGGGTTTGGGGATAACTTTATATTCCAAGTTAAACACGCAAGCAGTCTCATTTCATACAAATGTTCAGAGAGGTCATACCTCGACATCTAAGCACTGTTTGCTTGCTTCTCCTTCTACCTCACAGGAAGCTCACTACTCCCTCCCTGGGTGCTGGGTCTGTGCAGAACTGGCTGGTCAGTCCACTATGTTGCTGGCTTGGATTCTCCTTGGCTCTTTCAGATACTGCCAGCCCCTTGCAAACCCAGGCTTGGAGGGGTTGCTTGCAGTTTCTGCTCCCAGGGCATCTAATTTTTTCCACCTTCTACAGCCCACCTGCATTCCTTGATGATAAACCCATTCCTCCATCTTGCAAACCATTAACACAGGGCAGAGCACTTTTCACATTGCCTCCCTCTTCTACTTTTAGGGCCCCTTGTGATTACTTTGGGCCCAATCTATAATCTATTTACCTATTAGTTGGTTAGCAGCCATAATTCCATCTGCAACCTTAACTTCCCTTTGCTGTGTAAAGTAGCATATCACAGATTCCAGGGCTTAGGATGTGAACTTCTTTGGGCAGCTATTGTTTAACCTACCACCACTTGTCTCCAGATTTCAGGGGTGTTTCCCCTACAACCTCAGTTCTCTAATGTGTCTAAAAATAGTTGCTGATTGTTCTTATTCGTTCAGCTTTCTCTTATTCTAAGGACAGGAGCAATGACTTCTAAGCTCTTTACATTATCAGGGCTAACACTGGAAGTAGTAATTTTTCATACTAGATCTAGACTTCTTACATAGCAATAACTGAATCTCTTACATCTTTTGTCTGTAGCCTTAGACACACAAGTTTTAAGAGAGAGGATGTGGAAGGAAGTTAATCTGTCCATTATAAAGACTTTGCTTTAAATTTGAGGAATTTAGAGGAAAAGACAGAATATAAAAGATTTACATTTCACAGAAGTCAGTAGTCTTTCACGTAGTCTTTTGAAAATAAGTAAGAGGACAATTGAAGCAGACAAGGAGGAGACTTATCACAGAATTATAATCTGAAAGCCACGCCTTGTATCATCTTTTATACGCTTTGCATTTCAACAAAAATGTATATTCTATTCCAATTAATTGGGTTAATCTGGAAAACTTAAAAACCAGAGCACATTATTCTAGGAAAATTTTAAAATGTGTGTATATCACTTAAACTACTTTCTAATCATAGTCAAAGAGTACATTTAAATACAACTCCTAAAGCTAAGCATTTAATAGTGATCTGTTAGAAATAAGGGAAAAGGTTTGAAAGTTACCCATGTACTGCAATGTTGCTGAAATGTATATAATGGAGAAAACAATTGCAAAATGACATGCAGGTGTGCAGGTGTGCTAGCAGACTTAACATGATTTCATTGCAATATGAAGGGCATTATTGCATTATTATGTATGCATTATTAATCACCAGGATCCATAATTTGATGACAATTATGTTAACACTTTTTTGAAATGTTTAGACAAGTGTTGATATACATTTTCCATTTACTTCTGGCAGAAAGTCGCAAAGTCTTCCCTCTCTTGTCTTTCTAAAGTATAACCACATAGTTGGCTAGGGATTTAGGAAATGTGGTAAATTGTGAAGCATCCATCTCTTTACCAGAGTATATTTCACATCCTATATATTATGTCAGAGGGTGAAAACTGTTAGCCTCAGGTAAAGTTTGGTCTGCAGACACATTTCTTTGGGCTATTTCTTTTTTTAAAAAAATATTAAATTAGTTCCCAGTATTTAACAGACAGAAGACTGAAATTTAAAAATTTTGGAATTTTAGCTTTTACATTGGGAACATATTTCCATAATTAACAGAAGACTGATATGAGAAGAAAGTCCCTTCTTGGGGAGGGGCCTGGAAGGCACAGGAGGGAATGCCTCTTTGATTGGCAGTGTTCCTACCATTCTCTACTGTATTACATCCATTCTATGCATTAATGCCCCTGTAGGCATTGGAGTTTGCACCCCAGACACTTTCCTTTGCCATGTCAGTCGTTGGTGAGTTCACAGACATCTAGCAATCTCTAAATTTATAGTGGACACGAGGATGAAATTACACAGAAGAGCCTAGCCATAGAAATTCTAATTCCCATAAGCAGCTGAATCTGTCCATCAGCGTTTGTAACCATTGGTATGCTCTAAAATTTGTAAACTGCAGTTGAAAGGAAGTCTTGTAGCCAGATAATATCTGACTCATTTTTTTGTAGTATGATTAATTATACTATAAAAAGTATTTTTAAAATCCAGTCAGGATTCTTTGGACTCGTAAACACTCAAACCCCAATGGGTTTAAAACTAAAAGCCAGGAGTGAAGGTTGGAGTGTAGGAGATATTTAAGAAAATAGTAGTGAGAGTAGCAGACTGAGAACTGAGCACTCTGGGCTCTCTTTCTCTCAGTCTCCTGCAAAGTGTCCCTGCTTCTTTTATTTGTTTGTTTTTTACTCTATATTTGGCTGCATTGGGTCTTCGTTGCTGCGTGTGGGCTTTCTCTAGTGGCGAGCGGGGACTACTCTTCATTGCAGTGCACGGGCTTCTCATTGCGATGGCTTCTCTTGTTGCGGAGCATGGGCTCTAGGTGCACGGGCTTCAGTAGTTGCAGCATGCAGGCTTTAGAGAGCGCAAGCTCCAGTAATTGTGGCACGTGGGCTCAGTAGTTGTGGCTCGCAGGCTCTAGAGCACAGGCTCAGTACTTGTGGCGCATGGGCTGTGTTGCTCCACGGCACGTGGGATCTTCCTGGACGAGGGATTGAACCCGTGTCCTCTGCATTGGCAGGCAGATTCTTAACCACTGCGCCACCAGGGAAGTCCCAAAGTGTCCCTGCTTCTGAGTGCATTTCTTACGATGCCTCTTCTTCCCCCACTCACCCACCCTTATTTCAATTAGTTTCCCCTCCCAACCTTAATCTTCACATTGCCAGACTGTGTCCACCCCAGCCCATGGCCTTTTGTCAGTCTCCATTGGTCTCTGAGAAAGGGCTCTGATTGGTCTAGCTCATCTTTTGAAACCAACTACAGAAATCATAAAGCAGTGTGCAGCTTCTGGATTGGTAGCTTTGGACTAATAACATGCCTTGTCCAATCAGTCACAGCCAATGATATGTTAACATCATCATAATCATCACTGTCATCTTGTATCACCACAGTCAGTACCACTGCTAACGTTTAATGGATACTTACTATGTGCCAGACAACCTCCTAAACCCTCTAGACGTGATTCATTTAATCCCAATAACAACTTGGGAGGCAGACGCTCTTTTGACCGTATTTTATGGATGAGGCCAGTGAGCATGGTTGTCTGTGCTCAGCAGAGACTTGAAGGCAAGGGCAGCTTCCCTTCCAACCAGCTGAGGGGGGACAAGCAATAACAGACGTGTCTAGAACAAACCATTTTCCCTTTGGGCTTGCAAAAGAGGAGGTTCACAGAGAATTACAAGGTAATCCCTTCGTTGAGAAATTACTGAAACTGGTTTGCAATTTGCTTTGTTTGCACAGTTGTGCATCTCTCTAAACGTTTTATGGGCTGGTACAGTCAGCATTTGAGACAGGGCAAACCCCAGGCCAGATTTTAAAGTACATAGAGCTCTTGCATTCCCACCCCCTTTCTGTGCTCCCTGATCCCATGGAACTCCTTTCTTTCTTCTTTCTTCCCCTTTCCTCAGTCTCTGCTGTTGCTAGCTCCTCAGAGGTAAACCCTTTAGTTCCCTCCTCTGAAGACTCAATCTCACCCCTATGATTTAGACCACATTGCGAACATGGGACTTGACAAGGTTGGGCAGTGGCCAGACCGGTTTTAGATTGCTACTCAATCTAAAACACCTGGATAGTCACAGGTTCTGCATACTTTGTGTCTAGAAAGCCAGTCACAGACTCTGTGGTCAATTCCAAGAAAAAGTAGGACCTCAGTTGAGGGCCAGCAGTCAAATACAAGTCAAAGGGCAGCATGATGGGTGATGCAGACACATCTAGGTGCTCCAAGAGGGAGGAGCTAAGTAGTGGGAGGTAAGTCAGAAGCCAGAGGGAACTCTGGGGAGAATGAACACAGTGGGACAAACTCAGCCAAGAGGCTGTTGTGTCAGCTGTCTTATAACCACATTTGCTTGGGGTTGTTGGGAATCTATTTGCATACATCATACACAAGAATTCTTAAAGGTAGCTACACACTCATTGGACAACCGAAAAACACAGGCGCCAGATTTCCTGCCATGAGGTGGTCTCAGTGGGCCTCTGCTCCTTCCATTCTTTCTTCCTTCCTTCCTCCCTTCCTTCCCTCCTTCCTTTCCTTCTATCTACCTATATCAAATATTTATTGAGTCCTTATCAGGTGTTGGAGATCTAATGGTGAATAAAACAGTAATACTCCTTACCCCAAGGATTTCACATACCAGAGGTGAAGATAGGCAAGAAATAAAAAGTTCTACTAAGATTCCTATTGCCAACATTTGCTTGATGTATTCTTTGGACATCAAGCCACACCTGACCAAGGAGCCCCCATTAAGACAGAACTTACCTAGCAACCTCTCAGTAAGCCTAGTGAGTAAGCATCAAAGCTAGCTCACAACTTCCTCCTAAATACCTGCTTGCCCAATGTTTCTTTGTGGATGAATTATGCTTCCTGTCCAATTTCCAAGATCTTTTTGTTTCTAAAGACTTACTGTCTTAATGTTCTTTTCTTCTTATCCTAACCAGCCTTCAGAAAATACTCTAATGTCAGCCATGTGTACGTTAATACGAATTTGAATCATTGCGCAACCTCTCCTTAGGGACATGGCCATCTTCCTTCCTAGTTTGAAAAACTGAATGAAAGTGGCTTTCCCCTGCTAAAGAAATGTGAGGAGTTGGGTTTTCAATGAAGCAATAGCAGGGAGAAAGCCTGTCCAAATACACACCTTCTTCATTACATGTAAAGCTGGCCTTCATTCAGTATTTCCTCTGGTTTTAATTAGAAGCAAACAGTACTTTGTGCCTTCTGAAAATGCTCAGGGGTAATGCAGAACTAATCTGCCTTTTCCTAAGACTCCCAAGTTTAAATTTCCTAATTACAGTTGTTTGCCAGCAGTTCTTTATTAGTGCAGTGTCAGCTTCCAATAAGGGGAGGACTCGTGGCAGCGAAGCCAGTCTTTTAGGGAGGAGACAGACAGCTCGAAGTTCATGACCATTCTCACTAAAGGGACACTGAATATAGGAAAAGGGTCCAAAGTCAACTTAAATAAGCTGGAAAGAGCAGTGTCTGCCTTTGCCTCATGCTGAAGTTAGGGCAGAGAACATACCTATTCATTCCTGACAATTTAAGGCCTCATGAACTAGGTACTGCTTAGGGCAAATTAATTGTGTTGAAAGAGAAAGCACCCGTGAATGCATTTAACTGTGTCCCTATTATTGGAAACTTTACATTTTATATTCTGTGTAGGGTGGAGACAAGACTTTATAAATGATCAGGAAGATGTTTCTTGCGTGTTTAAGTCAGACTAAAAAGTGTCCAACTACATACTAATAGCAATTCAGTCTCTAAAAATAAACTTTGTGTCTGTTACTTACAATGCTGGCTTCATTGAGAGTCTATTTTACATGGTTTTTCCGTGCCCAGAAAAAAAGAGGTGTGGTTCTTACTGCAAACACTTTTGAAGATCTATTTGATGATTTTGTAGGACCCATAAAGTGCCTAAGGATTACTCATATATTGCCGGCTTCAGTGTAACTGTAAAGATCGTAGTGATTGTTTCTTAACTCTCTGCAGATGTTGGAAAATTTCAAGTCAAGTGCTTCATAAAAAATATCACTCTACCTATGCCTGGCTCCTTTATTTTAATGAATGGAATTCTTTAAAAGCTTGGAATTGTGTGTGTTTGGTTACTCTAGGCAATAATTAAGATTAATTATTGTACAGAGCTCCAGAAAATTGAAACTGACTTGCTATATTTCATGAGCTTCTATCAAAAGAAAACAAGGTGTGTTTTTTTTTTTTTTGCAGTACGCGGGCCTCTCACTGCTGTGGCCTCTCCCGTTGCGGAGCACAGGCTCCGGATGCGCAGGCTCAGCGGCCATGGCTCACGGGCTCAGCCGCTCCGCGGCACGTGGGATTCTCCCGGACCGGGGCACGAACCCGTGTCCCCTGTATCGGCAGGTGGACTCTCAACCACTGCACCACTAGGGAAGCCCAACAAGGTGTTTTTTTTTTTCCCTTTGTCTGCTTTTATTGCTCCTTGTAGTTTATTGAAGGATGGATAATGATACTTATTTGGAGGAGTTGGGGAGAAAGGAACAGGACAAATTTTTTCCTGTTCCCACATTTTCATGTAAAATCAGAGTCTGTGAAGCAAAAACTAATACAAGAAGTGATACAGCCCACCTTCCTCAGGTTTTCCTCTCCCACATTTTACCCAGAGGAAATTTATGCCCAGAAAGATGAAGTCACTTACAAAGGTGAGAAATCAGTTGGGAAAAGGACAAGAACTGTGATCTACATTCTCCAGATTTCTGGTCCAGTGTTCTTACCACTTAGAAAGAGCAATAGTAGGAGGGAGACTTTTATGAATATAACACAAATTTAGTAAATTTCTTTAGATCTGTGCATGATGCATACAGTTTTTATAGCAAAGCCTTTGGAAAACTTACATAAAGATGGAATAACTGAGCCCACCTGTGAAAAAAAAGAGAGAGAAACATACTTTACTTGAATATTCTGGAGAGGCTAGAATGGACAGCCACCACTTATTGACAGTTGAGAAATTAAGTTGGCCCTTGATATATCTCTCTGCTAGTCAAATCTATACCAAAGCAAGCATATTCTTTCGGTATTGCGAGATCGATCCAGAAAGCAAAACTTCTCTATTCAAGCCATGTAACTATCAGAATTCCTCTTGGAAGTAAACAAAACTAACTCCAGATGAGCTAAATCCAAAAAGAATTTCTCAAAAAGGTTATTGGAGGGCTTCCGTGGTGGCGCAGTGGTTGAGAGTCCGCCTGCCAATGCAGGGGACACGGGTTTGTGCCCTGGTCTGGGAAGATCCCACATGCCGCGGAGTGGCTAGGCCCGTGAGCCATGGCCGCTGAGCCTGCATGTCCGGAGCCTGTGCTCTGCAACGGGAGAGGTCACAACAGTGAGAGGCCCGCGTACTGCAAATAATAAATAAATAAAAAGGTTATTGGATACTCACAAAGTTTCCAGAAAAGCTGGAATGTTAGGCACAGAAAAAAGGCAGGAACCAAGAAAGCCTGAGCACCAGGAACACAGCTAAACATCAGGATGGACATGATGGCCATACCTGCAGGATGTCAGATGTTGCCCCTGCCAGTCTTGGACATTGTCTGCTACTGACATCATTGCCAAGGCTCACCCTGGAGCTGTTGTCTCTGCTACCTGCACCAGGACAACATCTTTGTCCCTGTATCTTCACATCATTTGCCTTAGAGTGGATTTATTGGCTGAGAGTGTCTGACAATGTCAAGGTTATATGCCTTTATCCTGGGTGCTACAAAAGCTGTAAAAGCAAGCACCTGCCATTTCTTATTTTTGTGGACATCAAGAGTAACGGGTAATTCCTTACCTCACTCCTTACCCAAGAAGGAAAGGCGTACACATGACAGGCAACCAATACCACCAAAGACATCAGCTTCACAGATATCCAGAGCAAATCACGTGCATATTATTCAGTTAAGAGGGAAAAAATGGCCATTTTCAACAACATCTACACAATAAACAATTACAATTATAAAGAAAAGGACATATGGGATCATATGTATATGTATAGCTGATTCACTTTGTTATAAAGCAGAAACTAACACACCATTGTAAAGCAATTATACCCCAATAAAGATGTTTAAAAAAAAAAAAAAAAAAAAAAGAAAAGGAGGTGCATAACCCAGTGAATGTTTAACAAAGAATCCTCCCCCCACCTCCAAAATCTAAACCAAGTCTAACACTACCTAGCTGCATGACCTTGAATAGGTCCCTTCGCATCTCTGGTTCTGTTTCATCATCTTCTGAATGAGAGAGTTCAACAAAATAACCTTAAGGTCTCTTCTTGTGGTGACAGTCCCTAACTCAAACCTGGTAGTATCAGAAGAGAGTGGGTGGCTTAGTCTTGTGGCCTGGTAAACCAGATCTCAAATGGAAGAAACAATCATGAAATTGAAAGCAGGTGTGTGCAGACAGACAAGAAAGAAGTCTAAAGTTAATTGTTTTTTTAAAAAATTTCATCACTCATGCTCTGATTCAGATAAAGAAATGATTTTAAAAATTTCTCAAGGGGTAAAATATTTCTGTCACCAGATAGGAGGCAGGAAATCATATGCTGGAAAGGCAATGGGAGTAGCTAATTCAGATTTGTTGGTGAGAATCTGTGCTGGTAAAGTGAAGAGGATACAAGAGCACTTGGTAGAGCAGGACGGTATTTATTTCTGCATCATCAGTATCACCATTTTCAGTGTTGTAGTTTTCAATGATCATCATTGGCATCAACTGACAATCTTTGATTTCTAATGCCCAACGAAGCTTTAAGAAAAAAAATCTCAAGAAGCTCTGAAAATGAGGCAAAGTTAAAATTTCTTGAGAAAGTATTAAATATCCTGAATTTACTTTCAGAGTAATAAGGTATAACAGAAGCCTGGTTAGGACATAATATTGAAGGGGGTCTTTTTATCTTTCTCAAATCTTATCTCTATTCATGTTTCATCGTTTACAATAGGAATCCTGTGACTCACATGAGAACACAGGTATAAGAATCGTGTGACTGTATTTTTATAGAAAGAATGTGAATTGGAAGACTGGCCTCTAATTTCATCTCTGCCCAAATTCTGAAATCCTTAGTAGAGTTTGCTTTAAAAGGAAACTTCTGTGGGTAAAATAATGTGAGAACCTGTAGTGACAGTCTTTGCCACTCAATTCTTATTTAGACCACCAACCTCGAAGTTACTTCAGGGTCCTTCATTATTAGGAAGCCAGAGGACTTCTGGAAAATTATGTGTTTTCAAACAGTCCTTGGACAGTGTTCTGCTTTTGATTTTCTGAGAAAAACTCTCATACTTATCATCAAAGCATATTTCACCATGAATCTATTTTCCCCAAATGTGAAATTTACAAATTGGAGCAGTCAATACATACTCTTATGATGTGCCCAAGATCATGCATTAGTCTATTAATAATCAATTCCATAATACTGCATATACAAATCAGCTTTCTAGAAGAAGATCCTGGAATATGGTGACAAATTAGAAAATGCATGCAGAGAATAACTAATAGACATATTTACATTAAAACATTTGAAAGGATAACATCAACTTGAAGTATGAACACTCTATGGACCACCTTATATTCCCTTTTACACCTTCTCACGGTAAATGATCTTAATGGAAGGCAATAAGTAAGAAATGTGATTGGTCAGCAGTGTTTATGCTAATATTTGAGGAAAAGAAGTTAAATAGCTTCAGATAATTTTTGAGCAAAAATGACTATGATTTCTCAAGCATTAGTCATAGGGAAAGGGGAATAAGAGCATTAGGAGAATTATTTAAACAGCAGTTTATATTAAAACATTTTAATTACAAAAATCCATTAAATATTTAAAACCAAAGAAGTATTTGGCAATCCAACTCTAGGCAACAGAAACTTGGTTATAGTATTTCGTACACCTGTTAAACTATGAAGAAAGGCTTTAGTTTCTTTTAAGATTTTTTTCTATTCATCTTTGGCATTTAGAGTAGATTAGCTAATTATTGGGTGTGGATGTCTGCGGCTGGAGCTTTTCTCCTGAGGAATCAATATTTATTTAATGATTTTTTTTAAGGCAAAATTATCATCTGTTTTTTCAGGGTGGTCGTGGTACTTTCCAGTTGTAAAATTAACTCGGCTGAGATTCAAGAAATGCACATGGGTTAAGGTTAAATGGAGAATTTTTATTCTTTTAGAATTGAAATTTGGGCTGGTTAGAGCCTCTCATCATTTTTTCCCTCTAAACGTAGGGCCGTGTTATTCTGGAGAGTGATCACTGTTAAATCTAAGGTAAGTCTTAGTACGAGTCTTTATTCCTTCCTATTAAAGGAATTGCCCTTAGTTCTCCAATCTCTACCCCCCCACACACAATATTACACACTATAAACTAAGATTAAGAAGGTGAATAAATTCAGCACTAACAAAATGAGTCCTTTGGCCTTTGCAAAATCAAGCCAGTTCACCCTGAGCCAAGAAGAAGAAGATAGTTTTGTTCTGATGTATTAAGTCAGTTTTTTTCAATTATTTTAAAAATACTCCTTTAATTAGAAAAGCATACAATTCAACTTTAAAACAGTTTGTTTTAAACAGCCAATTCATCTTTAGAAAAGCCTAGGAGAACAGAAATAAGGATTATCATCCTTCATCTTATGGAGGAAAGTGATAATAATCATTCACTGATCTATTATCCATACAAAATAAAGCGCTGGAGAAACGTTAGAATTTAAACAATCTTGGCATCTGGGGTAAGTTTAGAAAAGTAGGAAAGCCACATTAAAACAAAAAGAAAGAAAAGCTTTTAAGAGGCTAAAAACAGACCAGATGTTGACTTCTGGATGTCAATGGCAACAAGAGAAAACAACACATGTGGATTCAATGTTCTTTCCACAGACAGAATCTCAGAAAAACATATTCTCTGAGAGCCGACCAATTATGTTTGACTGTAAACCACTGTCTTAACACACCCTACCACATTCCTGTGCCTGGGAAAATAAGAGGGATGGAGATAAATAGGCTTAAAAGATAGGTCCAAACTTCAAGGAGAACAGTCAGGAAATTACCAGTGATTGAAATAAATAAAAACTCACATTGCGTGGATATCTCTCATCATTAGCTTCAACATTTTCATTTGCCTGGAGGAAAACCAACTAGATATTTCATGACCTAGATATTATCGGGATGTAAATGAGAAAAGTGAATCTCACACATATAATTTGCAGAGAATCACCCAGCAGGAAGGTTAAAAATGGGTTTGATATTGACTGTGTGTGTTTTCAGACTCCACAAACCCGTTTCTGCTTATGCAATCTCTACCTTAATTAGGGGCATTCCCAACCAACCAGATCAACCAGAAGATATAAAAGAACGCCCCTTAATTAGGGGCGTTCCCAATCAACCAGAAAATATAAAAGAAAACGCCCAGAATGGACTTCTAAACTTGAGACCCTTCACTAGATTTTTTATTTGCTGCCTCATAGCTGTATGATGCTGAAATTAAATTCTCTGGGTCTTTTGTCTCAACAGTCTTCCAATAACATAGTTAGATCATGGGGTCATGGTGTGATCTAATAAACAAGAGTGGAAACGCAGAGTCCCCTCTTAGGAGCATTTCACAGTCTAATGCAGGGAGGCAGCAAGGTAATTAGCTATGACGATACAGTGCAGCTATGAGCTGAGAGACAGGAACGCACAGAAAACCTTGGAAGTTCAAATAGGTACACTAACCCAGCGTGGTGTGGTGTAGGACACAGAAGTCTTCCTCAAAGAGGTGACCATTTTGCTGACTTTTGAAGAACCAGTGCAAGTAAACTAAGCAAGGATGTGAGGAAAAAGGCATTCCAGGCAGAATGAGTGCCCTGAGCTAGAACATGGAGCCTGAGAAAGCATAGGAATTCCAGACCCTATAAGTCGTGGCATGAGAAAAGGAACTTCGTTTTGTTCACTGATTTATCCCCAGTGCCTAGAAGGGTACCAGCCTCAAAGTAGGTTCAAAGCTATGAATGATTAAATCAATCAATCCAGTCATTTATTATCAGCCATTTTTTCAACATCTTTATTGGAGTATAATTGCTTTACAACGGTGTGTTAGTTTCTGCTGTATAACAAACATGTTCCCATATCTCTTCCCTTTGCGTCTCCCTCCCTCCCTCCCACCCTCCCTATCCCACCCCTCTAGGTGGTCACAAACCATGGATAACAGCCATTTTTGACTGTTGAATGGAGAGGCAGTTTTAAAGGGGCAAGGAGACTAGTCAGGAGACTTTGGCATTAGTCTAGGTACAAGATGATGGAAGCTTAGACGAGGGCAGTGGCAGCAAAGATGAAGGAATGTGAGAGAATTTGAAGTGTATTTTGGAAGTAGAGTCAGGGAACTTGGTGTTTAGAAGAATGAAGGGACCAAGGAGGGCTACCGCATGGCTGAAGGCATGCAGGAGTTGCGTTCTCTTCAAATCTAACAGTAGTAAATGGGGGTGGAGATAAATCCAAGTAAGCAGTAGTTATGCAGCGTTAGTATTTAAGTAATTGAGGTACTTAACTGATGTTAAGTGTTTCTTCTAACCTGACTCTAATTTTGTATAATAAGAAAAATATAAGTTAAAATTTTGCTTAACCATTTCAGCAGTTATACCTTTTTTTAAAAAGATCATAATTATGTTTCTTAGTGTTAGGCTTATGGATGATTTTTTGTTTCTTCTTTGTATGTTTTGATTGACTGTTTCACAACAATTACATAATTATGGGGTGGTCATATTTTATGCAATGGATGTATCTCTGAAACTCCTGCATAACAAATACTTGAAAAATTCAAGACTCGTTTCAGCAAAGCACAGATGTTATTTCTGTTTAACACCTACAGTGGTGCCACTATTAGTACAAACACAATTTACCATTCACTACCATTTTCAAAATATTATTGGGGGTATAAAGATTAGTATTATTTTAAAATTGATGAATAAATACAAATTATTTTAGAGTAATGAAAAGTGATACAAGTCAAATACACATAAAAGACACCACATTACACGTTCTTAGAAAAAAAATCTATTTCCTTTTTGAACAGTTGTATATTTGAATAGAAAATATCCTCTTATCTTTGAGTTAGGATTTTTATTTGCATGGTTTACCCTCTGTTTAGATAAGAATGCCTTAGGCACCATAGCCACCTACTGACATATCAAATTATAAGTGAATTACCTGAGAGAAAAATAAAACCCAAAATCTGCTTGGCAAATCAAAAATCAAACGGGTAGTCAATGTTACAGATATTTATCTAAATTTCTAGATATTAAGCAGCACATGAATTATTACTTTTATATAATTTTCCTTAAACAAAAAATGGAATTTAAATGTTAACTGAGTTATTAGTTCTGATTATCTTTGTAGTTTATATCTCATCCAATCGCTGAGAAACCAAAGGAACTCATTGAGTCTGTAATTGAAAGAGGCCAGGGTCATCTCAGTGGCCATCTGCAGGCCAACTGTACTTTCTGTCTCCAAGAAAGGAACCCTGAGGGATCTTTATCCATCTGAGTTATGTATGTGTGTGGGGAGAGGGGTGAGCATGGCAGGGAGATGTGGTGAGGGGTGGTTTGAACATTTCACTAAGTACAAACTGAAGGAATCAAAAAATTAGATGCTGAATGAAACAAGAGGCATAGACATCTGGAGGTCAGAAGTCTTACCCTACGGTAACACACCACACATCATACACACACAACTGGTTTCCACCTCTACTTCTTACTTTGTTCAAACATAGAAGTCTTCTTTCTCATGCTGGTTCACCATCATCAAAGTCTTTGACTCTATCCACTAGTGAGAAGCCTCTAGAATCTCTCTGATGAACTAAGAACACTTATTCTCTTCCATCTTCCGTAGAATGTTCCCAACATTCCAATAGAATGTTCCAAACTGCTCTGCTTTCTAAAGTAGCCTGTGGTTGGTTTCAAGACAGAAACACTTGACTAGAATCCTTCTGTGAAGAGTCGCCCCTTTCCACACCCACATTCCTTCATGAAATGTGGGAAGTGGGAGTCAGGAGAGGGCTTCAGAAACCTTTTTGTGAGATGGTTTATGGAATGCAGCATAGGTACACATAAGCCTAGACAGACATACAAATATATACTTGTTTACCAAGGTTGAAATCCTGAATTTTCTGAAGTCTGCCATTCATGAGAAGGTTTCATTATTCATAGACTGGTTACAAAATACATACTTATTTTCCAGGAAATGTAAGTAGAAAAAGACATACTTGGTATTAAATAAAACCCTATCTGTGCAGAAGACATCTGTGGCTCCAAAAATCTGACTCCTGTTTAGGTGCCAAAGCTGGTCAAAGACTGGCTTACATGCCACATAAGTACTTTCTCCTTGCACCATGCTTGAATACAGTCTGAAAAATAATACTGGGTGTCCATGAGTCTTAGCTGTATTATTTATTATTCATCATTTGGAAAATGTGCGTTTTTGTATCTACTGCTTTTTGTATGGAATTTTATTTTCCTATTTATCTTCTGAATTTATCAAATGCTAAAATTTTAATATACCATGCAAAATGTACATAAAATGGTTTCATCAGAGCTCTTTGATGCATTCCTTCTGTTTACAATCAGTGGTTTATAAGAAGAACAAGTATTCATAAATACTCATTTTTGGCTTTTCTGGGAAATATTTGCCATCATTTTCATGACACAATGTAATTTTTAGTTTATCTTCATTTTCATGACACAATGTAATTTTTGGTTTAAGTGAATGAGGTCCATTAAAGTAGTCTAGACTGATCAGATGGAGGGGGTCTGAGCATGCAGAAGTTTTTTCAGCTTCACAAACACCATACAGTTGTTCTTTAAACCCCCAAACTCTTTGAATTTCCTGCTATAAAATATAATAAGAATGTAAACATTCATTAACTGGGCCCTTAATTGTATAAAAATAGTGCTTCTCCAAGGAAGCAAAGCAGGATCATTAACATACATTTTTCTTATGATTCCTCAAGTTCTCTACTAAAATATTACTGACAGTAGAATTTGAGGACACCTTTTCCGACTGCATTGTTTAAGCCAACTCAATACAGCCTATGGTCTCATCACAAACATAAGAAATATAAATTGTTAATAAGATGTCTTGTTATACGAAAGACTCCAAATACTCATTGGGGTGTATATCCATCTTTATTTTGAGATATCAGATTTGCTTTCAGTCAAAAGAAAACTTAGCTTAAGTCCAATTTATTCTTACTTAGATGTTGCCATAGAAAGTCAGCAAGGGAGAGATAAAGTGTTGTTTGCTACAAATAAACATAAATAGGTACAAATAAAGGTTTCAGTTTTCAGTGGGAGGAGCAAAGGACTTTTAAATGCTCCTTCCCTAACAACTCTGCTCAATATTCCGTAACAACCTAATTGGGAAAAGAATTTGAAAAAGAGTAGATACGTGTATATGTATAACTGAATCACTTTGTTGTACACCCGAAACTAACACAACATTGTTAATCAACTATACTCCAATATAAGATAAAAAGATTAAAAAAAAAGTCTGTGGGAAACTGTTAATTTAATGAGACAATAAACGATTTCAGAACTATGATTATAGTAGTCTACTTGTTTAAAGGAAGATGTAAAAAGATATTTTCTGTTACTTATGGGATAATAATCATGTTTGAAGTTCACTGACCTCTGGGGATTTTAGCTAGGTGCTTAGCTAGCAGTCTACCACCAGAATTCCCCAGTGGACCAGGAAGAGTCAAAACAGTAAGATATTTGAATGTTTGCACAAGTTGTACTACAGTAGCAAGAAATTCACAATAATTGTTTTAAAAAAACAAAGCATCTGAAAACATTTCAGGTGTTTGATAACTAGGCATGGTTCATCTTTTGGATGAATGTGCAGTTTTATATTTTTAATCAGGATATTGTTGCTTTTCAAGAATAAATGTAAAATACACTATAATTACAAGCAACATTCTTCAATGCATGTTTCTATATTGATTATCACTATAAATGGTGTATCAGATATACTTTTAACTGCACTAATTGAAACCTGAAATCACATGGGGTTAAATCATAAAGAAATTATTTACTTTACTGAACCATGAGTCTAAAAATTGGTTCAGCACCAATGGTATTATCAGAGTTTCTGATTTTCACATTTTGGCTTGATCACTTTAGTGTGTTACCATTTCATTTTCATGCTCATTATTTCATGATCTCGAAACGACTGCTGAAGCTCCAGGAATCATATTCAGAAGCAAGACAGGAAGATGAGGTAATAATGACATTGATCCCCTCTCCTCTTATGTTTATCTCTTTTTTTTTTGTTACATTTATTTTTTTAAAGACTTCATTTTTTTAGAGTAGTTTTAGGTTCACAACAAAATTGAGCAAATGGTACATTTTCCCACATATACCCTGTCCCCACACGTGCATATTCTCCCCCATTATCAACATCACTCAGCAAAATGGTACATTTGTTACAATTGATGAACTACATTATATCATAACTCCTGGTGTGGTACATTCTGTGGGTTTTTAACAAATGTGTAATGATATATACCCATTGTCATGGTATCATACAAAGTATAAAATATATTTTCACTGCCTTAAAAACCCTCTCTGCTCTACCCATTCATCCCTTCCCCCAACTCCACCCCTAGTAATTACCCATCTTTGTACTGTCTCCATAGTTTTGTCTTTTCCAGAATAGTTAGAATCACAGTGTGTAGCCTTTTCAGAGTGGATTCTTTCACTCAGCAATATTCATTTAGAGTTTCCCCATGTCTTCTCATGGCTTCACAGTTCATTTCTTCTTAGCACCAAATAATACAGACATACCTCATTTATTGCACTTCCCAGATACTGCATTTTTTACAAATGGAAGGTTTGTGGCAACCCTGTGTCTAGCAAATCAACAGCATTAATTTTAAATCAACGTGCGTGCATTGTTTTTTCAGACATAGTGCTATTGCACACTTAATAGACCACAGTGTAGTGTAAAAATAACTTGTGTGTGTTATAATTTGTGTGTCTCACTTTATTGCAATACTTGCTTTATTATTTTGATGGTCTGGAACCAAACCTGCAACTTCTCTGAGGTGTGCCTGTATTCCATTGTCTCGATGTACCACAGTTTATTTAGCCATTCACCTTCTGAAGGGCATCTTGGTTGCTTCTGAATTTTGGCAGTTATTCATAGAGCTGTTATAGACATCTGTTTGCAGGTGTTGGAGTGGACATAAGGTTTTAGCTCCTTTGGGTAAATACTAAGGGGTGAGTTTGTTGGGTCATATGGTAATACAATCTGTGAAACACAGGTAAAACCTATGAACACAGTCAGTCCTCCATATTCACAGGTTCCACATCTGTGGATTCAACCAACTGTGGATCAAAAATATTTGAAAAAAGAAATTCCAGAAAAGTTCCAAAAAGCAAAACTCGAATTTGCCCTGCGTCGGCAAGTATTTACATAGCATGTATGTTGTATTTACAACTAATTATATGGTATTTACATTGTATTAAGTATTATAAGTAATCTCGAGATGATTTAAAGTATATGGGACGATGCACATAGGTTATATGTAAATGCTATGCCATTTTATATGAGGGACTTGAGCATCCATGGATTTTGGGGGGTGGTTCTGGAACTAATCCCCCATCAGATAGTGAGGGTGGCTGTATGTTGTTTTTTAAGAAACTACCAGACTGTCTTCTAAAGTGGCTATACCATTTTGCATTCCCACCAGCAATGTATGAGAGTTCCTATTGCTTCACATCCTTGTCAGCATTTGTTGTCAGTGTTCCAGATTTTGGTTATTCTAATAGGTGTGTAGTAGTATCTGACGATGTTTTAATTTGCTTATTTGCCAGCTGTATACAGGCATACCTCAGAGATACTGCAGCTTCAGTTCCAGACCACCACAATAAAGTGCATATGGCAATAAAGCATGTCACATGAATTTTTGGCCTCCCAATGCACATAAAATTTATATTTACAGTAGAATGCAATCTATTAAGTGTTCAGTTATGTCTATTTTGAGTAAGTGTTCGATACTAAGTCTATTATGTCTTTAAAAAAGTACATACTTTAATTAAAAAATACTTTATTGCTAAAAAGTGCTAGCCATTATCTGAGCCTTCAGCAAGTCCTGGTTGCACAGATGTGTTTATTTTGTGAAAATTTATAAAGCTATACACCAGTGATCTGCGTGTGTGTATGTGTGTGTGTATCTTCAATTACTTCAGTACAGTTTGCTCAAAACAAACAAAATTGTAATAATAAAGTCATTTAATTTGAATTATCATGGCTTAGAGTTTGCCAATAATTTTTGGAGATTTTATTACTCAGGTTTTTCGGGGATCTACCTTCATGTATTACCTGTATCTAATGAAAGCTACATTTCTCTCAGAATCAGGCTGATTTCGTCTCAACTGTTCAATGTGAATGATTTGGAAGAAAAATCAAATAAATAAACACACTAATATACTCATTATGTGGATAGGTGTCTATGTAAGAATTGTCAAAGTTCTGATCTAAATTTTTTTAATTCCCATAGAATATTGACATAAAGTTGATCCAATTTAGGTTGCATATTTTAAACTCTAACTACAAGAAGTCTGCAAGCATATTTTCTATGTAAATTTCTATACACAGTATTAGTATCCTCCATAGAAGGAATGGTGGTTTCTGCCAAGTTGAGTTAAATGTACAGAGCATGACTTTTCAGGGAACACTATTGTATTATTTGTATTATTTGATGCAAATACTGCTACTTATATTCTCACTGCAAAATAGTCTTAAAATATATTCATGACTTGCACAGAAAGGGGCTAGAACTCACTAGCCCTAGCCAGTGTCAGAGTAAAAGTTCATTTTCTACGATATTATGCAAAATAATGATTAATTTATATCTTAAGATAAAATGTGTCTATTTATAGGTACATATAAATTAGCAAGGAAAAATATTTTACAGGTTATAGCAAGAGAAACAAATCTTCTAAAGACTGTTTGATCTGTTATCTGCAGAGAAGCTTGTATGAATTTTATTACTTATATAGAAAGGAAAACTTAACCCTATATTTCTAGTTTCAAAGGACAGGATAATCTTAAGGATCACAAGAAAGAAGGAAATACTGAGATATGAAAACAGTGGGTTAAAGAGTCTTCTATAAAAGATATTGTGGTAGAAAATAAATGGGATTATAATTGATTCCTATGAACTTTCTCCACTTGCCCACTTAAGCTCCAGTTCTAATCGACTGGACAGGGTTTCCTTTCTTCTCAGCATAGCACCAAATATGTCCTTGACTTATGCCAAACTGCACAAAAACAGCAATAATGCACTGGCAATTCTGGCTTCAAAAAGTGGCCCTTTTATGCCTGGGTAGTATTTCCTATGTATTAGCGGTACTCTGCAAGCAGTCTCCTGACTTGTGCACCAAACAATAACTCACTTCTAATCTATAATTTGAGATAGAGAGTTTGGTGGCATGAAGGAGACCTTTCTAATATTATATAATCTATGAAATAGAGAGTCCTCATTAGGAATATGTACACAACATGGAATTATGTTCTCCACCTCTAGCAGTTGGAAAACATTATGCACTGGTGTATACAATGGTGTCCTTTTAATTGCACATGCTTAAACAAAATACCATATTATAGTTATATTTTGGCATTAAGGAGAGTCAAGAACTGAAAACTGGAATATGTTAGACTGAGAAAAATTATAACAAAAAATTCTATATCAGGTTGCCATTTTTGAACAAGCACAGTAATTCAGTATTGGGATCTCATAAAAATTTATTTACCACGCATTTTTCCATTTGTTTTATTAGAAGTTTATCATACAGAAGAGTGTGTAGATGTATATTTTGGCTTAAAAAGTTTTACTAAATTATGCACCCATGTGTTTGCTGCCAGTTCTCTCAAAAGTTCCCCTGTGTTCCTCTCCCCAGTTGCATCACCTTCTCACTCTCCACCCAGAGGTTTATCATTCTGACTTTTATAATAATCACCCTATTTTCTTTTCATTTTAAATAATTTTACTGCTTATGAATATATCTCTCCCATCTTTGAACTTAATGAATATAAACTATAACATCTCCTCTGTCAACTTTATTTCATTCAATTAATATGAGGTTTAGGGGAGATTCATTGGTGTGTGTAGCTGTCCTTCATTCAGTTTCCCTGCTGAATAGTATTCCATTTTAGGACTATTTTCCATTCTACTATTGATGGACATTTTGGTTTTCTTGTAATTTTTATTAATATTCTTATGTATTTACTCCAGAAGTGAAATTCGGGGATTATACATTTTGTGTACATTCACCTTTCCTGTGGAATGCCAGTCTGGTTTTGAAAGTGTTTGGGTCAATTTGTACCTCACACCACCAATGTACCAAAGTTCCTGTTGTTCCATATATATGCTTATTTGTGATAATGTCAGATTTTTAACTTTTTGCCTGAAAATTTGGGTGAGACATGGTGACTCTTGTGGTTTTAACTTGTTTTACTTTTTATTGCTAAAGAAGTTGGGCATCTTTTCATGTTTATTGGCTAATTTTCATTTCCTTTTTGGTATATTCTGTTTAAGGCTTTTGTCTGAGTTTCTATTGGTTGCAATTTACTCCGTGATTTATGTGAGAAATTTATATAATCTGGATACTAGTGTTTGGTTGTTATAGAGAGTAAAAACTATCTTCTTTAGTTTTTTGTTTGTTTGTTTTTTACTTCCTTCATGGTGTCTAGATGAAGGTAAGTTTTAAACTTTAATGTGGATGGATATATCACTTTCTCCATTGGGACTTGACATTTTGTGTTGTGTTCAAAACATCTTTCAAATCTATTTAAAATAACTTTTAAACCCCAAATCTTTAAGATATATCCAAGAATTTTCTTTTAAAAGATATATAGTTTGGCCTTTCATGTTTAGTTCTTTAGTACATTTGAAGATGATTTTTAATGTATAAAGTGAGCTAGAAATTTGATTTTTTTCTTTTTCTGATAGTCATTCCAGCACCATTTATTAGAATGTCACTTCTTTCTGCACACAACTATAGGTTATCCTTGTAATATATCAAGAGTTCATATATGCCAGGGTCTGTTTCTGGACTTTTTATTTGGTTGCATTGGTCTATTGGTTTATCCCATGCATATACCACACTGTCAGGATGTAATTCGTTTTAGTATCTGCTAGGAAAGTCTTCTCAATTTTATCTTTTTCGTCAAGATTTTCTTAGCTATTCTTGGCTCTTAGACTACCAAATAAAATTTTCTAACGCGCAGGTCAAGTGCAATAGAGACACATTTGGCAGTATGATTGGAATTGCTTGAATTTATCCATTAATTTCAGGAGCGTTAACATTTTTGCCATATGTTATCTTCTAGTCCTTGAACATGGTATATATCTATTTAGATCTCCTTTAAGTTGTTTCACTAAGATTTAATAATATTGCACACAAAGGTCTTACACATCTTTTGTTAGATTCATTCCTAGTTACTTCCTGTTTTGATGTCATTGTAAATGGTTTTTGTTTAGTTCTTTTGCTTGCTTGCTTGTTTTAGTAAGAATTTTAGAGCACTTTTAACTTCACAGCAAAATTGAGTGGAGGGCCAGAGATTTCTCATATGTCACCTTGTCCCCACGCATCCATAACCTTCCCTGTTATCAACACTGCTGACCAGAACGGTACATGTGTTACAACTGATGAATCTACATTGACACATCATAAAGTCCATCGTTTACGTTATGGTTCATTCTTAGTATTGTACATTCTGTGAGTTTGAAAAAATGTATAATGACATGTATCCATCATTATGGTATCATTCAGAGTAGTTTCACTGCCCTAAAAATCCTCTGTGCTCTATTCATATCTCTCCCCACCCAAACCCGGCTAACCACTGATCTTTTTATTGTCTCCATAGTTTTACCTTTTACAGAATGTCACTATACAGAACATGATCTTTTCAGATTGACTTCTTTCACTTAGTAATATGCATTTAAGGTTTCCCTGTACCTTCTCATGTCTTGATAGTGCATCTCTGTTTAGCACTGAATAGCATTCTATTGTCTGGATGTACTTCAGTTTATTTATCCATTCACCTACAGAAGGACATCTTGGTTATTTCCAAGTTTTAGCAATTATGAATAAAGCTGCTACAGACATCCATGTGCAGGTTTTTGTGTGGACATAAGTTTCCTACTTCTTTGGGTAAATACCAAAGAATGCATTTGCTGGATCACATGGTAAGAGCATGTTTAGTTTTCTAAGAAACTGTCAAACTGTCTTCCAGAGTAGCTGTACCACTTCACATTCCCACCAGCAATGTATGAGAATTCCTATTTTCACCTCCTCGCCAGCATTTGTTGCTGTAGCTGTTCCAGATAGTGGCCATTCTATTAGGTGTGTACTGGTATCTTGTTTTAATTTGCATTTTTCTGATGTCTTATGGTGTGAAACATCTTTTCATATGCTTATGTGCATCTGTATATCTTTTTTGGTGAGATGTCTTAAGGTCTTTGGCCCATTTTTTAATCAGGTTATTTTCTTCTTGTTTAGTTTTAAGAGTTTTTTGTATTATTTTATACAATCCTTTATCAAATGTGTCTTTTGCAGATGTTTTCTCCCAGTCTATGGTTTATCTTCTCATTTTCTTGCCATTATCTTTCAGAGTAGAAGTTTTAAATTTTGTCTTTTTTATCTTATAAACATTTACTGTTATAAATTCCCCTTTGTACACTGCATTAACAGAATTCCATAGAGTTTGTTATGTTGCATTTCATTTTCATTCAGTTAAAATACTTTCTAATTTCCCTTAAGACAGTCTATTGAAGCATAGATTATTTTGAATCATGAACTTTAATTTTCAAGTGTTCGGGGACTTTCTTGTTTTCTTTCTGTCGTTTGTTTTTAGTATAATTCCATTATGGTCAAAGAACATACTTTGTATGATTTCCATTATTATATATTGGTCAGTGTGAATTATAATCCAGAATATCATCCATCTTGGTGAATATTCCCTGTGCTCCCAGAAAGAATGTGTATTTTGCTGTTCTTGGGTGGAGTTCTATAAATGTCAAGTAAATCAAATTAGTTGATGGTATTAGTTTGTTCTATATTCGTGCTGACTTTCTTTCAACTACTTTTATTTATTACTGAGAAAGGACTGTTCAAGTCTCTAGCTATAATTTTGAATGTGTCTGTTTTCCCTTTTAGCACTGTAGCTTCTTGCTTTGTGTATTTTGAATATCTGTTGTTAGGTTCATATACATTGGGAATTATTATGGCTTTTTGGTAAATTGAAACTTTTTTTCATTATATAATATCCATCTTTATTCCTGGCAATGTTTTTTGCTCTGAAGTGTGCTTTGTGATATTACCATAGTCAGTCCACCTCTCTTTTGATTAGTTTTTGCATAGTATATCATTTCTCATCATTATTTCAACTTGCCTATCACATTATATTTTAAGTGGCTATTTTTAGACAGTATATAGTTCATTTTTAAAATCTTCTGACCATTTTTGCTTTTTAATTGGTATCTTCAGATTGCTTACATTTAATATAATTATTGATATGTTTAGATTTAAAACTATCATTTTTTGTTTTCTGTTTTTCCCTTTGTTTTACATTATTCTGGTTCCCATTTCCAGTCTCCTTTGGGTTAAAGATTTCAAGACTGTCACATTTCCCCTTACATTTACTCTTTCTGTTGCTCTTCCTTCATTCCTGAAGTCCCAAGTTTTTTTCTGAAATCATTTCCCTTCTTTCTGAAAAGCTTCCTTAGCTTGCTTTAGAAATTCTTTCACAGCAGATAGATACAGATTCTCTTAGTTTTCCTTCATCTGAGAATATCTTTAATTTACCTTCACTACTAAAAGGATATTTTATTTAGATATAAAATTCAGGGTTGACAGTTTTTTCTTTCAACAGTTTAAGAACTTCATGCCATTTCTTGCCTTCTGTGGTTTCTGATAAGAAATCCTCAGTTATATGAATCATTATTCCCCTTATAGTTATGTCATTTTTCTTGGAATGCTTTCAATATTTTTTCTTTATCTTGGGTTTTTAGCAGTTTGATTATGCTGTATGTACCTGGACATAGATTTCTTTGAGTTTACCCTATTTGGGATTTGCTTAGCTTCTTGAACCTCTAGGTTTATGGGGTTGTTTTTTTCCCCAAACTTGGGAAGTTTTCAGCCATTACTTAATTTTTTTTCATCAATACCCTATTTCTCCTATTTTTCTGAGACTCTATTGGCATATTGCTAGGCCTTCTGGTATTTTCCCACTGATCCCTGAGATTCTATTTATTTTTCCCAGTGTTTTTCTCTCCGTTGTTCAGATTAGATTATTTATATTGCTCAGTCTCCAAACTTACTGAATGACTGTTCTCTCTGTTATTTTCATTCAGCTATTGAGCCCATTCAATGAGATTGGGGAGGCGGGGTGGCTATTGTATTTACCCATGCTAAAACTTTTTTTTTTTTTTTTGCGGTACGCGGGCCTCTCACTGTTGTGGCCTCTCCCGTTGTGGAGCACAGGCTCTGGACGCACAGGCTCAGCGGCCATGGCTCACGGGCCCAGCCACTCTGCAGCATGTGGGATCTTCCTGGACCGGGGCACAAACCCGTGTCCCCTGCATCGGCAGGCAGACTCCCAACTGCTGCGCCACCAGGGAAGCCCCATGCTAAAATTTTAATTTGATTCTTCTTTATATCTTCTATTTCTTTGCTGAAACTTTTTATTTTAACACTTATTGCAAGAGTGTTCAGGATTGCTTCTTGAAGCATTTGTATAATAGCTGTTTCAAAGTCTGTCAGATATTTCCAACATTTATGTTATCATAACATCAGTGTCTGTTGATTGCCTTTTCTCATGTGTTGAAATATTTGTGGTTCTTTCTATGCCAAGTTATTTTAGACATACTGTGAATTACTTTAAGAGACTTTAAGTATTGTTTAAATTCTATGTAGAATATTGATATTCTACCCCTTGTGAGCTATGGTTTTAGTGTTAATTCAGTTTTTAAAACCTTTGTTTTGCTCTTTATTCTCTCTTGGATATGTGCCCCACAGTGGTCAGTCTCAGCCCTACTCTATCTTGTTAGTTTAGTTCTCAAAATCTTTGGGATGCTTCTTAGGATCAGATCTATGCATATACAGATTAAGGGGAAACCCTGAAGTTCCTAAATGATGTTATTGTATCACTTTTATAAGCTCCTCCCTCTCCATGATCTCCCCAGTACTTTGATTTCCAGGGGCTTCATTTTTTGGTGGGGATCTCTACTGAAACCACTCATCATCCTCTGTGATGTCATGCTCTGGGCTTACTGGAATGAGGACAGAGAGAAATAAAATGTAATATGGCTTGTCCTATTCTTTTGAAGTTATAGCTACAACCAAAGGAGAGGAAGGTGCCCTTCCCTCAGAGTTTTGGCTTTTGTAGTTTTCCATAGATCTTTCTCTTTCCCTGCAAAAGAATTCCCTGCAGACTGGGGCAAGGAAATAGAACCAAGCAAAGAGAACAAAAATGATGAATTTCTCTGCTTCCTCTCAGCATTAGGAATTTCTGTTTCTGGTCTTCAAGACAGAACTAGAGAGCTTATCCAAAAGCTCTCTCTTGTTCTGTGCCACAGGGTCCACTTGTGAGTTTACAGCTGCATTGCATTCAGGCAGGAGTACTGGAGGAAAAGAAATGGTAAACTCACTGCCTATTCAGTGTTATTTAGAAATTCTGGTGTTCTTCTCCAACCTGCCTACTGCAGAAAAATTTCAGAGACTTGCCACAGTTGATCCATGCATTCTGTCTGGGTTTCATAGTTGCATTCAATGGGAAAAGGTGAAATGTGCTTATTGCATTTCATACAGAAGCAGAACCCCATTTTATTCTTTATAATTTCATACTCCTTGAAAATATGATCTCACAGTTATATTTATTTTATAATTATCACAAACATTTTTATTTCATATTCTGTGTCTGGTAATTCCAATACATACAGTCTTTCCCTGTTTATTATTGTTACTATTGCTTCTCTGTTGTGACTTGTCAAGTTTTTCAATTCTGTGGAATTCTATTTGTTAGAAATTCTTTGAGAACTGGGTTAAAAGTAGATGCTTTCTCAGAGGATTTCTCTTAGTTTCTAGAAGTTGAGTGCGTTACCAATTTGAGGTCACATAAAGTTAAAATTTTGACATGAATTTGTTCAAATCATATAAGTAGTATGAATTCTAACTCCAAATTGATATAAGGTTAGGCTTGTGGTTATAATATTTTAGAGGCAGACCTATTTTTTTTTTCTTTTTTCAGTGCTGAGATTCAAGATAATCCATTTGTCTTGAAGTTGAGGGAAGGAGGTTTGTTGGGTATGTCTCCTTTCAGACACCTCCACTCGATGAAGATGCCCAGAGATTAGTTTCCATTCCCTGATGCCCTCGAGGCTATGGAAAGCAAAGTTCAGTTTTTCCACTTCTTCAAAAGTCGCCTGTGGTAATTAACTCTCAAGATTCCTGCCTTCAGATGGATTTTGGGTTGAGTATTTCTTACTTTCCTGTAAGTATATATCCATATTTTAAAATGTTTGTTTTAATTTATCTGGTATTCTGGTTGTTTTCATTGAGTCTATCTGAGGAACTAAGTCACCATATAATTGGAAATGGAACTTCCTACATTTTTTTTTTTTTTTGTGTGTGGTACGCGGGCCTCTCACTGCTGTGGCCTCTCCCGCTGCGGAGCACAGGCTCCGGACGCGCAGGCTCAGCGGCCATGGCTCACGGGCCCAGCCGCCCTGCGGCATGTGGGATCTTCCCAGACCAGGGCACGAACCCGTGTCCCCTGCATTGGCAGGCGGACTCTCAACCACTGCGCCACCAGGGATGCCCTACTTGTTCGTTTTAATGGTGATCTCGTTTCATATTTCTGGAATAAATATTCAGTTGGTTATATTTGTGCATCTAAATGGTAAAGAACTTTTTTTACTTTTTAAAATTTTCTTGCCTAGTTACGCTCAAGGAAAACAGTTTTGACAATATTGCTTTCCTTGTATTTTTTTTTAATCCTAATACACAGATGTTATCCTAGTGTCTAACTTAGAATTCTATTATTTTAAAACTGCTATAACTTATAAAACTAAGCATACTCTTACCATATGATCCATCATTCGAACTCCTTGGTATTTACCCAAGGGAGGTGAAAATTTATATCTACACAAATGGCTGTTTATAGGAGCTTATTTCATAATTGTTAAAACTTGGAAACAGCCAAGATATCCTTCAGTAAATGAATGGATAAATAAACTGGTATATCCAGATAATGGGATATTATTTAGCATTACAAAGAAATGTGTTATCAAGTCATGAAAAGATATGGAGGAACCTTGATTGCATATTACTAAGTGAAAGAAGACAATCTGAAAAGGCTTCATATTGAATGATTCCAACTATATGAAATTCTGGAAAGGGCAAAATGATAGAGACAGTAAAAAATTTAATAGTTGCCAGGGGTTAGGTGAGAGGGAAGGATGAATAGGCAGAGCACAGAATATTTTTAAGGCAGTGAAACGACTCTGTATGATACTATAACGGTGGGTACATGTCATTATGCATTTATCCAAACCCATAGAATATAAAACGTGAAGAGTGAGACGTAATGTAAATTATGGACTTTAATGATGTGTCAGTTTAGGTTGACCAGTTGTAACAAACATACCACTCTGTAGGGGATGTCGATAAGGGGCAAGGCTATGAATGTGTGGGGGCAGGATGTATATGGAAAAACTCTATCTTCCGCTCAGTTTTGCTGTGAACCTAAAAGTGCTCTAAAAAATAAAGTCTATTAAAAATGAAAAAAAACACATACAACCACACTATGTCAGATGCTATCCTCAACCAATTGTTGAATAAGAAAGCACAAGTCATTTACCATATCAGTATCTTTAAACCTAATGTTAGACGTCAAGAACAAAGTTTGAAAGAAAGAATCTTGCTTATCTTATTGTATAATAATTCATTCCATCAAGAAGTATAGCCTATGCTCCAGTTAGTAGCTAGAGACTATATAGACTGAGTTATTGTTTCTCAGATTAAATTATAAGCTCATATTATTTGTAGAATTGCAGAAGAGTACAGAACAAACTTGTTTTCCATTTTATGCTAAGTACCTGATACTTCTTATAATAGGAATTATTAATTTTTCATAGCTCTGTAAAGCTATTATTTCAGCTATAAAGCTGTTGTAAATAAAAGGATGTCTTTTTTAGACTCTATTTTCTTAGATTTATTTGTAACCTATTAGTTTCCATTATATGTTCTTTCCATTTTAAATTCCTTGGTTATTAATAGAAAATTATTTCTTAGTAATTAGGAAAGACTAAAGAGGGGGTTTCTGACTTAAAATATCCAGAAAACTCCAATCAGTTTTAATATACGACATGCTTATGAATAGTTTATTAGAATTTTCAACATATTGGCACTCTTCCTTTTCACTTATATTTTGTTTCTATTACTCATTAAAAATCTCCTAATTTTGATAACTTGAAGGCACTTAACTGTGGAAATGCCTGAAAAATCTAGAGGTGTAAGCTATCCTATAAAACATGATTTGTACTGATTGAACATATATGTATAATAAAATAAAATATAAAGTAGCAACAGTTCTCAAATTATATATGTGTATTATATATAATATATATAATATTTTTATATATCTCATAAATATACCATAATTTGATAGAAATTATTCAATTAAAATTATAATTAAATATAAATATTATGCCCTAACATATAATAAATGTAACAATATATTAACATTTAACTACCAGTAGATTTAAAAGCTAAAGGGATGTTGAAAGCTGATTAATTTATTGAAACTTTAGTTTGAAAAAGCTAATGAAGTTAAGATTTCAGTCCCATTTTTGTGATAGAAGGACTTACAATTTTAGTGACACATATTAGGTTATTACCATAAAAGTTATACCATATTAACAATTGCAAGTTATGAATTATGATTATTATAATGTTGAATAACTAGTAAGGTTATTCTGAGTTTATTAATGACAATTATTTGTAACATATTATTGTCTTTTCTTACTATATAATACTATCAATCTTATTTCTGAACTACTTTAAGCTAAATATGGAAATTTGAGAGTAAGCTAATAAGACACAAGCCCTGGAAGTCTAACATTTTAAGCATATATAATTAAGAAAAGGTAGCACAACCTCAGAGTTTAGGGATTTAGTAATGTATGTCATTTTTTTGACCTTACTATGAAAAGTGACTTTAAACTCACAGAGGGTTTTGGTCGAAAGCACTAGAGTTTGACCTAATGAGTGTTAAAATGATTCCTTTACTTAACTGCACCGCTTATTCCAAAAGTGGTACAAGTATTAAAGAAAAAAGAAAGGATTTATGTTTTAGTTAGTGACTGTGAATTCAGTCTTTGCCAAGAAAAATAAAATGCTTGTGAAAGATTGAGGAGAATGTATGGGAAGTGATAAACTTTTCCATAGTGTTGTCATAATTAGCTTATATCTAATTGCCTAGACACTTTCTAAATTTCTTCTTTGTTAAAAGAATCAAATTTCATCTAGGATAATATGCCCTTGGTAATATGTTTAATTTTTATCGTAAAAATCAGAAAGTAGAGTTTATATACTCAAACTTAATTTGAGTGTAAAGCACAATGTATCTGCTTTGAGAGTACAGAACATTATACCAGATGTTTGAGAGATTTTTTTGGTAATAGAAAAAGTGTTATTCATTTACAGTATTTTCTCCATTTTCAGTAATTTGATCTCTGAAAAATGTCTTATGGGCCAGTTGAAGAACAAATTGAACCAAGGACGCATCTAATAGGTTTTTAATCTTTTGATTTTCAAACAATAAAAAGAGAAAATGGGTTTGATAATCTTTGCAAGTGTCTCCCTTGTCATGGTGAAATACTGTAGTAGTAAATTAATCCCATCTGCCTATCTTAGAACATGTTTTGCAATTACTGTCTGAATCAGCTGCATATGTATAAGCAGCTTTTCTTATCCGAGGGAGGGAGCTTCTCTCTACCTAACATAAGCAGAAACATTTAAGTAAATGTGTATTTCATTCATACCATATATTGTGTACGCTGCAGAGAGATTTTAAAATTTCAAGCTATAGAGAATTGCTACATCTTAACTGTATACTATAATCTGAATATTACAAACTATAAATTATAAGGTAGTAACATTTATATTTATCACTTTTGATCTGCTTCATTTTCTATTTTTTTTCCATTTAAGTTATCATATACATTTGTAATATGGTGCCCAAATCACCAAACAGCTTTTTTTTAAACCTGTTTTCATTTTTCTTCATTGAAAATTTTGCTCCATCAAGGGATTGTAAATGATCCCTTCATTGTTCAAGATGTTAATTCACTGCATCAGTTTATAATCCAAAATCTGAAGATTCAGACAGGTGGATCTTTATCAATTTTCTTCCAACAGAAATTGTTTTCAATATGACTAAGCATTTGCATCCTGAGAGTTAGTTTGCTGTTCAGCCTCATTTTTGTTTATTTTACATAAAATCATCCCTTTTATCTCCTTTAACTATTATCACCTCATCAAATATTATCCTCACAGATGCAGTAACGGAACTAAATGTCTTTTATCTCTACTTCTAGGAAGTTCCTCTAGGTCCTAAGAGATTTCTTCAGGCCAATTAAGAAAAGTTTCAGTTTCTATCCTGCCTCTTCTGGAGCAGTATTTTTTTCCTACATGATTCCTTCTGAATCCCTTATGGAATTGCCTTCCAAGTATCTCCCCCCAGCTTTTGTTTCTTTTTTGCTTCCTGGAATTTAATTACTAAAATTGAACTGTAAAAGATATAAAGGTTAGGGAGAATATGAAGTGAACACAAAATGTGTTTCTCCTCCTAGCAGATATTCCTAAGTTGTACAAATTTTCCTCACTCTCTGACTTATAAGCTTGCTGCATTTATCCCAGAGTTCCACATCTTTGACTCCTCACCCTCTCTAGAGCACTTGATATTTTCTTCATTTGAATGAAAAGAGTTGAGGACTTTTTCAACTCCCTTTCCCTAGGCCTTGTCTCATGGCCTACAGGAGCCTCCACTTCCAAATCAGCATCGTCCTTGTCAGGTCCCTTTTTACTGTGCTCCTGGTGCACAACCTGGTTGGTTATAAAAAGCACAAGTTAGACTGAACTGACTTAACTTAGTAAAACCACAGATTCAAACCCCAGCATTTCCAGTTACCTGTTTGACCCTGAACGAAGTGACCTCGACTTGTAGCAGGAGGAACATCAGTAAAGTCTATGTTAGGCTTGTCTTTTACCTCCAGGCCCTGTCAAGCACCAGAGATGATTTCCTGTTTGAGCACAGTTTGGAATCACTTTCACTACTCAGAATTCTTTTTCCCCACCTTTTTCTGGTAAAGACTTTCCATTGACAAGAGTTGAAGAATTCATTCTCTTTTTCTTGCTCTCCTTTCTACAACTATAATTTTATATAAACTTATTATATGAGATAATAGGGCCAGACATGGTCTAAGAAAGGGCTTCCACAGCCATATCAACCCCTGTGTTCATTACACGAAGCCCTCGACATATGGGGACTCCTCTGATGGTGATGAAGTTACGTGAGAGGGTAGAGGGAAACCCAGTACTGAACTACTGGTGAGAAGGAGAGAATAACAAAACGCATCAGTCTGAGGGAGCTCAATTTATGGGCTTTATTTTTTACTATCTGTAACCAAATTGAGTTATATAGATGGAACGCAACATTTTAACAGGGATTTTTGTCTATGTTAATATTTATGTATTTGGTGGATAAAGTTAGAAAATAGGAGATATTAAAGTTTGGATTGACTGAGTGTAAGTAATATATATTTATTTGCTGGCCAAAGCATCCATGGTTGTAGAGTAAAGCACATTACTCTAACCTAGAGTTTAAACTAGTGAGTTTATCTTCCTCTTTTTAAAAAAAATTTGGTGGGTGAGAAAAGGACCTGGACATCCCTGAGTAAAATCTTTCCTAGAAGGTTAGTACATTGGGTTGCCCTGAGAAAAGAGAGTGCCATCTTAAGATTGGTCAGTTACCAGAGATGGGATATGGGTTTATGAACGAGCAAAATTTTGAACAATAACCAAGAGCTCCAGAAGCACACTTGCCCTAGGAAACAGCGTTGCATAAGAAAGGAGATTTAGGTTGCTTCCATGTCCTGGCTATTATAAATAGAGCTGCAATGAACATTTTGGTACGTGACTCTTTTTGAATTACGGTTTGCTCAGGGTATATATGCCCAGTAGTGGGATTGCTGGAGACAGGAGAGAGCAGATTGCTAAGAGCTGCAGTGCCTTCCACTCAGATCAGTAAGATGCTGGAGAAGCCTTTTCCCCAAAAGAACTGCTGATAAAGGCTTTGCTTCTGTGCTCATAAAATCTGCCAAAGTAAGGATTCCATGTTGACCATTGCTCCAGCTGTATCAAAGAACCTAAATGTAAAACACCAAAACTTCAACCATTTTGAAGAAAATATGGCAAACTGTCTTCATGATCTTGGCCTAAGGAAGAATTTTGTTAAGACTCTAAAGGAATATCTATTCAAGGAAGGATTGATAAACTATATGATGCTAATACTAAGAAATTTTGCTCCTCAAAAGACCCCACAAGGAAAATGAAAAGATAATTGGGAGAAGTTATTTAAAATGTGTATATTCCACAAAGATTATTATGCAGAATATATAGTGAACTCCTACTAATCAGGAAAATGCACCCAGAATCAAACCAAAGGGAAAATGGACAAAGGGTATGAAAAGGAAATTCATAAACTAGGAAAACCAGCTGGCCAATAAACATAGCGTAAAGGATGCTCAAACCCATTGAAATGCAGGAAAATGCAAATTAAAATCACAACTAGAAACTATTTCACACCAATAAGATCAGTAAACACTAGGGAGTCTCGCAATACCAAATTAATGGGAGTGCAGATTAATGGGAATTCTCATTACTGGTGGTAGGACTATAATCTGGGACATCTACATTGGAGCACAATTTGATGAAATCTAATAAAGCTGAATGTATAAACGTGTCATAAACCAGCAATTTCACTCTTTTGTATATATCCCAAATGACTTCTATACATAGGCGAGCAAGGAGATTTGTACAAGAAAATTTATAGCAGCATTGTTTGCAATTACGAAAGCTTGGGGAAAAACCCCTAAATATCCAAAATGAAAAATTGTTTTTTCAACAATAGAATACTGTTCATCAGCAACAATGAAAAAAAACCATAGGTATAAATCTCACAAATATAATGTTGAAGCAAGATGTTTCAGAAGACTAGGTATTATATTCCCATTCATAATAAGTTTAAAATATGAAAATTATATTTTTCAGGGATGCATCCGTACAAATAGCAGTCCATAAAAATATAAAGAAAAGTTGAACAAAAATATAAACAAAGGAGAGGGTGGGATTTTGAGGAGCATGCGTTCAGAACAAATTCTATAAAAAGGTTTCAACTCTATCAACAATATTTAATATTTTCAGATTGAGGGTGGAACACAAGTGTGGCTTTTTTCTTTTCAACTTTTTCTCTCTTATGGATGATATAAGTGAATTAAAAAATTTTTCCAAGCTGATAATCTCTGCCTTTTAATAGGTAAACTTGCTGTTTTTTCCTTTTTGTTCTTGTTTCTTGTTTTTCTTCTGCAGTTAGGGCTTCTTTGGAGTGACAAAGTTTTCTAAAGACAGCCTTGTTTGGTTTTCCTTTGCTCATTTGGAATTGGTAGATTCCATTCTTAAATTCTTAGACAACATATTAACTACATATTTTTCTAACCAAACCTTTTAATTCAATATTTCAGTCTTTCTCCTGAAGATGAAAAGGACCCTATCATATTTTAACTTACCAATTAATAAGCCCCTTATTATTCTATTATAAAGTAATTCAGCTATTTATTCATTTATTTTTGTAAACAAATACTACAAAGTAGTTTTTTAATAACAAAAGATTTGGTTTACCAGTATAATATATCAATGTCTTTGCTGACTGTTATTTTCCTGTATTCCATAACTTTCTTCTGGGTTCATTTTTCTTCTTGTTAAGTGTTTCAGACTCTCTTTATTACATACCCAAGAGCCATTTCCCCTTTCCTTAAATGCAGACATAGCCTTGATTTTTCCAGAAGAGAGGAGAAGGCAGAGGGAAGAACACTAGGCACATTTCCATCTTCAGATTACAAATCATGATTGATTTAAGCCAGTTGGGTTAATTGCATTCTCTTTGGCTGCTGAATAATGTAAAATTGGGTATTTGCATTAGTTGTGGAGGGAGAAGTATATCAGGATAATATTTAAGGAGGCTTTCCCTTTCTAGTTAAAATGGAAAGTCTCATAAGGAAAGGCCGTTATCTCTTCCTGCCTACTTCTTGCATTCAGTGTGGAAATGATTCTAGAAATGCTGCAGCCATTTTGTGGCAATGAGGTGGTATATATGAGAGGGGAATCTGTCTGTCTGTCTATCTATCTATCTATCATCTACCAAGCATGATGTTACAGACCTTGGGTCCTGTCAACATCATTACATATCCAAATACAGTATATTCCTATCTGACATTTGCATCACCATTTTCATTATACTCACTTTAGACTTTATCGGATGCTTAAATATTTTATGTAGAATAACAGTATTATTCTATTTAATTTTGTTTGCGATTTTTTTCTTTTTTATCATGGCAAAATGTACAAAATATTTACCATTTTAACTACTTTTAAGTGTACAGTTCAGTGGAATTAAGTATATTTACATTGTTGTGCAACTGTCACTACTGTTCATCTTCGGAACTTGGTTTTTTCTTCGCCAACTAAAACTCTGTAGTCATAAAATACTAACTCCTTATTCCCCCTCTCCTCCAGCCCCTGGCAACCACCATTCTACTTTCTGTCTCTGTAAATTTACTAGCCTAGTACCTCATATAAATGTAATTATACAGTATTTGTACTTTTATGACCAGCTTATTTCACTTAGCATAATGTCCTCAAGTTTCATCCATGTTGTAGTACATGTCAGAATTTCTTTCCCTTTGAAAGCTGAATAAAGTTCTATTGTGTATATATACTACATTTTGCTTATCCATTTAAATGTCGATGGGCACTTGGATTGCTTCCACTCTTGGGTGTTGTGAATAATACTGCTATGAACATGGGTGTACAAATATCTGTTTGAATCCCTAATTTCAATTATTTTCTGTATATATATCCAGAAGTGGATATATATCCAGAAGTGAAAGTGCTGGATCATATAGTAATTCTAGTTTTAATTTTTTGAGGGACTGCCATACTGTTTTCCAAAGTGGTTGCACTATTTTATGTTGCCAACAGCAATGCACAAGTGTCCCATTCTCTCCTAACCATTCTCTCTTTGCTAACAACTGTTATTTTCTGGGGTTTGTTTTTGGATAATATAGCCATCCTAATTGGCGTGAATGCCGTGGTATGATTAGATTTCTGGTTGTGTTTTGTAATATTCACTTGGCCCATTTTGTGTGGAAAGTTGAGTATTTGGCGTTTATTTTATTTTATTTTATTTTTTTTCCAGTATGCGGGCCTCTCACTGTTGTGGCCTCTCCTGTTGTGGAGCACAGGCTCCAGACGCGCAGGCTCAGCGGCCATGGCTCACGGGCCCAGCTGCTCTGCAGCATGTGGGATCTTCCCAGACCGGGGCACGAACCCGTGTCCCCTGCATCAGCAGGCGGACTCTCAACCACTGCGCCACCAGGGAAGCCCCTTGGCGTTTATTTTTATATTCCATCCCCATCCCTCTGCATACCTGCTCCTGGCTAGCAGAGTTGTGGTGGCACAGATCCAAGGTTTCTCAATCCAGAGCCAACTCTTAAAATGATGACTCAGGGCACTGTCCCTGGCTGAATTATCCCTCACTCTTTGTTCAGTTACTGATCATAAGGGTGAGTCAGAGTGATTTCACCTCCTCAGGTCCTTAGCCCTCTTATAAGACAGAGCTCCAAATGTACCTTCTTTTCCTTCTCCTTTTATGAGTGAGAGATCTCTACCATACCACCCTCCATCTCCTAACTTTCACACTGACCTTGACTCCACTTTGCCATCTCTCATGATGAATTGAGTTACGATTATCCTATAGGAGTTTCTGACCCAGGTATATTACCTGTTTTATGTTCCTAGGATAAGCCAGGCCCATCTTTATCCCTGCTCACTTCTTTCCTATTTTTAAAGTTCTCAAAGTTTTAATTTTGTCTATAGCTTAGTTGTGATATTTTGGCTGCCTATAATTATTATCTATTTTTACTACATGTTTGATGTGGTGTATGTTTGAGGGCACCTATTCAATTGTGAATTTTCTGAACTACCTTAATGTGAAGTCTTAAGATTTTAAAAATGAAATGATTCCTTTGCTCTTATTTAAGGCTACTTTGAGGTCACTTAAACAAATTTATCTTTCTCATTAGAGCACCCACTCACCTATATGTTCAGAGTTGGCTCTGTCTTAGAAGAGCTTAAAAAGCGAGGCCAGAACATTGTTATTAAATGTAAGGGCATCTTGATATTTGAGCATTAAATTTGCGGTATTTGCTGCTTCACCCTACTCTTTTTGTTTCTATGGATTATTTAATATTTGTTAGAACTTTGTCCAACTTCTTTACTTTGTTTCCCCTCGCAGTTTTTTTTTTTTTAATGCCTTTCTGGTTTCTAAATCACTGCTTACTCTAAGCATTAATATTCATGTATGACCTGATTTATTCTTTACCTTCTGGTTTGATTTATGATCGGTTTTTCATACTTTTTAAAAATGTTTATTCTTTCTTTATTTAATTTTCTTATAAGTCATCCATTTTATACACATCAGTGTATATATGTCAATCCCAATCTCCCAGTTCATCACACCACAACCTCCCCGTACCCCCACTTTCCCCTTTGGTGTCCATACATTTTTTCTCTACATCTGTGTCTCAATTTCTGCTCTGCAAACTGGTTCATCTATACCATTTTCTTTTCTTTTTTTTTTTTTCGGTATGCAGGCCTCTCACTGTTGTGGCCTCTCCCGCTGCAGAGCACAGGCTCAGCGGCCATGGCTCACGAGTCTAGCTGCGGCATGTGAGATCTTCCCGGACCGGGGCACGAACCCGTGTCCCCTGCATCGGCAGACGGACTCTCAACCACTGCGCCAGCAGGGAAGCCCTGTACCATTTTCTAGATTCCACATATATATGTTAATATACGATATTTGATTTTCTCTTTCTGATTTACTTCACTGTGTATGACAGTCTATATGCATCCAGGTCTCTACAAATGACTCAATTTCATTCCTTTTTATGGCTGAGTAATATTCCATTATATATATATATATACCACATCTTCTTTAGCCATTCATCTGTTGATGGACACTTAGGTTGTTTCCATGTCCTGGCTATTGTAAATAGAGCTGCAATGAACATTTTGGTACATGACTCTTTCTGAATTATGGTTTTCTCAGGGTATATGCCCAGTAGTGGGATTGTGGGGTCATATGGTAGTTTTATTTTTAGTTTTTTAAGGAACCTCCATACTGTTCTCCATAGTGGCTGTATTAATTTACATTCTCACCAACAGTGCAAGAGGGTTCCCTTTTCTCCACACCCTCTCCAGCATTTATTGTTTCTAGATTTTTTGATGATGGCCATTCTGACTGGTGTGAGATGATATCTCATTGTAGTTTTGATTTGCATTTCTCTAATGATTAATGATGTTGAGCATTCTTTTATGTGTTTGTTGGCAATCTGTATATCTTCTTTGGAGAAATGTCTATTTAGGTCTTCTGCCCATCTTTGGATGGGGTTGTTTGTTTTTTTGATATTGAGCTGTATGAGTTGCTTGTATGTTTGGAGATTAATCCTTTGTCAGTTACTTCATTTGCAAATATTTTCTCCCTTTCTGACGGTTGTCTTTTTGTCTTGTTTATGGTTTCCTTTGCTGTGCAAAAGCTTTTAAGTTTCATTAGGTCCTATTTGTTTATTTTTGTTTTTATTTCCATTTCTGTAGTAGGTGGGTCAAAAAGGATCTTGCTGTGATTTATATCATAGAGTGTTCTGCCTATGCTTTCCTCTACGAGTTTGATGGTATCTGGCCTTACATTTAGTTGTCTAATCCATTTTGAGTTTATTTTTGTATACGCTGTTAGGGAGTGATCTAATCGCATACTTTTACATGTACCTGTGCAGTTTTCCCAGCACCACTTATTGAAGAGGCTGTCTTTTCTCCATTGTATATCTTTGCCTCCTTTGTCATAGATTAGTTGGCCATAGGTGCGTGGGTTTATCTCTGGGATTTCTCTCCTGTTCCATTGATCTGTATTTCTGTTTTTGTGCCAGTACCACACTGTCTTGATTACTGTTGCATTGTAGTATAGTCTGAAGTTGGGTAGTCTGATTCCTCTAGCTCCGTTTTTTTCCCTCAAGACTGCTTTGGCTCTTTGGGGTCTTTTGTGTCTCCATACAAATTTTAAGATTTTTTGTTCTAGTTCTATAAAAAAATGCCATTGGTAATTTCATAGGGATTGCACTGAATCTGTACATTGCTTTGGATAATATAGTCATTTTCACAATATTGATTCTTCCAATCCAAGAACATGGTATATCTCTCCATCTGTTGGTATCATCTTTAATTTCTTTCATCAAGATGCTTTGTATTTCTGCTGTGTCTGTTGTAACTTCTCCATTTTCATTTCTAATTTTATTGCTTTGAGTCCTCTCCCTCTTTTTCTTGATGAGTCTGGCTAATGGTTTATTGATTTTGTTTATCTTCTCAAAGAACCACCTTTTACTTTTATTGATCTTTGCTACTGTTCTTTGTTTCTATTTCATTTATTTCTGCTCTGATCTGTATGATTTCTTTCCTTCTGCTAACTTTGGGTTTTGTCTGTACTTCTTTCTCTAATTACTTTAGGTGTAACGTTAGATTCTTTATTTGAGATTTTTCTGGTTTCTTGAGGTAGGCTTGTATAGTTATAAACTTCCCTCTTAGAACTGCTTTTGCTGCATCCCATGGGTTTTGGATCGTCGTGTTTTCAATGTCCTTTGTCTGTAGGTATTTTTTGATTTCCTCTTTGATTTCTTCAGTGATCTCTTGGTTATTTAGTAACGTATTGTTTAGCCTCCATGTGTTTATGTTTCTTACGGTTTTTTTTCCTGTAATTGATTTCTAATCTCATAAAGTTGTGGTCAGAAAAGATGCTTAATATGATTTCAGTTTTCTTAAATTTACTGAGGCTTGATTTGTGACCCACAATGTGATCCATCCTGGAGAATGTTCTGTGCGTTCTTGAGAAGAAAGTATAATCTTCTGTTTTTGGATGGAATGTCCTATAAATATCAGTTAAATCTGTCTGGTCTATTGTGTCATTTAAAGATGTATTTCCTTATTAATTTTCTGTTTGGATGGTCTGTCCATTGGTGTAAGTGACGTGTTGAAGTCCCCCACTATTGTTGTGTTACTGTCGATTTCCTCTTTTAGAGCTGTTAGCATTTGCCTTATGTAATGAGTTGCTCCTATGTTGGGTGCATATATATTTATAATTGTTATATCTTCTTCTTGGATTGATCCCTTGATCATTATGTTGTGTCCTTCCTTGTCTCTTGTAGCATTCTTTATTTTAAAGTCTGTTTTGTTTGATATGATATTGCTACTCCAGCTTTCTTTTGATTTCCATTTGCATGGATATAAATTTACTGAGGCTTGATTTGTGACCCACAATGTGATCCATCCTGGAGAATGTTCTGTGCGTTCTTGAGAAGAAAGTATAATCTTCTGTTTTTGGATGGAATGTCCTATAAATATCAGTTAAATCTGTCTGGTCTATTGTGTCATTTAAAGATGTATTTCCTTATTAATTTTCTGTTTGGATGGTCTGTCCATTGGTGTAAGTGACGTGTTGAAGTCCCCCACTATTGTTGTGTTACTGTCGATTTCCTCTTTTAGAGCTGTTAGCATTTGCCTTATGTAATGAGTTGCTCCTATGTTGGGTGCATATATATTTATAATTGTTATATCTTCTTCTTGGATTGATCCCTTGATCATTATGTTGTGTCCTTCCTTGTCTCTTGTAGCATTCTTTATTTTAAAGTCTGTTTTGTTTGATATGATATTGCTACTCCAGCTTTCTTTTGATTTCCATTTGCATGGATATGTTTTTGCATCCCCTCACTTTCAGTCTGTATATGTCTGTAGGTCTGAAGTGGGTCTCTTGTAGAACTAGACAGCATATATATGGATCTTGTTTCTGTATCCATTCAGCCAGCTGGTGTCTTTTGTTTGGAGCATTTAATCCATTCATGTTTAAGGTAATTATCGATATGTATGTTCCTGTGACCATTTTCTTTATTATTTTGGGTTTGTTTTCGTAGGTCCTTTTCTTCTCTTGTGTTTCCCACTTAGAGAAGTTCCTTTAGCATTTGTTGTAGATCTGGTTTGGTGGTGCTGAATTCTCTTAGCTTTTGCTTGTCTGTAAAGCTTTTGATTTCTCCATTGAATCTGAATGAGATCCTTGCTGGGTAGAATATTCTTGGTTGTAGGTTCTTCCCTTTCACCACTTTAAGTATATCATGCCACTCCCTTCTGGCTTGTAGAGTTTCTGCTGAGAAATCAGCTGTTAACCTTATGGGAGTTCCCTTGTATGTTATTTGTTTGTTTTCCCTTGCTGCTTTCAATAATTTTTCTTTGCCTTTAATTTTTACGAATTTGATTACTGTGTGTCTCGGCATGTTTCCCCTTGGGTTTATTCTGTATGGGACTCTCTGTGCTTCCTGGACTTGTGTGGCCTTTTCCTTTCCCATGTTAGGGAAGTTTTCGACTATAATCTCTTCAAATATTTTCTCAGGTCCTTTCTCTCTCTCTTCTCCTTCTGGGACCTGTATAATGTGAATGTTGTTGTGTTTAATGTTGTCCCAGAGGTCTCTTAGGCTGTCTTCATTTCTTTTCATTCTTTTTTCTTTATTCTGTTCTGCAGCAGTGAATTCCACCATTCTGTCTTCCAGGTCACTTATCCGTTCTTCTGCCTCAGTTTTTCTGCTATTGATTCCTTCTAGTGTATTTTTCATTTCAGTTATTGTATTGTTCATCTTTCTTTGTTTGTTCTTTAGTTCTTCTAGATGTTTGTTAAACATTTCTTTCATCTTCTTGATCTTTGCCTACATTCTTTTTCCAAAGTCCTGGATCATCTTCACTACCTTTATTCTGATATCCTTCTCTGGAAGGTTGCCTTTCTCCACCTAATTTAGTTGTTTTTCTGGGGTTTTATCTTGTTCCTTCATCTAGTACATAGTCCTCTGCCTTTTCATCTTGTCTATCTTTCTGTGAATGTGGTTTTTGTTCCACAGGCTGCAGGATTGTATCCTTTTTCATACTTTTTACTCTAGCATTTTAATTGTATTTTTGTCTAGAATTTCATTTCCTTGTCTTCTTATGGGTTTCCTTATAAGCCTCAGTCCTCTCAGGTCTCTCACTTAGTATTATGGGAAGGATCCTATAAAGCAGGATTGATGACAGTTCAACTGCCTTTCAAGAATAGCCATAATTTAAAAATATTTGATTTAAACAATTTTATAAAATATTCAGTCATTTTTGTTTCAACTTTCATGTATATCTTTTGTTAATCATAGTTTAATAATTTTTGATGTGTACTTTTGAAAATAATGAGTTATGTCTGTAGTACACATAGTTACAAGTATACCGTAAACCTGGCTAGAAAACAATATTTCTACAAAAATGTGCAATCTAAAAAACAAACAAACAAAACAGCAAGCCCATAGATACAGAGAACAGACTGGTGGTTGCAAGAGGTGGGGGTGGGGGAGACGTGGGAGAATGGGTGAACTATTTTTTAAGTTTTAGTTTAAATAAATTGAATAAAAATAAAGAAATCTGTCAGTACACTGCCTGACTGAGATAACACTGAGATAATGGAAAAATTTCAGTGACCACATGCATCAAAGAATATAGTCTTTGTAAAAACAGTTTGAAAAGTCACTTAAAAAGTGGATGATTCATAGCTCACAAAATGCCACAATGGCAAAACCTGGGGAGGGGGTAGAATCTAATTTTCACAATTACCACATTATATATGCAAAATGTCCAGGTTTCAATACAAAAGTATAATTGATATGAAGAAACTGGGAAATGCAATCCATTCATGTGAAATAAAGAAATTGGTGGAAATTGTCCCTGAGGAAGTCCAAAAATTGGACTTATGAGACAAAGACTTTAAAAACAGCTGTCTTAATATATGCTCAAAGAGCTAAAGGAAACCAGGGGCAAAGAACAAAAGAAAATAGAGTAATATCTCAATATACAGAGAATATCAATAAAGATATAAAAATTGCAAACAGAAGAAAAGGGATTATGGTAAATGCATGTGAGAATCCTGGGGCATTTATTCATTCATTAATGTATATATTTAATGAGCACCCATTCCTCATGCACTGTAAATACAAATATGAATAAAACATAGGCTCAGGCTTCAAGAAGCTCCCTGTCTAGCACAATGACAGATATACAAGCAGGTAATTCCACTTGTAATGTGATAAATGCATAATAGTAGGGGGCATGGCAGAGACAGCTGTTAAACTTGCCCAGAAGAGCCTGGTAAAACGTCACAGAAAAATACTTTTTTCAGCTATATCTTATAAGGTGAGTAAACCTTGCCGTGTATGCAATGTGAGGAAAGGCTTTCTAAGGAGAAAGGGTCAGCATGTACAAAACATTAGAGGTTTATTTTCTGTTCAGAGGGTGACCATGAGGATGAAGTGTCAAGAGCATGGTATAAACATTAAGAAATTACACAGTAAATAGAGGTTTGGGCAAGGGTTTAAAAGGCCCTCTGTGCCTTACTGAGGGGCTCAAATTTTATCCTGAATACATTGGAGAACTAGGGTATCCATTATAGAATGGCTACTTGAGAGCAGTATGGTCCTTCATGTAAGAGTGGGGCTTGGGAAGACACAGAGTAGAGGAGGAGCTTATTTAAACCACCTGGTAATTAATGAAAAAAAAAATGGGCAGAATGGATCTGGGATCCATGGCTGAGGTTGGACTGTTGAACTTTTGACTGTAGTGATTGTGGGGGAGAAGTAGGATAGTGTCCTTTTAGAGTATTCAAGTATTAAAGGAAAAGCATCTTAAAGAGGAAGAAAAATCTAAGGCTGAGAGGAAATACAGAAGAGGGGACTAGAGAAAGCATTAAAACATGGGGACAGCATTAAAATTCTGTCTCCATTGCACAATTTGGTGTCGTTCCCTTAAAGTCTATGAGAGTGAAGCCCTCTGTAATTCTTGTGTACAACCTGCATGGTTAGATGCAGTCAAGAGTAGAGCAACCCAGTAAAAGAATGAAATTAGAACATTCTCTAACACCATATACAAAAATAAACTCAAAATGGATTAACAGTAAGTGTAAGACCAGATACTATAAAAGTCCTAGAGGAAAACATAGATAGAACACTCTTTGACATAAATCGCAGAATATTTTTTTGGATCCCCTCCTTGAGTAATGGAAACAAAAGAAAAATAAACAAATGGGACCTCATTAAACTTAAAAGCTTTTGCACAGCAAAGAAACCCATAACCAAAGCGAAAAGACAACCTCTGGAATGGAAGAAAATATTTGCAAACTATGAAACCGACAACACACAGGGCTCAAGCTTAAAGGTCAGAAATGGGCCATTGGTAGCTCTGAGGTCTGAATAAATCCAGTGTCTAATATAGGTGAGGTCACCTCAAATCAGCATGTCCGCAACATTCTAGTATACCAGTCTTGCATAATCCCATGAAAGAAAGACTTCACCAGCCAATGGGAAGAATTCACCCATCAGGACACCCTCCTGGCCTATAGGCACAATTTGCAGAGTTCCTTAGAGTATCTGGTCAACCCCATATCTGAGGTAGAGGGCCAAGGAATGTCCCAAAAGGAAGAAATAGGAAGCAGTTCTAGACTTGGGACACCTAACCCAAACTGCACTGCAGGCCTTAGACAGTCCAAGTCACTGAAGAGGGACTTAGAAAATTTCGAGTTTGGTACATCTGACAGCCAGGCTCATGTACCATCAGGTCTGGGCTCAGGGAACCCTACCCAGCTGCCACTGCCAGTCATAGCTGACCCCAAGCATAATAGAGGGAGACTCAAAAAATACTTGAGGAAAGCATTCAAGAGCATGGGGCACTCTGAGGCATGGGTTCTAGTGTAGCACCCTACCTGCTCACGTCTAATGGTGGTTCTAATCATTGGTATTGATTCAGAATATCTGTAGCCATGTGTAGGAGTCTCCTTTAGAATTTTTTTTTGCACTGTAGTCAAAAGCTAACAGCCATTAAGCATTTTGGATGTGCCAAGCATTTTGCTAACAACCTCTAACGAACGCTCTTCAAATTCACTAACAATCTCATGTGGTAGTGGTTATTGTTAACTCTCGCACATAGGAGGAAAGTGACTTTAAGAAATTGAGTAACCTATAAATATATAAACAATGAGTATTGGAGCCAGGAATTGAATCTGAGTCTATGTAACATCAAAACCCATGCTCTTGAGGGTGACTCTAAACTTCCTATTCTCTGAGGTAGGAGGTAAAAGGCATGAGTAACCCTCACTAGCCTGACTCCAGTCCTGTATCCTTTTCGAATCAAGCTCTCTCTGGTATCGAAGTGTAGGCTGTTTGATACAATCCAAAGTACTCACAGTGATAGGGCAGATGCAATCCCAACAGATCACTCAAGTGATATAATCAGGGTGCTGTTTGAAAAAAAAGGGGGGAAATAGGTACAGAGAAATATTTTCTGTTTGTAGTGTTATGAAGAATCACCTTATTCTGTGTTTTTGTTTTTTCTTAGTCCATGTGAGCAGGGGATAGGAGTTTAAAATAATGTAAGAAGGCAACATACATAAAACAGTTTTTCCAAGGCTCCATTAAAAGCCAGATCTTAGACATTCATTTTGGAACTAAATCTTTTTCCGTGTAGTTAGAATAGCACAGTATCTGGCCTTGATTAAGTAAGCCAGTTGTCTGGGGACAAAGTGGAGAGACAGGAAAAATCGGTAGTGAAGGAAAAGAAAAAAGACAGCTCCCAGCAATAATCAAAGACTCCTCCTTTTCCCACTTGTTCTGTTGTTCCAGATTTTGGCTTTTGTGGATTTAACTTTTTCAAGTGGTAGGTAGTGTTTATGCATCTGCTATAATCTCCTCCTAGGCAGTTTTATCAAATTTTTTTTTTTGACTAAATTTCCTTTCGAGACACTAGACCCTCATCCCTAAAGTGACTGAGTCCACTGCCACTGTACCCTTATCTGGGCACTATTCCCGAATTTATCTACTAACTGGGAAAGGGAGTACCAAGAAGCTCCCAAGTGGATCATGCAGGTGTCAAAAGCATTTCCTCTGCTCCCACTCTTACAGCAGCTCTGCACCTATCTGGTGATCAGGGTCAGTTACCCCTGTCAAATGTTGACTCCTCTTCTTGCTGCTTGGCACATGGAGCTGCGAAGTGGGTCCATGAAGTTCTTTATGCTGTTCAGCTGGAAGTAGGACTCCCAACATGTGCTTTTAACCATCTTAAACTCTTGCAAATCCCAGAGCTTACTTTGCTGTCACTCCAGCCTTGCTGTTCATGGTGATAATTGTACTCACCTGTATTCTGACAGTTACACCTTGCCACACAGCCTCTATTGTTTCCAGTTGTTATCCGCATTGCAATCAGTGAGACCAGTTCTGTGAAAGCTTCTCCCACTGTCAACCTTGAGTCTGAAAGGAGAGCCTCTATGGAACTTAATGGATGCCAAGGCCCACCCATCGGCATGTTCCTGTGGGCCAGTGTGTGGAAGAGTCCTCTGGGGGGGTTTGTAGACTCACAAAGTATATCTACTCTAAAATGCTTACTTTTCTGGCCCTTTAAACCCCTTCTTTCATCATTTATCAAGACAGTTCTGGATTTCTATCTTATTTAATGTGAGCCATCACTTTTTCCATGCTTCTGAAAGCTATCTGGATATGTATACCATCTCCCAATATCCTTTCTAGGGTATAAAATTCTGTATTCCAGAAAAGTGTATGTTTCCAATTTAGTCCATCATAATTCAGACCCATGATTAATCTCCCAGCTCCTGCTGATACATAATGGCTAGTTTCTGAAGTTCTTTCATCCTTTCCTTCCTTAGCTGACTTAGAATATCCATAGCCAGGTTATATTGGGACATAATTTTAATTATTGGCCTAGCAACCAGGAAGGGAGGCTGAGGAAGATCCTAAGGCAAGGTGGGGAGAGGGAAGTGGAATGCTATTTTTCAAGGGAGAGACCCCTGACGCAACTTCAAGAGGGGGGAAATGATAGCCCTTATTAGTGAGCCACTTCTGAAGGCTCAGTGAGTCCAGAGGAATCTAGGGAATCAAGATTTTCATGTGCATCAACACAGATGTGCGCATTCTATGTACAGGCTTCCATTCTTTCCCAAACGGGACTCTGAACCTTAGCTGTGACTTTAACCTTTTTTGGAACTTGACTACTCTGAGAATTAAGGCCTGGGCCTCAGCATTTTCTACTTTCTCAGTACAGGATATGTGAGCCTCTTTGTAGGCTGCCACAAAGACGCTCCAGCTTTAGATTTTAATTGCTGATTAATCACTCTTGGCTTTTTGTTACCTTTCCCCGACTTCAACAGAGTTTAATAGTGGCTACTTAAAGCCATTGTCTTCACAGTTAGTACTTTCTCCGTATCTATAAAACCACACCAGCTAATGTATTTTCCACTGATAGAGCATCCCAGTTCACCAGTGGGGAACAGCTGTACTGCTAGCTCGTCCCAGGGGCTATCTGTACTCCTCGAATAAACAATAATGGAGTGCCTATTGCCCTCTAGGCTGTAGGTGACCCACCTCCAAAATCCCATAATAGCATTTGTTTTCTTGTACCTAAATGTGGACCATCCCCTCTCATAGGCTGTTTTCTAGGAGGCAGACACTGAGATGGATATTAGCATGTAACACATTAATTAAGGAGTACTCTTAGTATCAACACCTGTATAAAGGAGAGGATGAAAGCAGGATTGGGCAGAGGGAGAAGCTGAACTCTGGTGAAGTCCCATCAAAGGCCTCAGCCAACTGCTTGGTCAGCCCTCAAGCCAGGATGGCGCTTGCGAATCATCCTGAGTTGTAAGGAGGGGGCCAAGCATTTATATTTCTGCATTGATGAGTCACTATAATAGGCTTTCCTGGAAAGAGGTGTTGCCTTGGATGAGGGCATTTTCTTTGGCCAAGGAAATTCTCAAGGAGAGTAGACCATAGGGGCCATCTTCTAGTAGCACTCTCAGGTTTTGGGGGACTAAGTGCTTCATTTTTTTTTTTTTTTTTTTTTTTTGTGTTATGCAGGCCTCTCACTGCTGTGGCCTCTCCCGTTGCGGAGCACTGGCTCCGGACGCGCAGGCTTAGCAGCCATGGCTCACGGCCCCAGCCGCTCCGCAGCATGTGGGATCCTCCTGGATTGGGGCAGGAACCCGTGTCCCCTGCATCGGCAGGCGGACTCTCAACCACTGCGCCACCAGGGCAGCCCTAAGTGCTTCATTCTTGAAGAACAATTTTGATCATGCATCACCGTGTGCACCTCAAAATCCAAATAAAATGTAAATGAACATTGAGCTAGGTGCATGGTCTTTCCACTTATGTCCTGGGCTGTTGACATTTGGGAACAGGTAATATAGCACTTCTTAGTCTTTGGAACAAGAAATTGTATAAATCTAGAAGATTTCAGCAAGATTCTTCATGTCTTTTTTTTTTTTTTTTTTACTTCCTGTAAGTGAGGAACACATAGTCCAGTGAATCTTTGTCTCTGTGAAGCATTAGGACTATTCAGCATTATTCAGACTATAAAAGATACCATATTTTTGTCTCAGAAAAAATAACCATAGGAATATGCTTAACTGACCATGTCTTTTTTTCCCCCCTAAATCATTAAAGATCAATTCACATTAGAAAAATTTAAGGAGGAATTCATTCTATTTAAGTACTATAATATGGTCTTATTTGCTATGTTAACAAATTAAAAAATTGATATGAAAAATTTAATAGTTTAGCAATATAGTTTTGGGCTCATTTTTATAATTACAGCAAAAATATGAAAAAATTAAAATACTATACCAATTTCTTTGTATTTTTCACATTTGCATCAAGTAGCTCTATAGTTATTACTCCATGACCTCTTGGTATTTAAACTTCTGACTTTATAGTCATTTCTTTAATAATTTAGGTGATAATTTAAAATAAATATTAATACTAAAAGAAAACAAAGAGATCATGTAGTTAAAAAAAATCATTTGTCTTTAAGATTAAAAAAACACGGCCATTTAGGCTATCTAAGTTACTGTAGTAAACATAAAAATTTAGAGGCAGAACTTGGACTTAGAAGGGGAAGGAGAGAGAGTGATAGATTTACCTCTGCAAATACTAACAGGTATTCCTTTTCAATACAGTGTTTCATATGTTCTTTTCTGCTTATGTGCTAATATTGTCAAAAATTAAAAATGAACTTTTGAAAGATGGTAGGCTTTTTTTTTGTGCCAATTGCCTAAACAAAGAAACGAAAGTTATAAAGTCTAAAGGGATGGTAAAAATTTTAATAAATTTGTAAAGATCCATATTTGATCATATTTAGTGACTGCTTTAATAAAGTATGCTCAACAGTGATAAATTTAAAGTAGGACTCAGACTTGTCCTAAAAGAGTTAACTTTTCTTCTTTTCGCCTACTTCCTTGCCCTTTCCCTTTTAATAATGTACAAGAATATCCATTTCAGATGAAAATAGGGTCAGGGAGCTCAGAAGACAACTTTCAAGATATTCATACAACCATGTCAGGTAAAAGCAAACATAACTCTGTTGCATTTGTGAATTCCTTGATGGAACATATTTTAAGAGGGAAAGAAAATTCCTGTATCAAAGGTAGAGTTATTCTCTACATCTAAAAAAGTGAGATCCAAACATTTCAGACACCCATTTAACAAGAAATGTTGTTTATAATATCCCCAGAGGTGCCAGTGTCTTTTAGAAATGAACATTGCTTAATTATTCAAAGGCTATAAAATTCTGTTGAGGAGTATAGTACAAAGAGCAAAATGAACTTCCCAGTTAATAAACCACCCAGTAATCCCTACAAACGAATATTTTGCACCTGTTTTAATATCTAATCTCCAGAGTACGTGGGAACAGGAGGAAATACTATAAGGCACAGGTTGTTATCCTCTTATCCACTCTCCTTTGTATAGAAGCAGCCTCTACCATGATTTCTTCTCCCCCTTCCAGCTCCCCCCACCCCCAGCTCCTCAGCCCTGCCCAGCCTGGTCAGATCGGTTCCTGCCCATTCTCTAAGGCCTATTCTAAGTGTAATCAATTTCTTGGTTCTGACTTTCCTCTGACCCTACTTAAAGTTTATGCTTTATCTCTTTTCACTTGCTCTTTTTCAGTCTTCTTCACATTTTTGGGAACCCCATCTATAATAATTTAGTCTCAACTACACTGTAAATTACTTCAAGGTTGTGACTATACTTTAGGCCTTTCTTGGATCTCTAATGATACCTTCCGTTGCCTCACATTCCGCCTGCAAGATGAGAGAACATTTACATTTCCTTTTTGGTGATAACCTTGTCTATAGCTAAAAGAAGAAAGTCAATCTGGAAGGAGAGTGTTCTCGAGAGTAAATAACACCTAGGCCACCTACAGAACAAGAACCTATGGGAAAGGCATCCAGCATTTTAAAATTTGAATAAAAGGATATTGAGGAAAAGAAATTAAATTTATTCTAGCAAAGCATATATTCCTATGATCTTGGGCATTTCATTTCACCTCATTCTGTTTCATTTGCCTTTAAATAGTAAAACTCTTGTTTCCTTTCTACTGGTGTAATTTTCCCTTATTATTTACAGAGAATGATTGCATATTTAGAGGAGAAAGAAAATATGTATTGAAAGACCTTTGTCATTGAACCAGCTATGAAGCTTTAATCTATTAAGAATAGCCTTTTAGTGCCATGAATGCTTTTTATCTTTGTGTGAATTACCCTTTGGCATGCCAAGAGCAGACATCAGAAGGACCCCAAAGCTCCCCAACAGTTAAGTGGCCAAGCCTCTTTGGGGTTTTCTGGTAATTAGTTGATAAGAGGTCTGTCCAAAGCCAGGAGTTGTGACTGTTGCAATGATAGGAAACACCTTGCACTTTGGATGCCTTCTTAGAAAACCATCCCCTCATATCCCAAAGATTGCTACTCCACAATATCAAACAATCATCAACATCTTTATTATTATTATTTGTTTGGTTTTGTTCTTTCTGTCAAAATCCTCTGAGCAATAATAAATGGAGGCTGGAAGGATTTATGTTCACAGGTTCAGAAAACTGTTACCTAATCTGTATTGTTTCTTCTGAACGTCAGACAAGAAATATTTTCCTGTAATGATCTATGCCTCTCCATGTGTACCTCCTCTTACCCATTCTTTAGTACACTTGCCTCATGTCTGTTGCTTCATAATCAAACCACTGGAGTCCACTCTGTTATTAAAAATCATCATCAAGGCAGTTCCAACGAATCAACTCCAATATTAACTTCATTCATAATAGCTATGAACTGGAAGTAGTCCAGGATCTAACAACAGGAGAGTGAATAACAAACTCTAGTATTGTCATATAATGTAATACTACTTGGCAATAAAAAAGAATGTCACTGATACATAAAAATATCGATGAATCTCAAAACCATTATGCTGAGTGAATGCAGCCTTATCCAAAAGAGTACATATTGCCTCATTACACTGATATAAAATTCTAGTCAAAACTAATCTATAGCATAAAGAAATATACTTCTCTCAGGGAACGGAGGTAAAGATTGACTGGAAAGGGACATGTGGGGTGATGGTAATAGAGATATGGGTTATACAAGTGTAACATTGCCATAAATGAATAAATTTACAACTAAGATTTGCCCATTTTATTGTGTGAACGTGTTATATAAAAAGAAAATATGAATATTTAATCCTGATTAACAATGTATGCTGTAATATGTAGAGAGAAATATGACATTCGTTTGAAATGTATCAAAAAGTAAGATTTGTTGGACTGATGGATTTTAGAAGGATGGCTAGCTAGATGGATAATAAGTGATAAGTAAAATAAAATGTTAATGGCAAGTATAAATGTAGGTATATAGGTTTTCACTGTAAAATAATTTCAACTTTGTGGTGTGTTTAAAATTTTTCATAATATAATGATGAAGGAAAGGAGAGCACTAGCTAACTGTTCTTGGTAGTTTATTCCTAGTAAATCTTATTAAATTTCCTAGAATTTGAGTGCACATACTATTTTTTTTAACATCTTTATTGGAGTATAATTGCTTTACAATGGTGTGTTAGTTTCTGCTTTATAACAAAGTGAATCAGTTATACATATACATATGTTCCCATATCTCTTCCCTCTTGCATCTCGCTCCCTCCCACCCTCACTATCCCACCCCTCTAGGTGGTCACAAACCACTGAGCTCATCGCCCTATGCTATGCAGCTGCTTCCCACTAGCTGTCTGTTTTACATTTGGTAGTGTATATATGTCCATGCCACTGTCTCACTTTGTCACAGCTTACCCTTCCCCCTCCCCATATCAATTTTTTAAAGGAACCTCCTTACTGTTCTCCATAGTGGCTGTATCAATTTATATTCCCACCAACAGTGCAAGAGTGTTCCCTTTTCTCCACACCCTCTCCAGCATTTATTGTTTCTAGATTTTTTGATGATGGCCATTCTGACCGGTGTGAGATGATATCTCATTGTAGTTTTGGTTTGCATTTCTCTAATGATTAATGATATTGAGCATTCTTTCATGTGTTTGTTGGCAATCTGTATATCTTCTTTGGAGAAGTGTCTATTTCAGTCAGACCCCGAATAGCCAAAGCAATCTTGAGAACGAAAAATGGAGATGGAGGAATCAGGCTCCCTGACTTCAGACTGTACTACAAAACTACAGTAATCAAGACAGTATGGTACTGGCACAAAAACAGAAATATAGATCAGTGGAACAGGATGGAAAGCTCAGAGATAAACCCACGCATATATGGTCACCTTATCTTTGGTAAAGGAGGCAAGAATATACAGTGGAGAAAAGACAGCCTCTTCAATAAGTGGTGCTGGGAAAACTGGACAGGTACATGTAAAAATATGAGATTAGAACACTCCCTAACACCATACACAAAAATAAACTCAAAATGGATTAAAGACCTAAATGTAAGGCCGGAAACTATCAAACTCTTAGAGGAAAGCATAGACAGAACACTCTATGACATAAATCATAGCAAGATCCTTTTTGACCCACCTCCCAGAGAAATGGAAATGCACATACTATTTTTTGTCCCTCTCAGGAAAACAAGGACACTGGGTATAAGAATAGTAGTTCTATTTGAACTTTTATGACTATTAAGACTACTTCATTTTGTGTTGAGTGAAAAATTCAAACTTGCCTATTAAATAAATCTAAATCAAATGATCTATTAATTAAATCTAATTTTCTTTATGGGTTAAAATTTACTAAATAAAATGACTAGGTGGTTAAATAGGTTTTTAAGACTATTAAAAATATAAGCCTTTAAAAAAAAATAGTCTTAACCCCTAATGTTGAAGGTCCTGCACCTTCTGGAGTCAGAACCAAGCTCTACCCTAAACAGAGGGTAGGGTTAACATACAGATTATTTTCTCTTTAGCCATAATTTCCTTTAATCTGTTTACAGTCTCATCAAAACCTCCCAAAAACTTTATGATGGACCTATTGTCAACAACATTCAACATATCTTTTTTGTAATTCATTATCTGAAATGGAAAATCTGGTTATTTTTTAAAAATTTGAAAAATATAGAAAAGAATGTAAAAATTATTTCATATTTTGCCAAACAAAGAAAACCTTCAGGACACATTTTAAATATTTTCTCTTTATAAGCATCTGTTTTTACATATTGGAGCTTACTTTTGTGTTCACTTTTCTACCACTGTTTGATTTTATTTCTCTGAATTTTAATATTTTCAACATGATTACTCTTACCATTATGGTTATTTTTATTGTTACATAGTATTTCTTCAAATAAGTGTACTGTCATCATTCTTCTAGAATTCACTTATTTAGTCATTCATTCAAAAAATTTATTGAATGCTTTCATGTGCTACATATTATGCAAGGTGCTGAGAAAAGATGGGCCAGCCAAATAGTGATGATTCTTGTCCTATTGGAACTTACATCCTAAAAAGGGTAATAGATATTTGTAAAAGACATACAAATCAACAAATAAGCACAAATTGTGTTAAGCACTATAAAGGGGAAGAACTTTATAAAGTTGTTTGAGAAAGTATCCTGGAGGCTCTAATATTTATTTGAATTTTAGGAGACATTACAACAAACTCAATATCATCTGGATTTTATTTTCTATTTGTTTGTCTCTCTTATCTGTCAACAGAAATATAAACTGGGATGGTGGAGATTTTTAGTTCATCATATTTATATTTCCATGTGATGGTGAAGATAGTACCTTGAACACAGAACACTCAATATATATGTATTTAGTAAATTAATTATCTTCTATATGTATTTTGGTTTCCCCTTGGGGGTCTCATTTTTTTGGTGATATCTGTTTTACTTATCTCTTTATCTCTTTTATCACATAAAATTCATGGTAAACTCAAATCTGAGTGTAACATATAAAGATAAATATAAAGAAAACAAAATGGGAAACCCAATAGATATTGCTAAAGTCTAATTCCTTATACTTGATTTACACATTTCATATTTCTTTAATTTTTTAAAGTTGAAACAAAATTGACCTTCATTGATGATAGCATCATGGTCTGTGGTCTCATTATTTTCATTCAGTGTATATATGAGTGGTGTTTAAACTATGTCTGTCTTCTTAAATTAAAAAATATTCTCTAAATCTCAAATTAATTTCAATAGGAAGTCAAACTTGTGAGAAATTAGATGCCTATACTTTCTGACATGCATCAATGTTTTGTATTTTCCTTTTACTTTAGGGGACAATAGGCGCATTCCTCAGTAGCAATAAGGTTTTCAAGGGCTTTCAAGGAATTTATAAGGTAAAGAAAAAAATTAGTAATAATCAGATGACAAATGTGACTGTCTTCCAATGAAATGTCACTGTTCGAATTATGTGGGCTCTATAGGGCACTTCCAAAGATGTGGTCTTCTTTGAGAATAAAATTGGAATTACATTGACAATGGACTCCTCTTGAGTCTTTCCCTTCTCTAAAAACAATGCTTCAGTTTGAATGGTTTTCATGGCCTTAAAGGTAATTCACAGTACAAAATGGTGTGGGATAAATGAGAAATATTAATAACATATTTCAGCAATGTTGGTTCACAAAGATATTCTAGATTTCATTTCTTTAGTAATCCTCTGAAATACAAGGCAGTTTGATTTATAGATATAATTTTTAAGCATAAAGCAAAAGTCCTAAAAATAAAGGAATGTCTAAATTTATTTCTCAATATAGTTTAATGCTGAAACTTCAATAATATATTTAGAACTGTTAGAAAAAAATTTGTAGGTTAGCAACAGATTAAAATCTCAATTTATCTGTATCATAGGAGAATAAATCCTATCAGATATAAACTCTTAAAAAAAGATAGTGCTTTAAATTTATTTGCGTCAATACTCAGAACCTTTCACACAGAAGATACATAGTAACAATGAGTGGGTGGATGAATGAATGAATGAGTGAATGAGTGCAAAATAACCTTCATCACACTGAATGTCCTGAGGCAGTACCACCTCATGTAGTCTCCACAGTACTAGTTTTGCTTTTGTTTCTTAAATAACACTCCTAGGTTTTGAGCAGAAGACCATAATATCATAACTTTAAAATGAAATCATAATGGCCTTTTACAACAGTGGTCTTAAATGACACAATATACCAGTTGTTCTTAATAGATATCTACACGAAATTCCATCCAGAAACAGCAGAAAGCACATTCTTTTCAAGTGCTCATGGAACATTCTTCAGGATAGATGACATGCTAGGCCACAAAATAAGTCTCAACAAGTTTAAGAGGATAGAAATCATATCAAGCATTTTTTCTGACCCCAACCATATGAAATTAGAAATGAATTACAGAAAGAAAAATGGGAAAAACACAAACACATGGAGACTAAATAACATGTTGCTAAACAACCAATGGGTCAATAAAGAAATCAAAAAGGAAGTCAGAAAACACGTAAAGAGAAATTAAAATGGAAACACAACTTTCCAAAATCTATGAAATGAAACAAAAATAGTTTTAAGAGGGAAATTTATAGTGATACAGGCCTTTCTCAAGAAACAAGAAAAATCTCAAACAACCTAATTTGCCAACTAAAGGAGATAGGAAAAGAAGAACAAACAAAGCCCAAGGTCAGCAGAAGGAAGGAAATAATATCAAAGAGGAAGTAGACGGCTTCCCTGGTCGCACAGTGATTGAGAGTCCACCTGCTGATGCAGGAGACATGGGTTCGTGCCCTGGTCTGGAAAGCTCCCACATGCCGCGGAGTGGCTGGGCGCATGAACCATGGCCGCTGAGCCTGTGCGTCCAGAGCCTCTGCTCCGCAACAGGAGAGGCCACAACAGTGAGAGGCCCATGTACCGCAAAAAAAAAAAAAAAAAAAAAAAAAAAAAAAAAAAAAAAAAAAAAAAAAAAAAAAAAAAAAAAAAAAAAAAAAAAAAAAAAAAAAAAGAAGTAAATAAGAGACCAAAAAACAATAGAAAAGATCAATGACACTAAAAGCTGTTTTTTTTGAAAGGACAAACAAAATTCATAAACCTCTAGCCAGGCTCACCAAGAAGAAAAGAGAGGACCCCAAAAAAACAAAATAAGAAATGAAAGAGGAGAAATAACAATTGATAACACAGAGATACAAAAAAATCATGAGAATACTACAAAGAGTTACATGCCAACAAATTGGGCAACCTGGAAGAAATGGACAAATTTCTAGAAACATACAACCTGCCAAGACTGAATCAAGAAGAAACAGACAATCTGAACAGACTGATCCTGTGTAGTGAAATTGAATCTGTTAAAAAAAAAAAAAAAAAAGCCTCCCAGCAAACAAAAGTCCAGGACTAGACAGCTTCACAGGGGAATTCTACCAAACATTTAGAGAAGAACTAACACCCATCCTTCTCAAACTCTTCCAAAAAATTGCAGAGGGAGAAACACTCCCAAATTCATTCTACGAAGCCACCATCACCCTGATACCAAAATAAGAAAAAGATATCACAAAAAAAATTATAGACCAATATCACTGATGAACATAAATGCAAAAATCCTGAACAAAATACTAGAAAACAGAATCCAGCACATTAAAAGGATCATACACCATGATCAAGTGGGATTTATCTCAGGGATGCAAGGATTCTTCAATATATGCAAATCAAACAATGTGATACACCATATTAACAACTTAAGGATTAAAAAGCATGGGATCATCTCAATAGATGCAGAAAAAGCTTTTGACAAAATTCAACACCCATTTATGATAAAAGCTCTGCAGAAAATGGTCATAGAAGGAACCGACCTTAACATAATAAAGGCCATATATGACAAACCCACAAGAAGCATCATATTCAATGGTGAAAACTGAAAGCATTTCCACTAAGATCAGGAACAAGACAAGGATGTACACTCTCACCACTATTATTCAACATAGTTTTGTAAGTCCTAGCCATGGCAGTTAGAGAAGAAAAAGAAAGAAAAGGGATTCAAACTGGAAAAGAAGTAAGACTGTCACTGTTTGCAGATGACATGATATTATACATAGAAAATCCTAAAGATGCCACCAGAAAACTACTAGAACTAATCAATGAATTTGGTAAGATTGCAGGATACAAAATTAATTGACAGACATCTCTGGCATTCCTAGACACCAACAATGAAAAATCAGAAAGAGAAATTAAGGAAACACTCCCATTTACCACTGCAACAAAAAGAATAAAATACCTAGGAATAAACCTACCTAGGGAGACAAAAGACCTGTATGCAGAAAACTATAAGACACTGATGAAAGAAATTAAAGATGATACCAACAGATGGAGAGATATACCATGATCTTGGATTGGAAGAATCAACATTGTGAAAATGACTATATTACCCAAAGCAATCTACAGATTCAATGCAATCCCTATCAAATTACCAATGGCATTTTTTACAGAACTAGAACAAAATATCTTCAAATTTGTATGGAGACACAAAAGACCCCAAATAGCCAAAGCAGTCTTGAGGGGAATAAATGGAGCTGGAGGAATCAGACTTCCAGACTTCAGACTATACTACAAAGCTACAGTAATCAAGACAATATGGTACTGGCACAAAAACAAGACTATTAAAAATATAAGCCTTTAAAAAAAAATAGTCTTAACCCCTAATGTTGAAGGTCCTGCACCTTCTGGAGTCAGAACCAAGCTCTACCCTAAACAGAGGGTAGGGTTAACATACAGATTATTTTCTCTTTAGCCATAATTTCCTTTAATCTGTTTACAGTCTCATCAAAACCTCCCAAAAACTTTATGATGGACCTATTGTCAACAACATTCAACATATCTTTTTTGTAATTCATTATCTGAAATGGAAAATCTGGTTATTTTTTAAAAATTTGAAAAATATAGAAAAGAATGTAAAAATTATTTCATATTTTGCCAAACAAAGAAAACCTTCAGGACACATTTTAAATATTTTCTCTTTATAAGCATCTGTTTTTACATATTGGAGCTTACTTTTGTGTTCACTTTTCTACCACTGTTTGATTTTATTTCTCTGAATTTTAATATTTTCAACATGATTACTCTTACCATTATGGTTATTTTTATTGTTACATAGTATTTCTTCAAATAAGTGTACTGTCATCATTCTTCTAGAATTCACTTATTTAGTCATTCATTCAAAAAATTTATTGAATGCTTTCATGTGCTACATATTATGCAAGGTGCTGAGAAAAGATGGGCCAGCCAAATAGTGATGATTCTTGTCCTATTGGAACTTACATCCTAAAAAGGGTAATAGATATTTGTAAAAGACATACAAATCAACAAATAAGCACAAATTGTGTTAAGCACTATAAAGGGGAAGAACTTTATAAAGTTGTTTGAGAAAGTATCCTGGAGGCTCTAATATTTATTTGAATTTTAGGAGACATTACAACAAACTCAATATCATCTGGATTTTATTTTCTATTTGTTTGTCTCTCTTATCTGTCAACAGAAATATAAACTGGGATGGTGGAGATTTTTAGTTCATCATATTTATATTTCCATGTGATGGTGAAGATAGTACCTTGAACACAGAACACTCAATATATATGTATTTAGTAAATTAATTATCTTCTATATGTATTTTGGTTTCCCCTTGGGGGTCTCATTTTTTTGGTGATATCTGTTTTACTTATCTCTTTATCTCTTTTATCACATAAAATTCATGGTAAACTCAAATCTGAGTGTAACATATAAAGATAAATATAAAGAAAACAAAATGGGAAACCCAATAGATATTGCTAAAGTCTAATTCCTTATACTTGATTTACACATTTCATATTTCTTTAATTTTTTAAAGTTGAAACAAAATTGACCTTCATTGATGATAGCATCATGGTCTGTGGTCTCATTATTTTCATTCAGTGTATATATGAGTGGTGTTTAAACTATGTCTGTCTTCTTAAATTAAAAAATATTCTCTAAATCTCAAATTAATTTCAATAGGAAGTCAAACTTGTGAGAAATTAGATGCCTATACTTTCTGACATGCATCAATGTTTTGTATTTTCCTTTTACTTTAGGGGACAATAGGCGCATTCCTCAGTAGCAATAAGGTTTTCAAGGGCTTTCAAGGAATTTATAAGGTAAAGAAAAAAATTAGTAATAATCAGATGACAAATGTGACTGTCTTCCAATGAAATGTCACTGTTCGAATTATGTGGGCTCTATAGGGCACTTCCAAAGATGTGGTCTTCTTTGAGAATAAAATTGGAATTACATTGACAATGGACTCCTCTTGAGTCTTTCCCTTCTCTAAAAACAATGCTTCAGTTTGAATGGTTTTCATGGCCTTAAAGGTAATTCACAGTACAAAATGGTGTGGGATAAATGAGAAATATTAATAACATATTTCAGCAATGTTGGTTCACAAAGATATTCTAGATTTCATTTCTTTAGTAATCCTCTGAAATACAAGGCAGTTTGATTTATAGATATAATTTTTAAGCATAAAGCAAAAGTCCTAAAAATAAAGGAATGTCTAAATTTATTTCTCAATATAGTTTAATGCTGAAACTTCAATAATATATTTAGAACTGTTAGAAAAAAATTTGTAGGTTAGCAACAGATTAAAATCTCAATTTATCTGTATCATAGGAGAATAAATCCTATCAGATATAAACTCTTAAAAAAAGATAGTGCTTTAAATTTATTTGCGTCAATACTCAGAACCTTTCACACAGAAGATACATAGTAACAATGAGTGGGTGGATGAATGAATGAATGAGTGAATGAGTGCAAAATAACCTTCATCACACTGAATGTCCTGAGGCAGTACCACCTCATGTAGTCTCCACAGTACTAGTTTTGCTTTTGTTTCTTAAATAACACTCCTAGGTTTTGAGCAGAAGACCATAATATCATAACTTTAAAATGAAATCATAATGGCCTTTTACAACAGTGGTCTTAAATGACACAATATACCAGTTGTTCTTAATAGATATCTACACGAAATTCCATCCAGAAACAGCAGAAAGCACATTCTTTTCAAGTGCTCATGGAACATTCTTCAGGATAGATGACATGCTAGGCCACAAAATAAGTCTCAACAAGTTTAAGAGGATAGAAATCATATCAAGCATTTTTTCTGACCCCAACCATATGAAATTAGAAATGAATTACAGAAAGAAAAATGGGAAAAACACAAACACATGGAGACTAAATAACATGTTGCTAAACAACCAATGGGTCAATAAAGAAATCAAAAAGGAAGTCAGAAAACACGTAAAGAGAAATTAAAATGGAAACACAACTTTCCAAAATCTATGAAATGAAACAAAAATAGTTTTAAGAGGGAAATTTATAGTGATACAGGCCTTTCTCAAGAAACAAGAAAAATCTCAAACAACCTAATTTGCCAACTAAAGGAGATAGGAAAAGAAGAACAAACAAAGCCCAAGGTCAGCAGAAGGAAGGAAATAATATCAAAGAGGAAGTAGACGGCTTCCCTGGTCGCACAGTGATTGAGAGTCCACCTGCTGATGCAGGAGACATGGGTTCGTGCCCTGGTCTGGAAAGCTCCCACATGCCGCGGAGTGGCTGGGCGCATGAACCATGGCCGCTGAGCCTGTGCGTCCAGAGCCTCTGCTCCGCAACAGGAGAGGCCACAACAGTGAGAGGCCCATGTACCGCAAAAAAAAAAAAAAAAAAAAAAAAAAAAAAAAAAAACAAAAAAAGATCAATGACACTAAAAGCTGTTTTTTTTGAAAGGACAAACAAAATTCATAAACCTCTAGCCAGGCTCACGAAGAAGAAAAGAGAGGACCCCAAAAAAACAAAATAAGAAATGAAAGAGGAGAAATAACAATTGATAACACAGAGATACAAAAAAATCATGAGAATACTACAAAGAGTTACATGCCAACAAATTGGGCAACCTGGAAGAAATGGACAAATTTCTAGAAACATACAACCTACACATTAAAAGGATCATACACCATGATCAAGTGGGATTTATCTCAGGGATGCAAGGATTCTTCAATATATGCAAATCAAACAATGTGATACACCATATTAACAACTTAAGGATTAAAAAGCATGGGATCATCTCAATAGATGCAGAAAAAGCTTTTGACAAAATTCAACACCCATTTATGATAAAAGCTCTGCAGAAAATGGTCATAGAAGGAACCGACCTTAACATAATAAAGGCCATATATGACAAACCCACAAGAAGCATCATATTCAATGGTGAAAACTGAAAGCATTTCCACTAAGATCAGGAACAAGACAAGGATGTACACTCTCACCACTATTATTCAACATAGTTTTGTAAGTCCTAGCCATGGCAGTTAGAGAAGAAAAAGAAAGAAAAGGGATTCAAACTGGAAAAGAAGTAAGACTGTCACTGTTTGCAGATGACATGATATTATACATAGAAAATCCTAAAGATGCCACCAGAAAACTACTAGAACTAATCAATGAATTTGGTAAGATTGCAGGATACAAAATTAATTGACAGACATCTCTGGCATTCCTAGACACCAACAATGAAAAATCAGAAAGAGAAATTAAGGAAACACTCCCATTTACCACTGCAACAAAAAGAATAAAATACCTAGGAATAAACCTACCTAGGGAGACAAAAGACCTGTATGCAGAAAACTATAAGACACTGATGAAAGAAATTAAAGATGATACCAACAGATGGAGAGATATACCATGATCTTGGATTGGAAGAATCAACATTGTGAAAATGACTATATTACCCAAAGCAATCTACAGATTCAATGCAATCCCTATCAAATTACCAATGGCATTTTTTACAGAACTAGAACAAAATATCTTCAAATTTGTATGGAGACACAAAAGACCCCAAATAGCCAAAGCAGTCTTGAGGGGAATAAATGGAGCTGGAGGAATCAGACTTCCAGACTTCAGACTATACTACAAAGCTACAGTAATCAAGACAATATGGTACTGGCACAAAAACAGAGATATAGATCAGTGGAAAAGGATAGAAAGCCCAGAGATAAACCCACGCACCTACGGTCAACTAATCTATGACAAAGGAGGCAAGGATATACAATGGATAAAAGACAGTCTTTTCAATAAGTGGTGCTGGGAAAACTCAACAGCTACATGTAAAGAATGAAATTAGAACGCTCCCTAACACCATACACAAAAATAAACTCAAAACGGATTAGAGACCTAAATGTAAGACTGGACACTATAAAACTCTTAGAGGAAAACATAGGAAGAAGCTCTTTGACATAAGTCACAGCAAGATCTTTTTTGACCCACCTCCTAGAGTAATGGAAATAAAAACAAAAATAAACGAATGGGACCTAATGACACTTAAAAGCTTCTGCAAAGCAAAGAAAACTACAAACAAGACCAAAAGACAACCCTCAGAATGGGAGAAAATATTTGCAAATGAAACAACAGACACAGAATTAATCTCCAAAATATATGAACAGCCCATGGAGCTCAATATCAAAACAACAAACAATCCAATTAAAAAATGGGCAGAAGACCTAAATAGACATTTCACCAAGGAAGACATACAGATGGCCAAGAGGTACATGAAAACATGCGCAACATCACTAATCATTAGAGAGATGCAAATGCAAATCAAAACTACAAGGAGAGGGCTTCCCTGGTGGCACAGTGGGTGAGAGTCTGCCTGCCGATGCAGGGGACATGGGATGTACTGTTGGTGGGAATGTAAATTGATCCAACCAGTATGGAGGTTCCTTAAAAAACTAAAAATAGCACTGCCATATGACCCAGCAATCCCATTACTGGGTATATACCCTGAGAAAACCATAATTCCAAAAGAGACATGTACCACAAAGTCCATTGCAACACTATTTACAATAGCCAGGACATGGTACCAACCTAAATGTCCATCGACTGATGAATGGATAAAGAAGCTGTGGCACATATATACAATGGAATATTACTCTGCCATAAAAAGAAACGAAATTGAGTTATTTGTAGTGAGGTGGATGGACTCTAGGTAAGACTCTGTCATACAGAGTAAAGTGAAGTCTGAAAGAGAAAAACAAATACCATATGCTAAAGCATGTATATGGAATCATAAAAAAATAGGTACTGATGAACCCAGTTGCAGGGCAGGAATAAAGATACAGACATAGAGAATGGATCTGAGGATGCAGGGTGGGAGGGGAAAGCTGGGGCAAAGTGAGAGGAACATGGACATATATACACTACCAAATGTGAAATAGATAACTGGTGGGAAGCAGCAGCATAGCACAGGGAGATCAGCTCGGTGCTTTGCGATGACCTAGAGGGGTGGGATAGGGAGGGTGGGAGGGAGGCTCAAGAGGGAGGGGATATGGGAACATATGTATGCATATGGCTGGTTCAGTTTGCTGTAGAACAGAAACTAACACAGTGTTGTGCAGCAATTATACTCCAAAAAAATCTATTTAAAAAAAGGCAAAAAATAAAATATATAAGCAACAAGGATATACTGTGTATACACTCAGGGAATTATAGCAATTATTTTACAGTAACTTTTAAAGGAGTATAATCTATAAAAATACTGAATCACTATACTGTAGATCTAAAGCTAATAGAGTATTGTAAAGCAACTATACTTCAATAAAATAAACGTTGACCTCTTCTATTTTAAAGTTATCAGAGACACTGCAAAAGTTAGAGTACAAATCATCTCCCAATCAAATAAAATGTTTTGTTTTTCTTCTTTAGCTGTTATGTTTTCACTTTATCCTTCTGCTGCTCGGTTGTTTTCCTCAGCTGACTTGGAGATTGTAGTGCCCAGAAAGATCTATTTTTACCAATCTGAATGAATTATAGCTTAAGCAGTTTCCTGGCTGAGGAAGGTAGCTATTAAAATACTCACCCACTGAGGTTGGAAAGTGATTCTGCAGGAAAGTGAGCATATATGCTGTCAGAAAAAGGAACATTTTAATGCATTCCAATGAGGCCAGAGATGCCACTAGAGTTTGACTGGAAACCAATTGTGATTAGCATCGATGACTCAGGAAAACCACAATTCAGTGTACTTTTCAGCTACCGCTGCTGTTCACTGACGTCCAAAACTGGTTTGGGAAGGTCACAGGTTTCTGCACAGCCCCAAGTCAGAATTGACCTCTTTTCATTTCAGTGACTTGCTCATTGCTGGAGGGCAGTCCCACTTCCATGAGTTTGACCACAGTCTGAAAAATGGGTAAGTTAGATTTAGTTAGATTTAGTGATTGATAGGTTCCATTGCAAAGTGATAGCTGTAAAAATAAGGCTTTCTAAAAGAAAAGGGACTTTAGTAATATTTATAATATCCCCATTGTGAAGACTGGAAGTCTTCACTGTGTCATTTAGAAGAATTCTCTCTCTGCACAGATCAAGGAAGTTTTGTGATGCCAGAGCTACACTGGGGATTCCCAAAGACCTCTTTTTTTCTGTATGGTAGAAGCAGAACAGAAAGTCTCTAAGTTGCCTGCAAGCCAACTGACTTCCATTCTAATAATGGCTTCTGTGGGACCAGCGGGGCCATCACAATGTAAAAATGTTTTATTTTCTTTATGGAAATCAGGTGCACAAAATTGAATTAATCATAAATGGACTAATATAAATAGTCCATTGGCAGACCATGTACGTATGTATGTGTGTAGGTAGTTACAGTTAGGAAAAAAGAAATTTATAAACATTCAGCCCAGGAACTACAATATTACCATTAACTTATATATTCATCTTTGTACTCCTGTCCTCACCTAGATCCGTACTTACCCACTCATCCTTCTATCAGAGCTTACCACCTTCTTGAGAGCTTTGTGTTTTCTATTTTCTTGTTTTATAAAAGGGAGCTATATCTCATATGTATACATGCCTGAAGAATATATTGTGCATTTTTTGTGTATACTGTTTTTAATCTCCTGGGATTCTTTTTTCCACTCAAACTTAGTATACTAAGATTTATACTTATTGCTGCATTTAACTATAGTTCGTCGAGTTTTCAGTTCTGTGTATATTCCATTCTGTGAATACAGCACAATTCATTTCCCTATTCCTTTTTATCAAGAGAATTTGGGCTATTTCCAGATTGGTTATTTTCTTGTGGCAAAGAGTACTGCTATCAATATTCTTGTACAGGTATTCTCGCCTAGGGTTAAACTCTGAGTAGAACGGCTAAGTCATGGGGTATACAAATTTTGAACTTTATAGACAATGCCAAATTGTTTTTCAAAGAAGTTATTTCAAGCTAGACTTCCACCAGCAATGTAGAAAAGATTGTTTTGATCTCCATCCTCTCCAACTCTTAGCATTCTAAGACTTCTTAATTTTTGCAAATCACATATTAGATATATGCTGGATTTACATATTCTTGATGTTAATCTTTGGGTTATTTACATAGTAAATATCTTCCTCTAGTTAGTATCTTGTTTGTTTCACTTTCTTTTATCTTTAGATGAATACTTGATATTAATGTAAAATAATTTATGAGGTTTTTTTTTACTTTCCTGGTTAGCTCTTAGTATCTTGTTTAAGAATGCCTGCCCTATACAAGATCAGAAAGACTTTACAGAATAATTTCTTCCAAAAGTCTAGCATTTTGCTTTTGACCTCAATACATGGGGAGTTGATTTTCAGTTAAGTTGTACACCATGAATTAAATGCCATTTCCAGCTCCCTTTCTCTCCCCCATAATATGGCTAACAAGTGTCAGCTCTATTTTTCAACAGTCCTTCCTTTTTCAATTTATCTACTGTTACCTCTTTCATATATTAAAGTTTCATTTGTGCTTGGATCTTTTCTAAGTTCTACTGATCAATGTGTCTATCCCTGCCTCAATACTATATTATCTTAATTATTATAGCTTTAAGTATTTATATCTGCTAAAACAAGTCATCCTGTCTCATTTTTCTTCTTTAAAAGAATTTTGGAAATTCTTGGGCCTTTTTTCTTCCATATAAATTTTAGAGTCATATTGTCAACTTTCAAAAATATTCCTGATGGGGCTTCAACTGGAGTTGCATAGGATCTTTAGGTCAATTAGGAAAATCACCATTTTTATAATGTTTTCCTGTTCTAGAACATAGGATATTTTAACATAGGGTATTTAGATTTTCTGTAAAGTCTCATTAAAGCTTTACACTTTTCTGTGAATAATTCTTGCATATCTGTTTGATTATTCCTAGATACTATTGAAAATGATGTTTTTAGGTTATATCTTCTAATTATCATGACCATACCTAATTGTACATTTGTTTTCAGTTTTAAAGCATATGGCTTTAAACCACTTATTCTATTTTAAGCTATAATAGTGAGAATTAATTCAGCTGTATCCAAATGAATAAATTAAGCTTTCCCAATCCCATAAACTTCTCTTTTTCCACCATTCTATTATCCTTCTCTAATATAACAAAGTCTTTGCTGCTCAGCAGACAACTGTTAAATGCTAGTCATCACTTCACCATGCTAACATTCTCACATTTTTTCTAGGGTCAACCCCAAACAACAACATTTTCATTTAAAGAAGGAAGAGCCAACGCTTGCCTTTTCCACCTCTTTTGCAGGGAAAACCAATGTAAATATATTACCAGTTTCCTCATGGGCAATATGTCACATCCTTATACATTCCAATCCCAAATTTGACTGTGTCACAAAAGGTGTTTTAACAGTCCCAAGATGATTCAATCTAAAATAATAAGTGGTAGGGTGGTAAATTAAGGTTTAAAACTCCCATTTATTGTATTTTCTGCTTGGTGAGAAAAAGCAAAAATTATTGCATAGGAGATCTAGAAGTTTAGTCATAAATAAATGTTTAACTTTGCTTATCCAATGTTTCCAAAACGTATTTAACAATGGAATGTTTTAACTGTGTATTAACAATAAATCCAAGGGTAAGGAATGATGAGTTTGTGTTGGGCAAAATGTCCAGTCTGTTTAATATGTATGAACATTAGGTCCTTATTATCAAGATATATTAACTCTATTATATAATATGAGAAACACTGAATATGTTTTACATTAAAATAATAGAAAGTGAAATTCTCCTTTAGATGCAATTTTCACTGTGGGGGGGAATAACTTGCTTGCATTTTTTTCATTACCTCAAGAATATTAATGCCAGAGTATCCAAGCAACAAGATGGGAACACTTCTTATCTTATCATACTTGGGTTATTAGAGTTGCTGTCATATTATAAAAAGAGATATATTAATACCAAGAAACAGCTTTCTTATATCTAAATGGGAAAGACTATATAAAATGGCCTGTAACCAACTATTCGGTTTTGGAGCCATACAGAATGAAGAAGTGAAGTGATAAGGATCTGGTCTGACTAGATCTTCAAGGTTCTTCTTGAAGAAATAAGATTTAGAAACAGGAAAGAGGCAGAGAGGTGGTTTCTGGAGAGAAACCAATGAAGAAATTTAAATCCATCTTAGCGTTTATAGAGAGAAGAGATGGTAACTAGCATTTCCTAAGTGCTGGCTATGTGCACAGGGCTCTGTGACTATTTTTAAAATTTAACTTAATTTGTATTTATTTTAGTTATGGTAAAATACACATACATAACATAAAATGTACTATCTTAACCATTTTTAAGTGTATCATTCAGTGACGTTAAATACATTCATGTTGTTGTGCAACCATCACCACCATCCACAGAACTCTTTTCACTTTGCAAAAATGAAACGCTGCCTATTAAATAATAATTCCACGTTTACCCCTCTACCCCAGCCCCTAGCAATCACCATTCCACTTTCTCTCTCTATGAATTTAACTATTTCAAGAAGCTCATATAAGTAGAATCACACAATATTTGTCCTTTTGTGGCTGGCTTGTTTCATTTAGCGTGCCATCCTCAGAGTTCATTCATGTTGTAGCATATGTCTTTTGATGCACAGAAGTTTTTAATTTCGATGTTGTCCAGTTTATCTAGTTTTCCTTTGTTGCCTATGCTTTGGGTGTAATATCCAAGAAATTATTGCCAAATCTAATGTCATGAAATTTTCCCCTATATTTTATGCTAAACCTTTTATTATAGTTTTAAGTCTGCAGTGGCTCCTCCCAATTTATATGTTGAAGCCCTAATCCCCATTACCTCAGAATGTAACCATATTTGGAAATAAAGTCTCCAAATAGGTAATTAAGTTAAAATGAGATCTCTAGGGTGAGCCCAATCCAATATGACTGATGTCCTTATAAGAAGAGGGAACTTGGACACAGACATGGGCACACACACACAGAGAAAAGACCATATGAGGATACAGCAAGAAGGCAGCCATCTGAAAGCCAATGAGAGAGGCCTCAGAAGAAACCCAAACTATCAACAACTTGATCTTAGACTTCTAGCCTCCAGAACTATGAGAAAATAAACTCCTGTTTTTTTGTGGTACGCGGGCCTCTCACTGTTGTGGCCTCTCCTGTTGCAGAGCACAGGCTTCGGACGCGCAGGCTCAGCGGCTGTGGCTCACGGGCCCAGCCGCTCCGCGGCATGTGGGATCTTCCCGGACTGGGGCATGAACCCGTGTCCCCTGCATCGGCAGGCAGACTCTCAACCACTGCACCACCAGGGAAGCCCATAAGCTCTTGTTGTTTAAGCCACTAAGTCTGTGGTATTTTATTATGGCAACCCTAGCGAACTGATACAAGGTCTATGGAGTTTTGTTTTAATTAAAATTTTCTTTTGAGATAAAGTAGATTTGCATGCAGTTGTGTATCCTTTACACTGTTTCCCCTAATGGTAACATCTTATAGAACTGAAGTACACTATCATAAGGAGGATCTTAACAGTGAAACAATCCAAAAGTCCTATATGCGGATTTACTCCCTTTTACTTTTACTTGTGTGTGTGTGTGTATATTTAGTCCTATACAATTTTATCACATGCCTCTGTGCACATATCAACCACCACACTCAAGATATTGAACAGTTCTATCACAAGGATCCCTCATGTTGTTCTTTTATAACCACAAATCCTTAACTCCTGGTAACCAAAAATGTGTTCTCCAGTTTTATAATTTTGTCATTTCAAGAATATTATATGAATGAAATAATACAATACACAATATTTGAGACTGATTTTTTTCACTCAGACTAATTCCTTTGAGATTCGTTCAAGTTGTTGCTTGTATCAATAATTTATATCTTTTTACTGGTCTGTAGTATTCCATGGTATACATGTACCAGAGTTTAATTAACCGTTCACCTGTTGAAGGACATCTGAGCTGCTTCAAGATTTGGGGTATAAACTTAATTCTGCCATTTTATTATTGTTTTCTTTCTGTTTCCTCTGTTTCTTTTCTTGCCATCCTGTGGGTTAATTGAACATTTTTTTAGGATTCCATTTTTATTTATTTTAGTATATTTCCTTAAAAATGTTTTTTATTGGGGTATACTTGATTTACAATCTTGTGTTACTTTCTGCTGTACAGCAAAGTGAATCAGTTATATATAAACATATCTACTCTTTTTTGGATTCTTTTCCCATGTAGGTCATTTCAGAGTATTGAGTAGAGTTCCCTATGCTATACAGTAGATCCTTATTAGTTATCTATTTTATATATAGTAGTGTGTATATGTTAATCCCAATCTCTCAATTTATCCCTCTCCCTCTTTCCCCTCTGGTAACCGTAAGATTTTTTCTACATCTGTAACTCTATTTCTGTTTTGTAAATAAGTTCATTAGTACCATTTTTTTAGATTCCTCATATAAGCGATATTAAATGGTATTTGTCCTTTTCTGTCTGACTTACTTCACTCAGTATGACAATCTCTAGGTCTACTCATGTTGCTGCAAATGGTATTATTTCATTCTTTTTATGGCTGAGTAATATTCCATTGTATATATGGACTACATCTTCTTTATTTATTCCTCTGTCAGTGGACATTTAGGTTGCTTCCGTGTCCTGGCTATTGTAAATAGAGCTGCAATAATCACTGGGGTACACGTTTCTTTTCACATTATGGTTTTCTCCTGGTATATGCCCGGGAGTGGGATTGCTGAATCATATGGTAGCTCTATCTTTAGTTTTTATGGAACCTCCATACTGTTCTCCATAGTAGCTGTACCAATTAACTAGTATACTTCTTTGTAGAGTTTTCTTTAGTAGTTGCTCTCTATAGAGTTTTAAAAATTAATTTTCTCAATTGCCCTTTAAAGTAAGTACTACTAGACCTACATCAGAGATAAGAAAACTGAGGCTCAGAAATAGTAAGTAGCTTGTCTGCATGTCTGCTTATAAGTACCAGCGCTGCAATCTGACCTAAATCTGTCTGACCCCAGAAGCTGTGGTCTTGCTATCACTATATACAGCTTGCCACTGACCTCAGGGCAATATGGGAAAGCCTCATCCATTATGAGTCATCTTTATCAGGAGATGTGCAAGATTTGGCTGTACTGAGGAAGAACCCAAAGTATCATATCTCAAGAATTTTGCTCTTATTCTTCTCTCTGTGATGCCTCTTCTTTAGCCCCTTTCAACCTATTGAAATCCAGTTTACGGAAAGGCAGCCACCTCCACGAATCTTTCCCTAATTGCCTTACCTCTCTGTGGTAGAAAGTAATTTTTTTCCTTTGGCTTCTCCAGAGCAGTTTGTTTATACCTCTCTTCTGGCCTGGATTCTTGCTAGCTATTTGTATATTTCTTACTTCCTGTCTTGACTGGAAACTTTTTGAGGAAATAAACTAAGACATAATTCATTTTTGTCATCTCTACAGCTAGAATGATGTCTAGCATATAGTAGTTGATCTAGCAAACATTTGTTGAGTTCAGTGGAACTGGGTTAGGGCTTAGAAGCTCTGAGTAAATCTGAGTTTTTTGGAAGGAGAATCAATATGGATCTTCCTGGATAATGATCATTTAGTTCCTTACTTGGTAGATTACATTTTTTAAGTGTATTAGAGAAAATTTTTAAGAGGCGTGGAATCAGTATAAAGTAGATCAGTTGGATTCATTAACAGGTGGGCAATTTTTCACTCCTACTTGGAACGTTTCTCAGGTCAGTGATTATGAAGTTCTCATATTTAAAATCATCTGATGTTCAAATTGCTGGTGCTCAAAGGAAAAAGGAGAGGATTTTTATTTTAATTATTATTGATCAAACACCAAAACATCTTTCAGAATTGTCTCTACATTCAGGACAAGGCTAAGCTAGCAAGTGTTTGCTAAGCTCAGATATTTAAAACCTGCTCTAGGGGAAGAAAAGTCATTTAGTTGACATAATGACCCCTTTATACATTTAAGCAGTACTTAGCTTTATGAAGCCATAAAAATATATGTACAGTAATATACTCATTTGTCTTTCTAAAACAACCACTATAAACCATGATTTGTAAGATTTTTAAACATAACTGCTTTCCTAGGAGGACATGTATACGATATATATGGCTGTACTATTCCTTCCTAAGTGCTTCTCGAAGTCCATTTTCCTCGTGAGTTATGGCTTCTCAAATAGAATGGAAGTGCTACCGATGTTGTTAATGCAATTCTATTTTTAAAAGATAAATTAATTAAAAAAAAAAATTTATTTATTTATCTTGCGGTACGCGGGCCTCTCCCATTGCGGAGCACAGGCTCTGGACGCGCAGGCTCAGTGGCCATGGCTCACGGGCCCAGCCGCTCTGCCGCATGTGGGATCTTCCCAGACCGGGGCACAAACCCACGTCCCCTGCATCGGCAGGCGGACTCTCAACCACTGCGCCACCAGAGAAGCCCTAAATTAATTTTGATTATTTGAATATGACCAGTCAAAAAAGGGACAATTACATGAAACTTTATTTTTAATTTAACTAGGAATAAGTATATGCACAACAATGATTACCCATCTCTAAGCTTAAAAATCATAAATCTTTGAGTTAGAAGAGAAATTGACTATAGCTCAGTGCTTCCCAGCTGAAATGGTGTGCTATAAACTGCACAGAATTGCAAAACGACCTAAGATTCATAAGTAAAGTATGTACAATGCTTAACAGTTTACAAATTACATTTAAATAGTAATGATGGGAAAGCACGGATTTGGAGACCAACTTTAGGGAAGTTGTTTAATCTCTGGGCAGTTCCATTTTCTCCTTTCCTCTTCTTCACGGCCCATTGCCTATAAATATCAGTACACTATTTTCCAGCATGCCTCCTCCTCTCCTGCCCCAGCAGCCTGCGTCTGCCCTCTCAATGCACCATGCACCTTGTACTACATGGCCCATTGGCCCATTTCCCAACTCATTCTGTTTTTCAAGACAAATTCACTTTGTCTCTTTCCATCACGTTAAAGCATCATCCTAAATGACAGCCTGAGTCTCATGTCTTTTGTGAAATCTTCTAGACTACTCCAACAGTTAATAAGCTCTTGTTCTCATAATTGTCACGTATTAATTCAACAGACATTTGAGTTCATAGGCACTTTGCTACCTATGATAAACTGTACTCTCTGTCCACAGCATTTTCAATGGTGGTTTTTAATTTTGCATGCATATATATACAGGGTTCTGCTGATTTTTTTTTAAGTCTGAAAATTACTGTCTTAATGAATGAAATGGAAAATAAACAGATAATTGTAATTTGCTAAGTCATTATAGCCATGTGTACAGTTATGGGAGCATTGGAGGGGGACAGCCTCTTATTTTTGGTTATCTTGCATACTTATTTCCCTCTGAGTTTTCTTGAAAACTCCTCATTAACAGGAATCATATCATATCCTCCACTAGAACCCTTGAGGGGAGGATGCTCTCTGTTTTGCTTCCTGCTATACCCAAAGTACCTAAAACAGGGCCTGGTCCAATATAGGCCCTGAATTATACTGGTTAGATGCAGGAATCTTACCATTTACATGCCTCATTTTGTCTACCATGTGTAATATACTTGATAATGTTCATGATGTATTTGACAGATGAAAATTGAATTTTAAAAAGAAAGATATGTCTTGGTGCTAGATATTTCAATCTTGACTATTCTGCCCTTTCACACGAGGAGCAAGACATGGAAAGTAGGTTTTAACATGTGCAGAGAAGAGAAGGCAGTGCAAAGACAAAAACATAGGACTTGGATGGCTGTGCTCCTTTTAAATTCCTTATCTGAAAACAATTTTTGATATAAAAATGAAAGTTGAGGGCTTCCCTGGTGGTGCAGTGGTTGAGAGTCCGCCTGCGGATGCAGGGGACACGGGTTCGTGCCCCGGTCCGGGAGGATCCCACATGCCGCGGAGCGGCTGGGCCTGTGAGCCATGACCGCTGAGCCTGCGCGTCCGGAGCCTGTGCTCCGCAACGGGAGAGGCCACAGCAGTGAGAGGCCCGCGTACCGCAAAAAAGAAAAAGAAAGGTGAATTTAACTCTTCTTTCATTAGTAATTTTTTAATTTTATGTACTCCTTTAGTTAAATTATTACTTAATCTTAGTTTTAAGATTTTTACTCCAAAAGATAATTTTGATAAGCAAAAATAAAAGCCAAATATTTTTTCAAAGATAATTTTCTTTATATCACCATGAGATTTAGGACCTTACTGTTAATCACATGATCTCAATGTCCATTTTTTCTAAGTGCCATGGGCATGAGTGACAAGGTACACCAGCAGTAGGGGTCTGGCTGCAGTAGGAGGGTGGGTTGGTAATGAGAAAGGGCAGATACAGGAGAGTACATTGGACAATAGCAACGGGGCAAGTTCAGCAAAAAGTAGTCAAGGCAAAGAAAAACTGGTCATTTCCATCAATATACAGTCAAGCATTGAACAACTCACGCTGTCATATATTATAAATTGATACCTGCCAAGTTGATTCTTATATTCCAGACTGATTTCCATACATCTGTTCATGAAGGAACATTTGAAACTGATACATGGCTTGCTGCTGCCAGCCAAAAATTCAGTTTTAGCAGCATCAACATCTTTGTCAGTAGAGCAGGGCAATGTTCATGCAATAATTTTGATGTAGTATTACAATGTCTTTCCAGTATAGTTTCTTTTAGCCCCATAAGTTTTGCAAAGGTGTTGCTTGTTTAGGAAGGTGGGGTAAAGGGATAAAGATGATGGAAATAAGGTGTAGAGGTGACTTAGCATTAAGTATTTTATTTACATTTGGGACTTCATGTAAGATTTTGTTTGTAAGAAAGATGAGGACTTTGTTAGTAAAAGGAGTTTGAAAATTGTTGCTTTTTTATACAAGAATGAACATGGCAAAATATGTGTTGATATTGATGATGAAAATCACAAGTATCATACATTTAAAATTGATGCAAAGCTACGCAATAATAGTAACACATTTTTAGCCTGAATTGGATGCTCACTGCTGTTAAACTGGTTGACCACCTACAGCTTGGTGGAAGAAAGTGAAAAATAAAGAACATGAATAAAATGTCACAAATATGCTATGGCAGCATCTAACAAGGGAGATATGATGAGGGATTTTTTTTTAACTTTTTTTTTTAGCTTTTGGAAACACGTAAAACATGTTGAAGCGTCATACACATTTTCAGGGGTACAGTATATGTTAAGGAAAGTGGCCTGCACTGTAAATCCATGCAGGCAGAAAGAGTTCTATTGAAGAGGCTTCAACGTCTCAGCACTGGGCAAGAAAGTGTGTCTTTGTAAACAAGGTTTTGACCTAAGTCTGTTGTATGACTGTGTCTGGAACTGCAGGCTTTGATATACAGGGTTTCTCAACATTAGCACTATTTATATTTGGAGTAGGATATTTTCTTAGGATGAAGCAGTATCCTGAGTATTGTAGGATGTTTAGTAGCAGATGCCAGTAGCACTGCCCCCCTCCTACCCCCACCCAAATGTAACAAACAAAAATATCTCCAGATAAAGCCAAAGGTAATCATGGTGCAAGGGTCAGAGGGAATCATCCCTGTTGAGAAATACTGATATCAGCTGTAAGACCAAGTCTGATAAATATGCAAAATATAAAAACAGCTCACGCAACTCCATATCGAAAAAGCAAACAACGCAATCAAAAAATGTGCAAAAGACCTAAACAGAAGACATACAGATGGCCAGCAGGCACATGAAAAGATGCTCAGCATTACTAATTAGAGATATGCAAATCAAAACCATAATCAAGTATCACTTCAGACTGGTAAGAATGGCTATCACCAAAATGTTTGTAAATAATAAATGCTGAAGAGGGTATGGAGAAATGGGAACCCTCCTACATTGTTGGTGGGAATGTAAATTGATGCAGCCACTATGGAAAACAGTATAGAGGTTCTTTTAAAAACTAAAAACAGAGCTACCATATGATCCAGCAATCCCACTCCTGGGTATAGATCTGGAAAAAAATGAAAATCCTAATTCGAAAAGATACATGCACCCCAATGTTCATGGCGGCGGTATTTACAATAGCCACGACATAGAAACAACCCAAGTGTCCATCAACAGATGAATGGATAAAGAAGATGTGGTACATATATACAGTGAGATATTACTCAGCCATAAAAAGAGTGAAATATTGCCATTTGCAGCAACATGGATGGACCTAGAGAATACTGTACTTAGTGAAAGACAGATATACTATATGATATCACTTATATGTGAGATCTAAAAATAATACTAATTAATCTGTATACAAAACAGAAACAGACTTACAGACATAGAAAACAAACTTACGGTTACCAAAGGGGAGAGGGAGGGACAAATTAGGAGTATGGGATTAACAGATAAAAACTACTATATATAAAATAGATAAGCAACAAGAATTTACTGTATGGCACACGGAATTATATTCAATACCTCATAATAACCTATAATGGAATATGATCTGGAAAAAATAACTGAATTACTTTGCTGTACACCTGAAACTAACACAATATTATAAATTAACTATACTTTAATAATTAAAAAAAGAACAAGTCTGGTAGATAAACCGTAACCTCACAGTGATGCTAGGATTATTTAAGATACTTTCTAGAATGTAGAAACTGAAAAGAAATAAGAATATTATTGATAAATTGTCTTTCAGCAAGTCACAATTCCCCCACTATTATACTTTAGGTCCTGTTTTCCAGTCACCATTCTTTTTTTTTTTTTTTATAAATTTATTTATTTTTGGTTGCGTTGGGTCTTCGTTGTGGTGCACGGACTTTTCATTGTTGTGGCTTCTCTTGTTGCAGAGCATGGGCTCTAGGCACGTGGGCTTTAGGAGTTGTGGCTCGCGGGCTCTAGAGCGCAGGCTCGGTAGCTGTGGCACACGGGTTTAGTTGCTCCGCGGCATGTGGGATCTTCCCAGACCAGGGCTCGAACCATGTCCCCTACATTGGCAGGCGGATTCTTAACCACCGTGCCACCAGGGAAGCCCCAGTCACCATTCTTAAATAGACGAATTCAGCTGAGGCTGTTATATTAATATTATGAAATTTGTTGATTTCTAAAACATCATTCTTCTACTATTCTGTACTTCTATTCTGTGCTTTATGACCTATCAAATGGAAGATCTAGGTGAGAGGTTTATACTTTCATGTGAGAATCTTTGAATGTTCTTTTATGTAAAGTAATGCTATAAAATGTGGCCTGATTTTTGCTGGGTTTTAACTAAGATTTGAGATAACTGGAAAACTTTTTAAATTTTTAATAAAGTTTCTAACCACATCAATTTAAAAATTGTGGTAACTTAATTTTTATTTTGTGAATAGTTTATAACACAAGAAAACCTAATCAATAACTGTATGACCTTTTCAACAGATACTAAGTAAGCACCTGCCAAATGCAAGGCACAGAGAGTGAAGTGATGAATGTGAATTCACCACATGCAGCCACTAATATTGTTCTGTCCAAGCCTAAAAGGCATAGATTTCTTCAGTTCACTTAATCTGTGCACTGTTAGAGAACGTACTCATCTATTAAAAAAAAAAAAAAGGGTACAGAATCACAGATTTGGCCCCAACGTAGTTATATCCTCTGTCCTTTCTCATTAGGGACTCTGGAGTATTCCCTGTAAATGGAATTTTCAGCTAGTGTTTTGGGCAGAGTTGATACTTAGATTTTTGATATCATTACCTCTGCGGTTCTCTTACTGCCAAAATTATCCCTTTAAATTCATGGCCACTCTTTTGGCCCTGAATTCTTATCTCCAGGACCTTGGCCTGATAAGGATGAGATTTTCTACTGCCTATTCTGCTGCTATAGCCATGGAGATGGGAGTGCACTCTGGCCAGAATCCTACATTCTCATAATTCTCACACCTTCCAGTTCCAGATTTCCAAGTGTAAACTTTCATATGTCCTCTTTTTGCTTTTGGACTCTTTTTAAGTTTCTTTAAATGCTTGTTTTATAATATTTTATTCAATTTTTATAATTGTTATTTCTGGGAGGTTTCATGTGACCCCTTACTCCTACCATCATTACCTATCTTTAATTATGAATTTTGTTTCAAAACAGTATTGCTAGATTGCAAAGAAACACCTCTTATTTTGGAAAATACTAAAATATTACCAAAAAGGAAATCAGAATTCTCACAACTGAGATATACTTTCGCTAATGAAAAAAATGTGTTTGCTGTCATCTTTTTACAGATTGTTGAATTTCTCTAAAATATTTTAAGTTCTTCATTAAATCTTCATATATATTACTTTATATTTTCATTACATACAAATACATTTGGGTTTTTTTGAAACTAATCATTTTAAACATAAATTAGATAAAACTTGAGTATCTTTTAAGTCCTGGTGATTTACTAAATGACGTATCTATTCTATATCAATAATATTACATTTAGAAATTCTTGCTATAAAGCTATGATTTACAATAGCGCAAGAGTTATTTCAGGAATCAAATTAACATAAAAATTATAGTAGATCAATAACTATAATCACTTTTAAAGACAGAATGTGAAGCCATTAACTAACCTTTACAATTTTCCCATTATTATTTTAACTTTAATCAAGAAGAGACCTTATACATTTTTTTTTTTTTTTTTTTTGGTACGTGGGCCTCTCACTGTTGTGGCTTCTCCCGTTGCGGAGCACAGGCTCCGGACGCACAGGCTCAGCGGCCATGGCTCACGGGCCCAGCCACTCCGCAGCATGTGGGATCTTCCCAGACCGGGGCACGAACCCGTGTCCCCTGCATCGGCAGGTGGACTCTCAACCACTGTGCCACCAGGGAAGCCCGACCTTATACATTTTAATAATACTTGTCTTTAATACTTAGTGTTTATGAAATAAGAAAAAAAGGTCATTGATGGCCTGGAAGTATTATACAAAAAAATCCATTGGGCAGGAAATCTATAATTTGGGTTCACTCTTATTGGTCATCACTCTTTTATTGGTCAAGTTACAAAACTTTTTTGAATTAGAATTTCATGTACTCAGTAATGAGGTAAAGGTCTGTCAATATTTGTACAGGATAGGCTATGTTTCATCTCAATCCTCCTTTCAGGATCTAGGCATTTATTTTTCCACCTACCAAGAGTGCTGGCTGCTGCTGGCCCACAAAATGGCCTTCAGCTAAAAAGAACTGTCCTACTCAAAATTATTTGCTACCCTGTTTCAATCCACATCCATTGACCTGTCAATGCATACTCCCTCCTTTTCAAGTGGAAATGGCCATCCACCTCCAGAGCTCCTCCATGGAGTGGGCTGAGGCCTCTGTTGCAACGGAATCACAATTCAAACTCTCTCTCCCTAGTCGTGCTTCTCACACACCCTTATGGATGTTGTTCCCAAGATAACTTCCCTAATCTTTATCTTGGAGTCTGTTGCCAGGGAATTCAGTCTAAGATAATAATAATAAAAGGGATTTGAAGCCTGACCCTACCATTTAGTATTGAATCTATTTATTTAATTCTTTGGGCAACTTATGTAACTTCTTTGGACTTTACATGGATTTTATGATGATTTAGTGAGGAAATAAATGTGTAAGTAATATTATATACAGCAGTGTCTTCAGAAATAAGCCTTATTTAAGAAAAAAAGTTCATAAAGGTGTTACTTACCTGATATTTTCTATGCTGAGCAACTAAAACTCTTTAAAAACAAAAACTTTTCAACTTAAGGTAAAAATTATACACTAAGGTGAATGAAATGCAAAAATCATAAGTATACAACTCAATGAATTTTTACATATAAGCATACTTCTGTAACTACCACCCACATTAAGCTATAAAACATTTTCTGTACCCATGTCCTCCCTTTTCAATACTGCCATTAGAGACAACAATTATTCTGACTTTTATGACCATATGTTAGTTTTTCCTATTCTCAAACACATATAAATGGAATCATACTTTTTGTGTCTGGCTTTCTCTACTCAGTATAATTTGGTTCATCTATGCTATTTTGGAAATCACTAGTTTGTTCTTTTTCTAATCACTGTGTAGTTGTCTATTGTAAGAATATACTACAATTTGCTTACCTATTTTGCTCTTGATGATTACTTAAGTTGATTAAGGTGTTTGCCTATTATAATAAAGTCACTAGGAACTTTTTGTACATGCCTTTTAGTGGACATATATACTCATTTATCTTAAGTAGATACGGAGGAGTAGAATTATGGAGTTACAGGTTAGGTGCACTGGACAAATGAATCTTGATAAGATCTGACCGGTATTAGCTAATACCTAAAAAGTTCTTTTCCTGAAGGTTTAAATAAATTCATCATATTGAATAAAAATTGGATATCACTACTAGTTAACTTAAAATGAAAATAACACATTATGAAGATTATGAATAAAACCTGTGAATACTCAGCAAAGCTGATAGAAGCAGAGGAAATGTCACCTAAAACATGAATGAAAAACACAATGAGTTCATTTATCTTCTTCAGTGTAGCTACACAAACACTGGGGAATCAGTTTAACTACAGTTCCATCCTGTAGTTCTACCACAGGACTGCACACCTGCTTTTAATTTATAGACAATATATAAAAATGACATATTGAGTATGTCTTCTCAGGTTGGCATAAAGGTTGGATAAAATGGATGAGAGCCCCCTCACTGTTTTGCCTACAGTGGGCTAGGTAGTAATGATACCGCAAAAAGAGTAGTAAAAGTATGAGAGAATTAGGAGCTTCACTAATTAGGAGCTACCCAGTGGCTATACTGTGAAAAGAAATATCCTTTCTTGCGAGATCTGATTTTTAAATGATATGGAATATATGAGATTTTATGGGTGTACCAGACAAGAGACCAGCAGGAAACAGCATGTTCAAGCAGTATTGTTGGGGAAAGCTTAATGAAGATGTTTACAAAAGTAGAAGCAGAGTTAAGGGAAACCAACAAACAAATGCAGGTAGACTTAGGACTAAGGGAGCCTTAAGACTGCAGTCAGCAAGCATAGTGGTGTTACCTGAATCTGGAGAAGTCAGCTCAATAAAGATTGTGTCGTTAAGTGGATGAAATCAGCTAACTGGTGGCACTGTGGCAAGGAGAGAATTGGGGAAGTAAGCATTCTAATCTCATTCTCTTCCTGACTTCTGAGCTGCTGGAGACTCTCACTGGCAACTTGCTTTGGTCAATTCTAAATTGTTACCACAGGAAATTCTCTTGAAGCTAGCATTAATGGGTCACAGGGTATGAAATTTCAAAAATCTTAATATGTTGTCAAACAATCTTAAGGGATGTTTACACTAGTGTATATACACAAGAGGATATTATGAGAATAATATTGGTAACAGCTAGACAGGTAGAACATTTTCTTTTATACTTCAGTTGGCCATTTATTTTTCTCCTGTGAATATTTCCTCTGTGTTCTCTAATTGGTAGAGTGCTAATGTTTCCCCTATTAATTTTTTAGGACTCTTGATCTATTAAGAATATATAATATTATATACATATAAAATTTCATTTTTAGGCAAACCTGCTGCTCAGTGTTTTCCTTCAGACTTTTTTCTATCGCTTTAGTGTTTGGGGAGTTGTTCCTCTTCCTGAAATTATTTTTAAATTACATATTTCCTAGTTTACTATGTTTGGGTTTTTTTTACTCAAAACTCTTTACATCTTTACTCTGACATCTTTCAACTATTTATATGACAGTTGTACCATTTAGAAACAAAATTTGTCTCTCCATTCATTTCTTATGTCTGCTTCCTTCCTCCCTCTCTCCCTCTCTTCTTTCCTTCCTTCCTTCCTTCCTTCCTTCTTTCTCTCATTTTATATAGTTAGAGTCCATTTTTATAGAATAATTCCTAGCTTTTGTTTTTTGTTGTGATATAGAAAATGCGATGCATAAATTCAGTAAACAAGATATATAGGAAACTAGAATTTTAATTTTTTTAGAGTTGCCCACTTCACAAATTTTTTTAATTCTAAGAATTCTTGTTAATTCTATTTAGTTTAATGGTTTTATAGACAAAATGTATTCAAAAATAATACTTTTCTTATTTCTTTCTGGTAATGATAACTCCTTTTTTAGGGTAAAAAACATTTTTTAAAAAATTGAGACAGCCAAAATATTTAGAATAGTGTAAGTGATAATGAAATTAGAATGCATATTTTTAATTTATTTTTTTGTTATGGGTTACCTGATAATTAAAATTGTTTTATTGCATATGAACAAACATGTAATTGGTTATAAAATTGGGAGGGTTCTCAGTTCTTCTCTCTCAAAACTTTGTCCTAATATTTTTTCCTTGTATCTTTGCCATTCAAATGTTTGCTAGGATTTGTCTAGCTATAATCTTCTTAATTAGTTTTGGCACTTAGATTCTACTTATTTGGAAAGCCAAATATTTTTCATCTACAGAAAATTTTCTTCTGAATATATTTTGTTTTGTTTTTTTAATCTCTGTTTTTTTCTTCAGGTTGGTTTTTTGGGGGTTTTTGTTGTTGTTGTTTTGTGTGTGTGTTTTTTTTTTTTTTTTTACCTGTAGTGGGTTTTCATGTTTTTGTTATTTTTCTGTGTCAGTTCTCCTCTTTACTGCCGACAACACAGGTTTCAATTCCACTATAAAGTTTTAATTTCTTTGAAGGAGTTCAATTTGTTTTCTTTTTATCTTGAGATGTTTTCTTTTTTTTAAATATGTGTGCCTTATTCCATCCTACTAAAACTATATAAAGTAACTTTCTGAAATGTATTCTTATGCCCACAGTAAATAAAAAGTCTGAGTGGCACCTTTTACTTCTGAATGTCAATTATGATTTTTGTTTACTTCGCTCTATAGTTTCTTTTCCCTTAGTAAGAATATTGGTAATTTTTTTCTTCTTACTGCTCAAAGAACAGAGACATATCAAGGCCCAGTACTTGCCCAAAGCAGTTCTTAAATAGTGATAAAAACAACTTCCCAGAATTGTAGTTGGACAGAAGGCCCTATTTTCAGAGTCTAATAAGTATACATAGATTGTAAGTAAACAGGCATAAATTTTATCTCTTAATTCTCCATTTTCCAACACTTTAAATATAACTTAGCAAGTGCAAAATCACAACCCCAGTGTGCAAGTCAACTAGTAAGCTTCCTGTTGCCACTGTCTGTGCTCCCTCACTATTCCACTGGTTTTCTGACAGCTCTGTTTTGGAAGGTTGAGGTGGTTTTGCTAATGCAGTGAACAAAGGTTTTACTGATCAAAAATTGTTATTTCTCAGTTTAGCGTTATGAATCTTTCAGAAGAGGATTGCCTCCAAGACTTCCTTTTTCAGAATTGATGCATTACTCTTGTGTGTGTGTGTGTGTGTGTGTGTGTGTGTATGAGATTATTTTTTTAAAGGAAGAGTGTGAAGGGCAACAACAAGGAGACTAGTTGAATATCACTTAAGCCACAATTAATTGGTTCTTAAAGGAAGAGTAGGAATTTCCTAGTCAGAGAAAGGAAAGGGGAGACATCTTCATGGAGAGAAATACATGTTCAAAGATAGAACTGTGTGACATAGTGATATGTTTGGCAGACACAACAATTTCAGTGCAGGTTAAGAGCAAAATGTGTGGGTAGTGGGAATCTTGTTGGAGGAAGAAATGTGAAAAGCTAGCTGGCTCTAGATTGTATAAAGCTGTACATGTTTATAGATGGGTTCTGTGGTTAGTGGGGGAAGCCTATGAATTCATCAGAGCACTGATGTGACTATTTTATGATTTGAGATAGATGGTGACTGTGTGAAAGACAGAAAAACAGGAAAAAGAGGTACCGGAGTGACCAATTAAGAATCTATTACAAGAGTCACAGTGTCTTAATGAAGTGTCTTAAAGCAAGACCAGTGGAGTTTGTGAGATATTTTATTCACAGAATTAGAAAGACAAATTTATGAAAGGGATATATTTTCAGAAGTGTGGGGAGGGCTTCAGGTATGAAAAAGAGAAATTAAGGTATAATGGGATTATTGGAAAAATAAAAAACTATGGCAGAATAAATTGGTCTAAGTCTTATGGAGGTCAATTAGAAGAAGATATATATATATACATCTTTCAGTGTCATAAACCCAGTTCTGTGGGTTTGTCCTAGGATATTCTTGTATGCATGTTAAATAATTTATATACAAGTTTGTTCATTACCAGAATGTTATTCATACCAAAACACTGGAAAAGATTCCTGTGTATATCAATGGAAATTATTTATATAAATTATGATATATCCATCTAATGGATTATAAAGCAATGGTTTAAGAAAAAAAGCATGTTTCTATGTATTGGTAGAAAATGATCTTCAAACTATTTTAATTTTTAAGAGTGAAACACTGGATTGGAATATACTTTATTTAACAGCTTTACTGAGATTTAATTGGCATACAATAAACTGTACATATTTCAGGTGTAAAATTTGATGGATTTGGGCAAATAGATACACAGATGAAACCATCATCACAATCAAGTTAATGAATATATCCATCACCTGCTAAAATTTCCTTGTTCTTTTTAATCCTTTCCTCCATCTTCACAAACTTCTCTAATCACATTTAGTGTTGTCACTGATCTGTTTCCTGCTACTATCGATTGATTTCCATTTCATATAATATTTTATATATATAATCATATAATATACCGTCTTGTCTTTTAGGTCTTACTTCCTTCAGTATATTTATTTTGTGATTCAGGCGTGTCATCGCATGTATTAATGGTTGATTCTATTTTATTGCTGAATAGTATTCTATTGTATGGTAAACCACAAATTTCAAGTCATTTATCTTTTGATGGACATTTAAATTATTTCCAAATCTGAGGTATTAAAAATAAAGTTGTCATGAGCATTTGAGTGCAGGACTTTTATGGACATATGCTTTCAATTATCTTGTGTAAATACCTAGAACGGTGTTTGAGTAGTATGGTAAATGTATATTTAACATTTTATGAAACTGTGAAACTATTTCTAAAGTGGTAGCACCATTTTATATCCTCACCAGTAGAATATGAGAGTTTAAGTTGCTCTACATATTCTCCAAGACTTAGTATTTGTCGATCTTTTAAATTTTAGCTATTTTATTTTGTGTATGGTAGACTCTCATTATGGAATTAATTTGTATTTTCCTAATGATTAATTACGTCGAATATATTTTTATGTGACTATTTGCTATTCATATATTTATATCCGTATATCCTATATAGGGTATATCCTGTATCCATATATATAGGAGAAGTGTCTATTCAAATCCTTAGCCCATTTTTCAATTGGGCTGTATGTCTACTTATTATTGAGTTTAAAGTTACATATTCCAGGTATAAGTGCTTTCAGATATTAGTCTTGCAAATATTTTCTCTCAGTTTATGGTGTGTATTTTCATTTTCTTGAGTGTATTTTGAAGAGCAAATGATTTTAATTTTTTTAATATAAATTTATTTTATTTATTTATTTTTGGCTGCACTAGGTCTTTGTTGCTGCACGCGGGCTTTCTCTAGTTGCGGCGAGCAGGGGTTACTCTTTGTTGTAGTGCACAGGCTTCACACTGCAGTGGCTTCTCTTGTTGTGGAGCACGGGCTCTAGGCACACAGGCTCAGTAGTTGTGGCACACGGGCTCAGTAGTTGTGGCTTGCGGGCTCTAGAGCGCAGGCTCAGTAGTTGTGGCGCACGGGCTTAGTTGCTCCGTGGCATGTGGGAACTTCCTGGACCAGGGCTCGAACCCGTGTCCCCTGCATTGGCAGGCGGATTCTTAGCCACTGGGCCACCAGGGAAGCCCCTGATTTTAATTTTGGTAAAGTCCAATTTGTTAACTTCCCTTTTATAGTTTATATATTTTGTGTCATGATTCAGAAATCTTTGTGCAACTTAAGGTGACCACGATTTTTCCTGTTTTCCTCTAGAAGTTGTTTTAGCTTTTACATTTAGCTTTTACATTTACATGAACATCTATTTCAAGTGAATTTTTGCTAAGTCTGAGATGAGAGATAAAGGTGTAATTTGATTTTCTTTTTCTTGCATATGGGTGTTTAACTTTTCAGCACCTTTTATGGAAAAGACTATCCTTTCCCCCACTGAATTGCTTAGGCACTTTTGTCAAAAATCAGTTAAGTGTATACACATGGATATATAGGTCTAAACCTTCTATTCTGTTCCCTTGAGTCATACTCTAGGACTTAGGGCCCACATCAAAAAAGAACTTGCTTTACTGCCCTGAAAAACTACAAAAGTTGTGTGCCAGTCATGATCCTGGCAGGAGACAGTTGGAACGCCTCAAAGTGAATTCAGTGAGATGAACTTTGACAGAGGATTGCACAGGAAGGGAAACCCAGAGAAGAACACCGGTACTGTGAAAGAGAAATTTCCTGGACCTCTCTTGGGTAGAATAGGCATCATGAAACAGTACCTCCACTGCAAACATGTAATTAAAGTATATAGAAACTAACTATGAGGAAAGGTACAGGTGCTTTAAAAAGATATAACTAGGAGTCAGAAAGTGCTGATCACAAAAAAAAAAAAAGTTAATCTGGGAAATGGAATTCCAAGTAGAGGGAATATCATATGTGATGATCATCTAATGAAAAGTAGAATGATACACTATTTTTATTTATTTGTTTCTTTAACATCTTTATTGGAGTATAACTGCTTTACAATGAGGCTTACCCTTCCCCCTCAAGGTATCCTCAGGTCCATTCTCTAGTAGGTCTGTGTCTTTATTCCTGTCTTGCCCCTAGGTTCCTCATGACCATTTTTTTTGTTGTATTTTAGATTCCGTATATATGTGTTAGCATACAGTTTTTGTTTTTCTCTTTCTGACTTATTTCAGTCTGTATGACAGACTCTAGGTCCATCCACCTCACTACAAATAACTCAATTTCGTTTCTTTTATGGCTGAGTAATAGTCCATTGTATATATGTGCCACATCTTCTTTATCCATTCATCTGTAGATGGACACTTAGGTTGCTTCCATGTCCTGGCTATTGTAAATAGAGCTGCAATGAACATTTTGGTACATGACTCTTTTTGAATTATGATTTTCTCAGGGTATGTGCCCAGTAGTGGGATTGCTGGGTCCTATGGTAGTTCTATTTTTAGTTTTTTAAGAACCTCCATACTGTTCTCCAGAGTAGCTGTATCAATTTACATTCCCACCAACAGTGCAAGAGGGTTCCCTTTTCTCTCCACACCCTCTCCAGCATTTGTTGTTTGTAGATTTTCTGATGACGCCCATTCTGACTGGTGTGACATGATATCTCATTGTAGTTTTTTTGTTTGTTTTTTTTTGCGGTACACGGGCCTCTCACTGTTGTGGCCTCTCCCGTTGCGGAGCACAGGCTCCGGACGCGCAGGCTCAGCAGCCATGGCTCACAGGCCCAGCCGCTCTGTGGCATGTGGGATCTTCCCGGACTGGGGCACGAACCCGTGTCCCCTGCATTGGCAGGCGGACTGTCAACCACTGCGCCACCAGGGAAGCCCCTCATTGTAGTTTTGATTTGCATTTCTCTAATGATTAATGATGTTGAGCATTCTTTCACGTGTCTGTGGGCAATCTGTATCTCTTCTTTGCAGAAATGTTTATTTAGGTTTTCTGCCCATTTTTGGATTGGGTTGTTTGTTTTTTTGATATTGAGCTGCATGAGCTGCTTGTAAATTTTGGAGATTAATCCTTTGGCAGTTGCTTCATTTGCAAATATTTTCCCCCATTCTGAGGGTTGTCTTTTCGTCTGTTTATGGTTTACTTTGCTGTGCATAAGCTTTTAAGTTTCATTAGGTCCCATTTCTTTATTTTTGTTTTTATTTCCATTTCTCTAGGAGGTGGGTCAAAAAGGATCTTGCTGTGATTTATGTCCTAGAATATTCTGCCTATGTTTTCCCTAAGAGTTTGATAGTGTCTGGCCTTACATTTAGGTCTTTAATCCATTTTGAGTTTATTTTTGTGTATGGCATTAGGGAGTGTTCTAATTTCATTCTTTTACCTGTAGCTGTCCAGTTTTCCCAGCACCAGTTATTGAAGAGCTGTCTTTTCTCCATTGTATATTCTGGCCTCCTTTATCAAAAATAAGGTGACCATATGTGCACGGGTTTATCTCTGGGCTTTCTATCCTGTTCCATCGATCTATATTTCTGTTTTTGTGCCAGTACTATACTGTCTTGATTACTATAGCTTTGTAGTATAGTCTGAAGTCAGGGAGCCTGATTCTTCCAGCTCCGTTTTTGTTTCTCAAGATTGCTTTGGCTATTCGGGGTCTTTGGTGTTTCCATACGAACTGTGAAATTTTTTGTTCTGGTTCTGTGAAAAATGCCAGTGGTAGTTTGATAGGGATTGCATTGAATCTGTAGATTGCTTTGGGTAGCATAGTCATTTTCACATGTTTATTCTTCCAATCCAAGAACATGGCATATATCTCCATCTGTTTGTGACATCTTTAATTTCTTTCATCAGTGTCATAATTTTCTGCATACAGGTATTTTGTCTCCTTAGGTAGATCTAAAACTTCCAAAACTATGTTGAATAATAGTGGTAAGAGTGGGCAACCTTGTCTTGTTCCTGGTCTTAGTGGAAATGGTTTCAGTTTCTTGCCATTGAGAACGATGTTGGCTGTGGGTTTGTCAATATGGCCTTTATTATGTTGAGGTAAGTTCCCTGTATGCCTACTTTCTGTAGGGTTTTTAATCAAAAATTGAATTTTGTTGAAAGCTTCCTCTGCATCTATTGAGATGATCATATGTTTTTTCTCCTTCAATTTGTTAATATGGTGTATCACATTGATTGATTTGCATATATTGAAGAATCCTTGCATTCGTGGGGTAAACCCCACTTGATCATGGTGTATTATCCTTTTAATGTGCTGTTGGATTGTCTTTGCTATTATTTTGTTGAGGATTTTTGCATCTATGCTCATAAGTGATATTGGCCTGTAGTTCTCTTTCTTTGTGACATCCTTGTCTGGTTTTGGTATCAGGGTGATGGTGGCCTCATTGAATGAGTTTGGGAGTGTCCTTCCCTCTGCTCTATTTTAGAAGAGTTTAAGAAGGATGTGTTAGCACTTCTGTAAATGTTTGATAGAAATCACCTGTGAAGCCATCTGGTCCTGGGCTTTTGTTTGTTGGAAGTATTTTAATCACAGTTTCAATTTCAGTGCTTGTGATTAGTCTGTTCATATTTTCTATTTCTTCCTGGTTCAGTCTCAGAAGGTTGTGCATTTCTAAGAATTTGTCCATTTCTTCCAGGTTGTCCATTTTACTGGCATATAGTTGCTTGTAGTAATGTCTTATGATCCTTTGTATTTCTGCAGAGTCCATTGTTACTTCTCCTTTTTCATTTCTAATTCTATTGATTTGAGTCTTCTCCTTTTTTTCTTGATGAGTATGGCTAATGGTTTATCAATTTTGTTTATCTTCTAAAAGAATCAGCTTTTAGTTTTATTGATCTTTGCCATCGTTTCCTTCATTTCTTTTTCATTTATTTCTGATCTGATCTTTATGATTGCTTCCTTCTGCTAACTTTGGGGGTTTTTTGTTCTTCTTTCTCTAATTGCTTTAGCTGTAAGGTTAGTTTGTTTATTTAAGATGTTTCTTGTTTCTTAAGGTAGGATTGTACTGCTGTAAACTTCCCTCTTAGAACTGCTTTTGCTGCATCCCATAGGTTTCGGGTCGTTGTGTTTTCATTGTCATTTGTTTCTATGTATTTTTTGATCTCCTCTTTGATTTCTTCAGTGATTTCTTGGTTATTAAGTAGTGTATTGTTTAGCCTCCATGTGTTTGTACTTTTTACAGATTTTTTCCTGTAATTGATATCTAGTTTCATAGCATTGTGGTCGGAAAAGATACTTGACACGATTTCAATTTTCTTAAATTTACCAAGGCTTGATTTGTGACCCAAGATATGATGTATCCTGGAGAATGGTCGATGAGCACCTGAGAAGAAAGTGTATTCTGTTGTTTTGGGATGGAATGTCCTATAAATATCAACTAAGTCCATCTTGTGTAATGTATCATTTAAAGGCTGTGTTTCCTAATTTATTTTCATTTTGGATGATCTGTCCATTGGCGAAAGTGGGGTGTTAAAATCCCCTACTATGATTGTGTTACTGTCGATTTCCCCTTTTATGGCTGTTAGTATTTGCCTTATGTATTGAGGTGCTCCTGTGTTGGGTGCATAATTATTTTAAATTGTTATATCTTCTTCTTGGATTGGTCCCTTGATCAGTATGTTGTGTCCTTCTTTGTCTCTTGCTGTTAACCTCATGGGGAATCCCTTGTGTGCTATTTGTCGTTTTTCCCTTGTTGCTTTTAATATTTTTTCTTTGTCTTTAATTTTTGATAGTTTGTTTAATATGTGTTGGCATGTTTATCCTTGTATTTATCCTGTTTGGGACTCTCTGCACTTCATGGGCTTGATTATTTCCTTTCCCATATTAGGGAAGTTTTCAACTTTAATCTCTTCAAATATTTTCCCAGTCCCTTTCTTTTTCTCTTCTTCTTCTGGGAACCCTATAATTCGAATGTTGGGGCATTTAATTTTGTCCCAGATGTCTCTGAGACTGTCCTCAATTCTAAAAGTTATTAAAATAAAAAATAATTATTAAAAAAAATTTTAAGTAATAAAAAAAGAAAGAAAGGAAGAAAGAGCAAGCAAACCAAAAGACAAATCCACCAATGATAACAAGTGCTGAAAAGTGTCCCAAAAGAAAAAAACGGAGAGGCAGAACCCTAAGACAAATGGTGAAAGCAAAGCTAAACAGACAAAATCACACAGAGAAGCATACACATACAGTCACAAAAAAAGAAAAAGGGAAAAATATATATATATCGTTGTTCCCAAAGTCTACCTCCTCAACTTGGGATGATTCATTGTCTATTCAGGTATTCCACAGATGCAGGGTACATCTCATTGATTGTGGAGATTTAATCCTCTGCTCCTGAAGCTGCTGGGAGAGATTTCCCTTTCTCTTCTTTGTTCGTACAGCTCCTGGGGTTCAGCTTTGGATTTGTTCCTGCCTCTGCGTGTAGGTCGCCTGAGGGTATCTGTTCTTCGGTCAGACAGGACGGCAGACATGACGGGGCTAAAGGAGCAGTTGATTCGGGAGCTCTGGCTCAGTCAGGCCAGGGGGAGGGAGGGATACGGATGCAGGGCGAGCCTGCGGTGGCAGAGGCTGGCATGACATTGCACCAGCCTGAGGCGTGCCGTGCGTTCTCCTGGGGAGGTTGTCCCTGGATTACGGGACCCTGGCAGTGGCGGGCTGCACAGGCTCCCTGGAGGGGAGGTATGGATAGTGACCTGTGTGTGCACACAGGCCTCTTGGTGGCGGCAGCAGCAGCCTTAGTGTCTCATGCCCGTCTCTGGGGTCCACACTGATAGCCGCAGCTCGTGCCCGTCCCTGGAGCTCCTTTACTTAGCGCTCTTAATCCTCTCTCCTCACGCACCCTGAAACAAAGAAGGAAGAAAATGCCTCTTGCCTCTTAAGCAGTTCCAGAGCTTTTCCTGGCCTCCTTCCCGGCTAGCTGTGGTGCACTGGCCCGCTTCAGGCTGTGTTCACGCAGCCAATGCCAGTCCTCTCCCTGCGCTCCGACCGAAGCCTGAGCCTCAGCTCCCAGCCCCGCCCGCCCTGGTGGGTGAGCAGACAAGCCTCTCGGGCTGGTGAGTGCCGGT